>NW_026731916.1:65000-615000 GCF_028476545.2 Physella acuta | reverse complement strand
ATTGGTGAATTATTTTATAACAATTTATAAAACAACTTTTAATAATGCAAATAAAGGCCTAGATTCAGTTTCTTAACATGAGTGTTTGTTGAACATTGAAAAGTGTCATCTTACTTTCTGAACCCCCTCCCGACCTTGACACAAAGGTCCAAATCTCCCACACCACCTAAAAGTCTGATGGACGACCACTACAGCATTTTGCTATTATTTATTGGATATTCATGAATTAGTCATACAAACCCAATTACATTTGTTGCTGTGATGGTATCTCTGTCATTACAATTATTAAATAGTTTATCTTAACTCAACATTTCCCCTAACCTCATTTGCTATAGCTGCCTATCCTTATAGAAAACATCTTTTCCTCAAATATCTGGAATGCACCTGATCAGCAACAGTCTTTTTCTTTTGTAATATATAAACAATTACAACATGTCCATAAACTTGCACGGCCAATAACAACACATTACCAGGAAACAGGCAGTGATTATAGTTTGCTGTATTTGTGGTTGATGGTTAGTTATCAGCCATGCTTCACTAAGCCTGGTCTACATTTATATGCTGGTATGGCTAGAATTGACAAAAACCCATATTCTTGATTCTTCCCTTATCATTATGTTTTACATCTATGATATATATATATATATATATATATATATATATATATATATATATATATATATATATATATATATATATATATATATATGCAAATGTAAGGATTAGAGTGGGACTACATATTTTTTCCTTTCTACTGTCATGTAACTTGTGTAACAATCAAACTATAGTTTAGCAATCGGTAAAGTAAGACATTCGGTCTATGAAAAATGTATACCAGCTAACATACCATATATCAATAATGCCACCGTATATCACAATAATGGCGAGAACCTTTAGGACCCCTACGAAGAGATTACACACACTCAATTGATATACTGTATACCAATCGGCCTTACAAAATGAGCCTTACATCAATCGACCAATCAACCTACCGTCTATCCGAACGTTCATCGGCCTTACGGCAATCGACCTTACCAATTGGCATTACACCAATCGGCCTATAAACCTACCGTATATTCACACAATGTCCAGGATCTTAAGGAACCCCACCAGCAGTAGAGGTAAGGCAACAAAAATATCGTGCAGGCAGAGGTGTATCGGGGGGGGGGGGGGAGGGTGTGGATGACACCATTTAGGGTCACCGAATCAAGGCAAAAAATAGCAAAATATATACAGAAAAATGATAATTCAACTTAATTATTAATTAAGTGATTAGTTAAAAACCAAAATTGTCTTTTAAGAGCAAATTTGACAAATCCCGACCAGAGTGGTGGGGGGGGGGGGGGGGGGGGGTTGACGCCATGACATAGACCTGATAATGATAGAGTAAACAAGTTACATTAATCGACCACTTTACTTAACCGTTTACCTCAGACATATTTTACAAAGTTGAGCTAATGTACATGGGAGGTAACTTTGTAATATAGCATTCATTCAAATAAATATTTCGTTATAAATTAAGTTATGTAATGTATTAAAAATTGAAAAACTTATTGCGAAAGGGAATTTAATATAATATTTGATTTATACTTTTAAGGAAGCTTTTGCAGTTCTAATAACCTCACGTGTAATTGTGAATATTGTTTTAAGGTTTCCATGACATAAAACGACTCAAGCTGTTCAAACTTAGGCCCTAAGCACTTCACAGCAAAGGACGGAGCACAGTAAACTAAGCAGTCAAGAGAAATCTAGTTTGCACACCTTATTTTAGTCTTGTTCTTATCCCATTTTATGTTCTCCCTTTGATTATTATATATGCAATTGATGTTCATGTATTTGATGCTGTGTAAAATCTATCAAATAAATTATTATTACTGATTTAAATGTTTAAAACAATTGAATTAATAAAAAAAATAAAAAATAAAAAAAATAAAAAATAAAAACTGTTTGAGGACTGTAGATATAGATGTTTGAAAGGGAAGAATGTTTGCTTTGATGTGTCTCATTGTAATAACATAACTTTTCCGATTGCTTAAATTTTGTATCATTTTAAATCTCTGTAATCCCAAATTTATTTCATCTCTACTTGAAAACCCGAATTCCACCCTCTCCTCCCACCCGTCCCCTCAGTCCACCACGCCGGGGAAAAAAATCCCTTGAATCATTTAATTACACATTTGCATTTTCAGTTTCAGGTTGTTTTTTTTTTGTTTTTTTTATATTTTTTTTTATATTTAGAGTTTTAATTTTAAAGTATTGCATCACATTGATATATACTTAAGTCATGAACTTATCAATATAACATTTTATAGTCTGTCGTCAGTCTGTCGCCTCAACGCTGGGGAACATGAAGTAGGGTAACTAATAGAAAGTTGTTTATGCTGTGTTTTTTGTTTTTAATTCTGAATGGTAAAAAGAATATAGTAAAATTCAGTTTATGACATCCGTGCTTCAGATAATGAAAAAGGCAGATCAAATCACTTAGGTGATTGTTACCAGTGTATAGCACTGACCCAAGTGTAAATCAGCCCAAAGATTACAAATTGCATCACAGCAAAGACAGTCAATAAAGAACTTGTCATTTAATAAAAACTGCATGCTCTAGTCCCCTCAGTTAATCCCTTTCAAAAGCTTTATTGTTCATTTTCTCAGATCTGATTTAATCATCCCCATTTTCAGCCTGATTATCAGATGTCCACAGGGTAAGATTGTCACGAAGAAGTTGCATGATCAGCGTACTGTCTTTACAATCATTTTCATGTCATTTCTCTAAGTCGCTGATGGCTTCATCAAAGGCTTCTTTTGCCAAATTGCATGCCTTATCGGGTGAATTCAGGATCTCATAGTAGAAAACTGAATAATTGAGGGCAAGACCGAGGCGATTTGGGTGAGTTGACGGCATGTTTTTCTTAGCATGCTCCATTGCCTTAGAATAGGCTAATTCAGCTTTAGTGATGGCAGTTGTTCGCTCGGGACCCGACTCAGATTTGTACTCAGCAATGTAACGATAGTAATCACCTTCTATTTTGAGACAGAACACCTTCTCTTCATCTGAACATTCTTCGGTGATCAGGTGCTTTCCCAACAGACCAAGCACCTCGTTGCACGTAGAATCCAGTTCAGATTCAACTTTTACTCTGAAGTCTTGAGCAATCGCTTTTCTTTTCTCGTTTTCAGCTTTCTGCTCAATCATACAGATTACTCGCCAACAACATTATTGTAGGCAACTGACAAAAGGTTACGTTTTTCTTGTGTTAATTTACCCTCCAGTTCTGTGACCTTCCGCATAGCTCTAGCCATGTCGACGTACCTTTCAGCCTGCTCTGCGAGCTTGGCGAAGGTAACCAGCTGCTCCACATCTTTCAAACCATCGATGAATTTAAAAGCACTGGCGGTACTGCTCCTCATCGTGATAACGTGAACTGCAGTTGAACAAATGCACTTTCACAGTCACAACTCAAAATAACATTGTTTATAATTGGGAATAGTGCAGAAACGGATGCGGCTTAGAAAAAAACGGCCAACTTTATTTTGTGAAAACAATGGGATCAATTTATAATGCTTTTAAAATATACAGAATACAGTTTCTTTAAAGGTTTCAACTATTTAGCATAGAAAACGTTTTTAAAATGGTTAACAAAATACATAATTTTAACATTGTAAACAACCTTATTTTAGACAATTATGGGCAAGCTAAATTTTTAAAATTCTGTATAATTGAGATAAATTTTGCCAACTTGGCAATATGAAAGAATATAATTATATAGTTCAATTATGTATTTAAACTCCGTATATAATAAACCGGGAGTCATCTCCCCTAAACTTTCTCGAATATTCTTATATAACTTGGAATGTAGACATGATTTTTAATTATTTAAACTTATAAAAATAGAATAGAATCTCATAGAAAAAAAAATTCGCACCAAGCGAACGCCAAAACATAATGTGCATAATAGTGCGCAATATTATTAGTACTTTATAAATTTACATGCGTTTTTTGAGAAATCGGAAATAGCGTAAATTAGTACTTCCTGTCAGCGGAAATTACTCTAAATTTGACAGAAGTTAGAGAATTATATCTTTTACTTACATGTAAATTTCATTTATCTACCTGAAATAGTACTCAAGTTATAGGCTTTCGAAAAATTCAAAGTAGGAAACGTATCACTTCCGGTTATCGGAAATCGCTCAAAAGTTGAAACGGATCTACGATTTTGATAAAATACTTATATATGAAATTTCATCTACCTAGCTGTAACGGTACTCAAGTAATCGTGTTTACACACATACAGACAGACAGACACACACACACACACAGACATACGGACAAGATTGCAAAATTATGTTTTTCCGTATCAGTGAGTTGTATAACGTCGAGATTTGTAAAAATCTCGATTTTTTTTTGCACGATTACAATACTTTCTCTATAATTCGTATATACTAGAAAGTAAAAATGCAAAATATCCAGTTGCCTTTACTTAACATCACGTGAGTCAGGTACCCATTAAAGCTGGGTGGAATAGGCGAAGTGTTATGGGCTAAAGCCATGGATCCAAACAACTCAATATTTACATGTTAGGAGTCGTTCAATTACTGTCTACTTTAATAAACTAACAAAGAATCTGTGAAACGTGTAAAAGATCAATTAAGTCAAGCCTTGATGTTAGTATGCGTTTGTTCTACTCTCCATAAAGCATGATTGCATGCAGGTTTAATTTGTAGCACTTGGTAATCAAACAGCCTACTATAGTCCCCAGTAGGTAAACGATACGATAGCCTACCAGAGTTTCCAGTTAGTAAATAAAATGACAACCTAACTTAGTCCCCAGTAAGTAAATGATAAGACAGCATACCTTAGTCCCCGGTAGGTAAATTATACAACAGCCTACCTGAGTTCCCAGACCGAGACAGATTAACATCAGTAAGAAGAACACAATTGTGGAACCAGAAGCTGGGACAAGAATAAGATCCTGACGTATGAGACAACAGCCAATAATGAGTAACATTTATAGGCATGAAAAATACTTACAGTTTTTACAAAAATGTGGTGACACATCTGTCTGTTATCCAAGGTGACCCAATTATTTCCATTCATGGTGACACAACAAACTAACATCTGCGGTGAGGCTAATATCTAATATCCACTGTGACACAAATTATTACCCTCATTGGTGACACATCTACACATTATGTGTGGTTACATACATTCTTACCTTTCGTGGTGACAAATTTACCTGCCTCCTACCATTTGTAAAGATACACCTACCAACCGTTCATGGTGACAAATGTAACTACAATCGGTGGTGACACATCTACCTACCATCAGTGGTGACACATCTACCTACCATCAGTGGTGACACATTTACCTACCGTCAGTGGTGACACATGTAAGTATCATCAATGGTGACACATCTGCTTACCATCAGTGGCGACATTCTCCACAGCGACCCCTGAATTTTCAGCCATATATCCCAGAATTGAGAATATCGCGAAGCCGGCGTAGAAGCTCGTCAGGCAGATAATGATTGGCACCATAATGCTATCTCTGAAAGACAACATAATACAATGTCAGACCAGACAGTTAATGATTGGTGCCATGATGCTATCTCTGTAAGACAACATATTACAATGTCAGACAGTTAATGACAGGCACCATGATGCTGTCCCTGTAAGACAACATATTGCAATGTGATTATTGTTATCTTTCCTTTTCGTTCCTTGCGGAATATTTCAAAGTCAACGATGGTTATTTTAAAGTTCAAAATACAAATACAGCGTTTTCTAAATAGCAGTGTTGGATATTATTAGTTTTATTGTACAAATCTTCAAGTTTCCATACATTGATAATGAACAGTTGAAAAAGTAAACATGATAGACGGTTGGTAGTTATGTATAATATAATATAAGCATATATAAAACTTGGTAAAACGTAAACATTACGGTTTTATTTGAATTAGAAGAGTACCACTACATGTAATTTAACTAGGTCAAAACCGAAATAAATATGACTTTCTCAACAACTTATTAACTAAAAATAAACCCGGAAAGATCTCCCCTAAACTTTCTGGAATATTCCTATATAACACTACGGAGGATGTCAACTCGGGAAATAGACATGATTTTATTTTTAATCCATTTTTAATTACTTGAACTTTTTAAAATAGAATAGAAGCTCATAGAAATGAAGAATTGTGAACAAAGTAAATGGTAAACAATATGTGTATAATAGTGCGGAATATTATTATTACTTTATATCTTTATAATTATTTAAATATATCATCCCTTTTGCATAAATTTAGCTAGTTACGAATTCAAGCGATCAAGAAGTTCATGATACAACATATAAATTTACAACTAAAATCCCAAACAGCGCACAATACCAGTTTACAGTTTGGATTGTTGCTTACAGTTTAGAGACTAAAGTAAGAATTTAGTGGTGTTGTTCAATCAAATGTTTTTTAAGAGATGAACATTTTTTAATACACTTCATTAGCCACTGTAAAATAATAATCCTGAGTGTGTGGTGTTGTTTCATGTCAATAAGGCTTGGTTTTAGAATAAATTTTCTGTTTGAAGCAACATATCGACTCTTTGCAAATCTTTATTTCCTTACAGCAAGATGATACTGATAAAAGTGTTTTAATGCAAGTAACTCTACAGTTCGGTCCGAAACAAACCAGCTTTGATAGGTACCTGACTTCATTGATGAAATCAATCTAAAAGTGATTTGCTCCGTTTTTTTTTTTTTTTTTTTTTTTTTTACAATTTAAGATCTCAAGCATTTTGAATACTTTTACTATGTTTGGTAGCAAAAAATGATTTGAAAACAATTCAGTCGGATCGACTGACGTACTGACTGACGGACTGAATGACGGATTGACTGAAGGACCGTGTCGATCGACCTACAGAACGATCGACCAACTTTCCGACCGACCGACCGACCAACCTACAGAACGACCGGCCGACTTTGCAAAAAACAGATTTGCAATAATAATATCCCGCACTATTATACACATTTTGTTTGGTGTTCACCTGGTGTGCAATTCTTTTTTCTATGAAATTCTATTCTATATTAAAAAGTTTACGTTATTGAAATGGATTAAAAATCATGCCTATATTCCGAGTTGCCATCCCCTGTTGTTTAATTAAGAATATTCGAGAAAGTTTACTGGCGATCACTCCGTGTTTATTTATTTTTTGCACGATTACAATACTTTCTCTATACTTCGTATACGAGAAATTAAATGTTTAAAGTACGGACAAATCCTTAAAAACGTTTTAATAAGAAGCTTTTAAGTAATAATGCACTAAAAAGTAGAGAATAAATTATATTCTATTATTTGAATAACTATAAAGAAAAGGGTGGGTCTCTTCCTAATTTTTAGTAAAGTAATAGATACTTAAGTGACACACGCTTTTCTTTATCATTATCTAAATACAATACTATTTAAATAACTTTAAAGAAAAAAGCTTTTCTTTATTGTTATATAATTATTAGTGTATTTTATTACTATATATTTAAAGAAACTCATTTATTTTCTAAATTTTTGTGCATTCGTTCATAAAAGATAGTTATTAAAAAAATGTATGACTTTTTTCTAGTTCCGCCACTGAAAATAACGTCATTTTAATAATTGTTAATCATTTATTTCATGTATTTCTTTCCGTCTTCTATTTTCTGTCTATTGCCGATTAAAACGTTTTCTAAAATTATAGGAAGAATGAAAAGAATATTATAACATATAAAATCAACTGATTATCATTTGATTTTCAAAATTAAAAACACAAATTCTTTAAAAATTGTTCATCTACCATTATGATAGTTACTGGGATTATTTAACACAAAATCAAAGCAAAACTATATTCCAGCAACAACAAAAATTTTCGTGTGATGACGAAATAGTTTTAGCTGAAATATACTGAACTAATAACATATGGGGATACACAATAGTGTTCTTATTTTATTAGATAGATCTATACACATGTATATCACAACACCCTGTGCCATAGTGTATTAATTATGAAGGAGCTGACCCGCGCCGTAAGCATACGCCGCTGTTTAGTTGTTTTATTTTCTACTTTTCAGTAATTCATAATTTACTACCAATGCTGCGACTGAAAATATTTTGCTTTAAAACATTATCAGTAGCTGGTAAAGACGATTATCCTCACCCTCCCTCCCCACCCCCACCAATAAATATTTATGGCGGGAATAGTTATTACCTCCCTTTTTTAAATATAATTTATCTGCCCCCACCTCTAATAGCCGACCCGGCTCTACTTTTGTAAACATTCGGGGTGAAACACAGCTCACCTGACAGGTGGGGATGAGGTTGATGGCTAAGCTGCGTGGTGTCTTATATGGTCCCCATGAAGAGAATTATATATATATATATATAGATTAGTTGGTGCAAGTAAATCTCTCGACTTAATCAAAACAATAAAACATAAGAATTTTAATTGGTCAAATATAGTATTTAATTTCGAACTTTCTTTAATCTGGAATTCGAATTATTTTAAATACTGTGTTAAGTTTTTTATTATTAAAAACAGTTGTTGTTATGTATATTTTTGTTTAAAAATATGATGACCTCCCCTTAAGGCAAAGTTTGCCAATTACTAAACGAAACATTTGTTTCCACTCCATATTTTTCAAAAACGTTTCTCGACGACGGAGCAACAGGCTCCGTCAAACATTTCCTAACAGGATCATTTTGTGAGCCCTTACACCAGCATGTGCAATCCTTCCCAACAAACGCCCCCTCTGGATATACAGGCTTCATACGACAACCTTCATCACACGTGTACATTACATTCGCCTTTTTGATGTCGTAAAAGCTCAACTGTTCTACTCGTCCAATGATATCTTGATACGCTGGGTCAGTTGTGCGTATGGAGATTTCATCATTGATGGAAAATGCCTTGCTTCTGTAGTGCATTACACTTAGATAGTCGCAAGCAGTGGCGTAGGCAGGAGGGGGGGGGTTAGGGGGGGGTCATAACCCCCCCCCCCCATAGACCTCTCGGTATATAGAAATAGTATGAGGGGAGGGGGTGCAAATCGAAAAGTTTGAGGGGGGTGCAAATCGAAAGTTTGATGGGGGGTGCAAATCGAAAGTTTGAGGGGGGGGGGTGTAAAAATCGGACCCCCCCCCCCCCCCCTTGAGACGATCCTGGCTACGCCACTGGTCGCAAGGTTCTATAAAGTTCTAAATAGCCCTGATGTGTTTACGACCAGTCTCATTACTAAACTAATGCCGCGAGATTTTGTACGGAATACTTTTACTGGGCCAGAGCTGTACGGTGGTTTTAACCCCGTATCTTGCCCGTCTCCGTGCATCTGTCTCGGCGTCTTTTGACGGAACAAACGTTCTCTATGAGAAAAACATTGTTAAGCTGTGATAATTGTTCGATTTATTTCTTTTATAAGCAACTTTGTATTTTATGTGTGTATATATATATATATATATATATATATATATATATATATATATATATATATATATATATGTATATATATATATATATATATATATATAAGAGATTTTTACTGAAATGTTATGTTTTTAACTCAGAAGAATCCATTTGTGTAGAAGTCTTGTCAAAATCTTCTAAACTAGAAAAATGGCCCGTTGAGGAAGGATACACCGGGCGCTAGGTTGATAGTGCTGTCTCTTTTCTCTAAACAAAAACCACCCCCCCCACCCACACCACCCCAACCCCCCCCCCCCCACACACCACCCCCCCACCCCCACCCCTACACACACCACCCCACACACACACCACCCCCCACCCCCCCAAAAAAACAAAACATGTCTACCGTCCCATTCAACGAAATATAATTATATACTTTTTCCAGTGTCCGCCCCCTCCCCGAAAATTCTACACCCGCCCCCGAAAATTTCAAGTACCCCCACCCCTCTCCGGGGAGGAAAAAGTCTAAATTAAAACCACCCCCCCCACTCACCCCCCACCCCCCCCCCCCCACACACACACCACCCCCCCCACACACACACCACCCCCCCCACCCCCACCCACCCCTCCCCCCCCCCCCCCAAAAAAAAGCATGTCTACCGTCCCATTCAACAAAATATAATTATATACTTTTTCCAGTGTCCGCCCCCTCCCCGAAAATTCTACCCCCGCCCCCGAAAATTTCAAGTACCCCCACCCCTCTCCGGGGAGGAAAAAGTCTAAATTAAAACCACCCCCCCCCCACACACCCCCCATCCCCCCCCCCCACACACACCACCCCCTCCCCCCACCCCCCACCCACAACCCCCACCCCCTAAAAAAACATGTCTACCGTCCCATTCAACGAAATATAATTATATACTTTTTCCAGTGTCTACCCCCGCCCCCGAAAATTTCAAGTACCCCCACCCCTCTCCGGGGAGGAAAAAGTCTAAATTAAAACCACCCCCCCCCACTCACCCCCCCCCACCCCCATCCCCACCCCCCTCAGACGTTCTTTCGCGGGGGGTGGGGCTTCGCCCCTACCCGAAGAATTGTATGCAAGAAACTCTTCACGCAAACCATTTAGATTAGACAACATTTCCTGTTTATTCAATGTTTACGCGAAATCAATGACGTCATTATATTACTGTGTGCACTTTCCGCCTTGAGATTATTTTCAACTTTAATATGCTAAATGTGTCGACGTCATATTTCGTTTTTCGAATTACTGTGCATGTTTTTATTTTGCTTGTGTTTTCTCTAGAGCGTTCTTGTCAGATAGAATTTTTTCTTATGTTTTCTCTAGAGCGTTCTTGTCAGACAGAGCGTTCTTGTCAGATAGATAGATACATACACAGACAGCGAAACTATTATTATAGACGAGAAAAATGGCCCGTTGAGGAAGGATACACCGGGCGCTAGCTTGATAGTGCTGTCTCTTTTCTCTAAACTAAAACCAACCCACCCCCCCCCCCACACACACCACCCCCACCCCACCCCACCCCCACACACCACCCCCCACCCCCACCCCCCACCCCCCCACCCCCCACACACACCGCCCCCTCCACACACCGCCCCCCCCACACACACCACCCCCCCCCCCCCACCCCTCCACCCCCCCCCCCCAAAAAAAAAACATGCCTACCGTCCCATTCAACGAAATATAATTATATACTTTTTCCAGTGTCCGCCCCTTCCCCGAAAATTCTACCCCCGCCCCCGAAAATTTCAAGTACCCCCACCCCTCTCTGGGGAGGAAAAAGTCTAAACTAAAACCACCCCACCCCCCACACACACCACCCCCCACCCCCCACACACACCACACCCCCCACCCCCCCACCCCCCCCCACCCCCCCCCCCCCAAAAAAAAAACATGTCTACCGTCCCATTCAACGAAATATAATTATATACTTTTTCCAGTGTCCGCCCCCTCCCCGAGGGGGGGGGGTCTCAGACATTCTTACGCGGGGGGTGGGGCTTCGCCCCTACCCGAAGAATTGTATGCAAGAAACTCTTCACGCAAACCATTAAGATTAGACAACATTTCCTTTTTATTCAATGTTAACGCGAAAATCAATGACGTCATATAACTTTGAGCACTCTCTGGGTTTGAGATTATTTTCTACTCTGTGCGCTAAATGTGTCGACGTCATACTTCGTTTTTCGAATTACTGTGCATGTTTTTATTTTCCTTGTGTTTTCTCTAGAGCGTTCTTGTCAGATAGATAGATAGACAGACAGCGAAACTATTAGTATTAATTTGAATTGTTTCGATTGTTAAGTTCTGCCCTTCTCTTGTCCATATGGGCTCTATCAATCAGCTCATCGATAGCTTGACCCGTCCTCATATCGATCATCACATGCCACAGTCACATGACACAGTCACATGCCACAGTCAGATAACACAGTCACATGACACAGTCACATGCCACAGTCACATGCCACAGTCACATGCCACAGTCACATGCCACAGTCACATGACACATGACACATGACACAGTCACACGACACAGTCACATGACACAGTCACATGACACAGTCACATGACACAGTCACATGCCACAGTCACATGCCACAGTCACATGCCACAGTCACATGACACAGTCACATGACACAGTCACATGACACAGTCACATGACACATGGCACAGTCACATGACACATTCACATGACACAGTCACATGACACAGTCACATGACACAGTCACATGACACATGACACATGACACAGTCACACGACACAGTCACATGACACAGTCACATGACACAGTCACATGACACAGTCACATGACACAGTCACATGACACAGTCACATGACACAGTCACATGCCACAGTCACATGCCACAGTCACATGCCACAGTCACATGACACAGTCACATGACACAGTCACATGACACAGTCACATGCCACAGTCACATGACACAGTCACATGACACAGTCACATGCCACAGTCACATGCCACAGTCACATGCCACAGTCACATGACACAGTCACATGACACAGTCACATGACACAGTCACATGACACATGGCACAGTCACATGACACATTCACATGACACAGTCACATGACACAGTCACATGACACAGTCACATGACACATGACACAGTCACACGACACAGTCACATGACACAGTCACATGACACAGTCACATGACACAGTCACATGACACAGTCACATGACACAGTCACATGCCACAGTCACATGACACAGTCACATGACACAGTCACATGACACAGTCACATGCCACAGTCACATGCCACAGTCACATGACAGAGTCACATGACACAGTCACATGACACAGTCACATGACACAGTCACATGACACATGACACATGACACTGTCACATGACCATAGTGCAACAAACAGATAGTCAACGATCTGACAACATTAACCTTGACATTTCTATAGATAGATACTAAAGGGTTTTCCATTAACGACTCCAAAATACTCCTATGGGGTGAGTGGTCGTTCGGACATTTGTGAAAATTTGTTGCACATGCCGTTGAGTTAAAGCTTAAATCTGACTACACACTTTTGTATTTTAAATAATAAAGCCAGAAACTAGATTTTAGTCATTCTTTTGCTTTAAAAAAAAATAAAAGTAAAATGTGATTAAATTTACCCATTTGACAGATACTATTTTGGAATGAATTGCTTTTTAAAAAACAAAACAATAAAAATATGAATTTTTAAAGTGTGCATTTTGATAAGGGACGTCGTTTTAGTGGGTGACTGTCTTTCATTTGTGATTGTTACAATTAGGGCAGGCGGGGAGGGGAGAGAAAAAAAGCTGTTCTCTAAAATTCGAAGTTAATTATTGTGTACGACTAACAACATATCAAGCATTAACAGCAATGCAAATCACTAGGTTAGCAAGAAAAAGAAGTCATAGGTAGGAAGCAATTCAACCTTATTAGTTCTAGGGTTATAACATTTCTGTTTGATAAAGTCCCAATCATCAATTTTCTAGTATTCTAAACATTGCGTTTCTAGAGTCTCAAAAATCTCATTTCTATGATCCCTAGATTAATCTCAATTTCTGGGTCAGATTTAACTTGCGTTAGGAGTTATAAGCATCTGATATCCATAAAATACCTTAACATGCATGGTTTGTTGCACTATGGTCATGTGACTGTTACATTGGGAGGCTTCGGTAAAAAAAAAAAATTAAATACTCGTTAGAAAGCAGTTATTTTTGTACAGCTTTGTTAAAATACATCAGCATATGCATTTCCACTAAAACATTTGGTGGAAAAATCTTGGTAACTACGACAACGGCGACCATCTTGAAAAATTAACCCCCTCGTAGGTTTTCCACCATTCATAAAATATGCCGAATAACTAATAAGGTCATTTGTAAATGACTACAACCAACAAGATTCTCACACAAGATTTTATTTTGTAAATAGTAAATATATAATTATAAAAAAATACTTGAATTAATTTTGTACGTAATCAATTAAAAAAATAAATAAATGTAAATTAAAAGTTAGCAAAAAATCATTTTAGATATTCCTTCATGGGTGTCGTCTTCTTGTCCCTTTGTAGTAGTCGTTAATTTTCTGCTGTGCCGTGACAGCGGCTGCACGCTGAGGTGGGCGTTGTAATGGCGCAGCAACATTTATGGGAGGGACGGCAACGTTCACTGGTGGGGCCGGAACGGGGGCTGGAGCTACATTGACTTGCACAGCAGCATTTTGACTTGGCCATAGGTATCTTGAGATTTGTCTTCTAAAAACTGTAAAAATGTAAACGTTTCGTTAAATGAAAATGAATCTCAACAAGGAGACAAGTTAATTAACTCAACCAAGTGCACACCCATTTTAAAGCCAAACAGACATGGAAAATAAACGGTTAATATGGACCTTTGAGAAAATCACACAACTCTAATTCTAAACTTAACCCTAACCACAACAAAACTCAAGATTCAACATATGAGACTTTTGTAGATTTACATAGATGGTAATTTCTTACACTCTTAAAATGTGTACAAATTATACATGATTATACATGGAATATGAGCCCCATTTCTGAAAATCATAATATAGAAAACCCATGTGCGTAATTCTCTGTCTCTGTCCGCAAAATATTTTCACAAGCTATAATATCAGTATCTTCAGCGATATATGGAGAACTTGATATGGACTAGTGTTAAAAATAATATGGTAGATATTATTGTGAACAGGCCATTAAGAGAATCAGCCTATAAATAAACTTGCATTTTTGACACTTGTGAGATTGGCATCCGGCACTCTTGTGTCGCTACAAACCTCAAATTACTAGGAAATTTCCTGCCCCAACACCACAGACCTACCCCACCCTCCAACTGTCTGCCCTCCACAAAACTCCAGCCTACTAAACATCCATGATTACATGATAACCCAGAGCGCAAAATAGCATCCTGAAACAATGATGCAGATTGCGTCATTTGCTAAAGTGACCCAAATCAACAGGATTTTTTCTTTGACACAAAGAAAAAAATATATGTGACATGTCATAAACATACGTAGGACTAATGCAATTTTTTAGTGTTACTAATGGTGTATTATTAGAAGCTCGATCTCAATTTTTAAACGGATCGTCTAAAAATAGATGCTAATGCATCATATGCAAAGTGACAAAACTGTTTAGATTTTTTTACGGACAAATGGAAGCAACCCTGTTAATAATCGAACCTACGTTGATTTTTCTGATTCGCCGGTGGACATGCCTGATTCAATTTAGTGAGCGACTGTAACGCCCCATCTTATCCATTGTCTATCACACTGCTTAGAACGAACGGAATCCCCAGAGCGCTCACGAGAAAAAAAACAGTTCGCTAAATCGCATCCTGCCGGGGCCGCCCGTGCGAAATAAAATCCCCAAGAGTGTTTTAGTCAACTCCCATAAGTTTGATGGCCATCGAATGAACGGTGTCAAACCGCAATCGACTTTTATCTTTATATACCGTATATAGAGAAAAAAAAACATATCGCGCCCTGCCGGAGCGTCACCCCTGCGAATTTGAAATTTTTTTTCTTCGCAGAAACTTCCCTATGAGTATTCTCAACAACTTCTTAAAGTTTCATGGCGATCCGATGAAAGATGTAGTAATGCATAAAAGACTGACAGACAGATACACACACACACAATCATACATTGATATATATATATATATATATATATATATATATATATATATATATATATATATATATATATATATATATATATATACAACTGTTATAGAAAGTGTAAGGAAGAAAACTCCCGTTTTTAAAATAATGCCTTACTTATTACGATAATCATGACACAGGCTAGGATGAAACACAAAAGTCTCGGATAATTTGGGCCAGAGTCCATCTTCAAACCGTTGGCTTCCGCTTCAGGCCTAAAAATATAAACATAATTAATTGTCGGCGCAAAAGGTTTCCAAAAAAAAAAACAAAATTGCGCAACGGAAAGCTAGGTGGTCAACGCTTTGCTGACGCCAAACAACAATACAAAAATATACAGAAATAAGAATAAAATATGCATGTTGATGTATACAAACAGACACTTACAAGCTGAAACATGGACACATGCAAGAATAAACACATACATACATATATTGCCATGCGTAAGTGCTAAGTTATATGAGTTATTTTTGGTAAGCTATTTTTTTTTATTTTAACGATTTTTGTATGCGCAGTTTATTGTATAGGGAAATTTCTGTATCCAGAAATTTCTGTTTGCAATTTTTATTGTGTGCCAGAAATACTTTTTGCGCATTTTCTGTGTGTGCACAATTTTTTTTTCTTGAGCATTTTTTTCGCTGCGTATATTTCCCTAGAAGCTCCTTTTTGGACACTAGTTATTTGGTAGATCGTGTGTTGAAAAGAAGGTTAAAATAACAGAAGTACTTACAATTCCGTGCAAACATTGTTTTGGCACACTTCGAGCTTTTTGCACAGTCCGATGAACTGACTAACTTTGTTGCATGCGGCTATAAATAATAAATTAAATAAATAAATAAATAAATAAATAAATAAATGAATGAATGAATGAATGAATGAATGAATGAATGAATGAATGAATGAATGAATGAATGAATGAATGAATGAATGAATGAATGAATGAATGAATGAATGAATGAATGAATGAATGAATGAATGAATGAATGAATGAATGAATGAATGAATGAATGAATGAATGAATGAATGAATGAATGAATGAATGAATGAATGAATGAATGAATGAATGAATGAATGAATGAATGAATGAATGAATGAATGAATGAATGAATGAATGAATGAATGAATGAATGAATGAATGAATGAATGAATGAATGAATGAATGAATGAATGAATGAATGAATGAATGAATGAATGAATGAATGAATGAATGAATGAATGAATGAATGAATGAATGAATGAACGAATGAACGAATGAACGAATGAATGAATGAATGAATGAATGAATGAATGAATGAATGAATGAATGAATGAATGAATGAATGAATGAATGAATGAATGAATAAATAAATAAATAAATAAAATAAATAAATACATAAATAAATAAATAAACAAATAAATAAATAAATAAATAAATATATATATATATATATATATATATATATATATATATATATATATATATATATATATATATATATATATATATATATACATGTACATGTCTAAATAAAATCTAAAATCCAAATAGATCGATCGATCTAAATGATTGTTATTGCTAGATATTTGATAAATTTATTTTTTGTTTTATTGTTTAATTGTCTGATTGTTTGACTATTTCACTGTTTGACTGTTTGAATGTTTTATTGTTTAATTGTTTTTTTTATTGTTTGATTGTTTGGCTTAATACTTACAGGAAGCACAGTCAAAACAAGTCCATAGCAGGAAACATTTAGCGGCGGTGTATTGGCTCCTTTTTGAGCTCTAGGATAGAAATGTGAATTCAACAGCTGTGCTGTCCACATTTGAGTTTTAAAGCTCTGCTGTTGAAATCTAGATTCAACGGGAACAGGGCTTTATCCCACCTACCCAAGGCCCTCCAAACATTTACCTCTGATATGAGTCCCGGAGTAAATACCCCCCCACCTCTATCAATTAACCCTCCGCCCGCCAATTAGGGCATTACCCTCCTATTATACCTGAAGGTACAGTCAGGATTAGGGCTAGGGTTTGGGTTTGACTTCGGTTTATGTTTAGATTTTGGGTTACACAAGGTCCGCGCTAGGGGCTTGTGTTAGGGTCAGGGCTAGGGCAAGGTTTAGAGTTAGAGTTAGCTCAAGGGCTAGCGCTTCGGCTAGGGCTAGGTTTTGGTGTGACGGTAAAGGTCAAATGGAGGGTTAGAGTCAGGGTTGGGGTCTTGATTATGGTTAGGGTTAGGGTTTGGGTTAGGGTTAGAGTTAGGGGTCATCCATAAATCACGTCACGATTTTTGGACGATTTGTATCTCCTCCCTCTTCTAAATTACAAATCGTCACAAAAAGCCAGACCCCTTCCCTAAAAAATGGCGTCAAACCTCAGCCTACAACGCCCCTCAAAATTGACGTTGATTTTTTCCCAAAGCTTGTTTTATTTTCAAAAACACGAAATAACGGTAAAACTCGTTTTCTAGCGGACTTTCGTGGCTAAAAGGTAAAAGATACAACAGCCTACCATATTTCCTACAACGAGCCAGATCACAGTCAGTAACAAACCAGACCAAAACAGTGTAACAGGAAGCTGGAACATAGATTTGAACACATACACATTTTAAATTTAAAGAATGAATTAAATATATAAAGCTGTGACTGGTTCATCTTATTATACACAAAAATGGAATATAATTAAACATAAATAATTGATTTATTTTGGTGTGGGGGGGGGGGGGTTACTTGAAATCTTCGGGGGAGGGGGGCTATATAGACGTTTCTTGCAGACTCGTCCAGACCGTTATCCGAACTCGAGACCTTGAAAATAAATAAATTCGAAAACGTTAAAATGCATTTTTATATTGCCATTAGTCTCTATCTTTCAACTCACCATTTCCTCGTACTCAGAGTACTGCATCTTCTCATCAAAGGTTTTCATACTCTTGACGAATTCCAACATTTCAGCAGTTGAGATTTGAATGTTACCAAAGTTTGCGTCAAACTTATCACCATTCTCCCCGATATTAGAATTCTGTCGAAAAATTGATCTTTTTTTAAGGGAGTACCACCCAATCAAACTAAGGTAGGATACGATTTGACAAAAAACCATTTACACTTGCGGACAGTGTATAAGTTTTAGAGAATCTTGTCTAACGAACTCAGTGGTTTTTTAATCTTTTTGAAGGTATATAATCCACGAGTTTAATAGACTTAAAACGATTATTGTTAGTATCCTTACAAATTAAAGACAACTACGTGTACAATGGAAATATCGACAGTGACATCATTTTGGACTTAACTCGATAGTGAAACAAGTCCTTTATACTGCAGTTATTTTCCAGACTATTTTTTTCTCCCGGGGGGGGGGGGGGGGGGGCTTGAAAGTTTCGGGGCCGGGGGGGGGGGCGGACTAAAATTTCCGGGTTGGGGGGGGGGGGAGGGTCGGACATTGGTGAAAGTATTTATTTTCTATATAAATAATATTTTGTTCCGGTAGATGTTCTTCGGAGGGACTCCACCCCCACACCCGCCCCTCCCACCCAGCGAAGAGATGCCTGGCAGAAAATCTGGTAAAGGCCACGATTATCCCAATGAAAAGACTGTTTAATAATAGCTTTCTCGTCACCACTGAAATAATCCTAACCTGAACCATATGAGTTGGATGTGTGTCTTGGCCTCCACTGTACCCCTGAGACTAACTTACCGACACCCTTGAGGCTCAATCGAACCCAGATTAAGAACCACTTCACTAAAAATATTAATGTATTTTGTCGATGCTGTTACGTTTCCTTGCTGGAGATTTCCAATAAACAATGTCGAAATAAAAATGGTTACCTTCCCGTAGTCCTTGATTTCGGTCAGGCCAAAAACGTGGGCCTCCTTCATTTTAAAAGCTTTGTAGGCAGTCGAACCATTACTACAGGACCTTTGATAAAAACAGTTTTATAATTAGCTCTTTTTGAATACTATTTAATAATGATTGGAATATACTGGATGTGTTAAGTGCTATTTGAGTGTTTTATTTCAAAGAGGGTGGTTTCAAGTTGGTTTATAACCGCTATTTAAAAAGACAAAAAAAAAATAAGCTTTTAAAATCTTGTAAACTTGATTTATTCGTAACATTTTTGGACGTGGATATTACAGCCTATCTCATGATTGATCCATGTTAAAGGACACACGGCATTTCCCTCCTCTTCAATTCAAGTAACACTTCATGCTAACCTTAGTATACTCTCTGCCTGTCCAAGATACTGTAGTAGCAGAACGTCAGTTACACATGTGCTATAAATTTACTTTAAACATTACGGGATATGGATTATTATGGTTATGTCTAGTAGAGTGGCTAAGCTTAGCGCTAGAGTTTCTAAAGTATTAGAACAATGTCTTTAGGAAATTGGCACATAACTATGCAATATACTGAAAGCATAGACAAATAGATATTCTCTTAACACGCCCATGGATAGTGGGTTGGTTTTGATTATCTCAGTAGTAGGGCTAGGTTAGTGTTAAGCTCAGGACTATTTTGAACACTTACAATTAATTGATTAAATATATTGTTTCTAGCTTCTATTGTTTTAGGGACGTCGTGACTTAGCGGTAGAGTGCTAAACTGCTAACCCGACAGTCTCGAGTTCGAATCCAGGTTCAAGTCAGTAGAACGTCCACATAGCTCCGATGGCTACCTACCTCACGCTAGGGAAAACAAAGGCGGCTGGGCATAGTGCTATACCTTCATATAAACTCTACTTCATCTGCCCATGTGTATTGGCAACGAATGGAAACAATGATAAACTTACTCGGTTAAGTTAAATGTGTCATAGCTATTATCTAGATGCGATTAACATGAATGAAATCGACGGGGGGGGGGGGGTATTGACAGCAACGAAGGTGGTGACATTAGAATAGAACTTACCTCATAATATCGATGACATTAGAATAGAACTTACTTGATAATATCGATGACAGAATAGAACTTACTTGATAATATATATGATATTAGAATATAACTTACTTGATAATATCGATGACAGAATAGAACTTACTTGATAATATCTATGATATTAGAATAGAACTTACTTGATAATATTGATGACATTTGATTAGAACTTACTTGATAATATCTATGACATTAGAATATAACTTACCTGATAATATCTATGACATTAGAATAGAACTTACTTGATAATATCGATGACAGAATAGAACTTACTTGATAATATATATGATATTAGAATATAACTTACTTGATAATATCGATGACAGAATATAACTTACTTGATAATATCTATGATATTAGAATAGAACTTACTTGATAATATTGATGACATTTGATTAGAACTTACTTGATAATATCTATGACATTAGAATATAACTTACCTGATAATATCTATGACATTAGAATATAACTTACCTGATAATATCGACCAATTTCAGGAAAATATTTTTGTCAGGGTAGATTTGATCAGACAGCCACGTCGAGTTCGGGGTCCCAAGCAATTTATACTCGACAATGAGCTGAAAAATGTTAACGAAACGATGTAAAAAACGCTTTTTACTGCACAAGGTGTCAATAGCAGTTTGTTGATCGGCTTTATCCTACTTTGTTTCACATGTAAATTTTTAAAAAGTGCCGATGTGGAATTCGTTCATACTTATGTTTAAAAAGAAGGGGGCGGAGTGGTCTAGCAGTTAATGTCAGTAGGCCGTCTCTGAGTCCACCCAGCTCTAATGAGTACCTAACTCACGTTAGGGAAAGTAAAGGCGGCTGGGCATAGTGCTGACCACATTAGCTCCTCATATACCGAGGTCACAGAAACAAGTGAACTCTACTTCACTTGCCCTATAGACCATCAGGTTTGAAAGGGAACTTTACTTAGTTTACTTATGTTAAAAAATATTTTTATTGAAATTAACATAATCTAGAACAATAATAATCGAAATTTAAAATGTGTACCAGACCAAAAAATATTTTTAACGCCTAGTCTAATGACTATTTAAATACCTTTTTAACTGGAAGTTAATTTTGTCCGGTTGTATTTTATCTGTTTTCGTTTTACAAATAAAGCACATCAACATTTTAAATTAAACAATTTCGCTTGTAATTTATACTTTTAAAATTGACTTTAAGTTCAGTAACGGCCAACTGTCTAAAAGTTCAGCAACGGCTACCTGTTAATACGTTCAGTAACGGCTACCTGTCTATAAGTTTAATAACGGCTACCTTTCTATAAGTTCAGCAACGGCTACCTGTCTATATGTTCAGTAACGGCTACTTGTCTAAAAGTTCAGTTACGGCTACCTGTCTTTAAATTCAGGAACGGCTACCTGTCTATAAGTTCAGTAACGGCTACCTGTCTATAAGTTCAGTAACGACTACCTGTCTATCAGTTTAGTAACTGCTACCTGTTTACAAGTTCAGTAACAGCATCTCGACTATGAGTTCGGTAACGGCTACCTTCGAATGAGTTTAGTTACTAAACTCATACGAAGGTAGCCGTTACGAAACTCTTACAAATGTAGAAGTTACTATACATTTGTATGAGTTTCGTAACGGCTACCTGCTTATCAATTCAGTAACGGCTGACAATAAGTTCAGTACCATCTACCTACCTCTAAAGTCATTGCGTAAACACCGCGAGATATCACCCGATTCAGGTATCTGTTCTTTGCAGATTCGTCTGGCAGCTGTTAAAATAAACAATTGAAAAATCTTGAGGGTTTTTAGTCACTAACGTTGATAAATATTCTTCGACTTGCACTAAAATGTGATTTATTTCATAAATTTGAGTTTTATTTTCAAGTGATTTCAAGGACATGCAGCTTCCAAGATAGTCAAATTAATGCAAAACAGTGTACACTATTTTTTTTTTTAATTATTTTTTTTGTTTAATAATGTTCCTCTATTGCTGCTTCCCCACTCGAACAAGGGTAGGCAGAACCATGTTATTAGGAACTTATAAACATGAAAATAATAACATACATGATACTATATTATCTAAGCTTTCCTAAAGTTTAGTACGTAGATTTTTGAAAATTATAACTCTAAGGTCATAACGTTTAAAAGCTATTAATACAATATATTTTTAAAGGTAGGCCTTTATCTAATTAATAAGTTACTTTATATGACTAAATTTCTTCAAAACGTTATTGATTTCACTTAGGTGAAAGAACAAGCGTTAACTAAGTAAATCACACACGAGGAAAGCGCAATTACTTCAATGAGTTGTCTCACTTCCTGATATTGAATACAGTTATTTTTAAATTAATATTAATGACGAACAATTAAATGCAAAACTGTCTATGCGTGTATTGTCATCGGAGACGAATTAAACTGTAAAATAGATCGTTGTATTATTGTGTCTAGATTTGAGTTACAAGATTTGCCACTCTAAAGGAAAAATAGAGAGATGTGGATTACGTTAGAACGTTTAATCAGCATTCGTCTCTCAACACTAATTTCTTTCTTCTTCGTTCTTAATTTTAGTGTTGACATGGATTCCCTCCAACACAATTAAGTATTACCAGTTAACTATTTAGTGCCATTTGACTCCGATTTCAGCCTGCTTTTTTTTTTAATTTGCTTCCATAGCCTTTGTCCAATCAAGGACAAACTACAAGGCAGCAGTTCTTTGATTTTGGAGTTGTCTCTCCTAGAAGAGTTGTTGTCCCCAGCTATCGAGTATCATCTACCAGAGGATTCAAACTCTAGACTTAGCTTAATCGACTCAACCGCGCCGGTCGGTCCCCTCTTTACCAACATAAACGTCAGACACACAGCATGAGTGAACACGTACCATTACAGCGGGATTGAACCGGTCTGAGGTAACGGTGTAGTTGGGGCAAGCCTCACGAAATCGTGGGTCCTGGATTCTATTGATCTCAGCCTGGATATGCTTTAGGTCTGCCAGAAAAATGGTGGCTTCTCTTATAATTGTCTCTCTACTGGCTACCAAGTCTTCCATCGCTCCATTAAGTAGGTTGGAAGCTGTACGGTATATAAGTAATATAAATAACACAATTGAGTGTACGTGTCAACTGTTTATGCGCCATTTTGGCCTTTGACTCTGATTTCGGCCCGATTTTGTTTTCTTGGATTTGCTTCCAGCCTTTATCCAACCAAGAACAAGCTATTAGGCAGCAGTTGCTTGATTTTGGAGTTGTCTCGACTAGAACTCGGGACCTACCGATTCAGCAACAATTAATTTTACCAACCCGAACACTCGGACCTCCTATATGTACAAAACTACTTACTTACTTATTTATTTATTTATTTTAATGCGTCTATTTATATATAATTATATATAATTAATGACTTGTTTTTAAATGTGTACTTAAAGTAATGAAAAAAAATGTGAAAAAAAAACCAGAACAATCGCAAAGCTAGTAATGAAAATAGTAAAAATCATACGTACAATTTTCCAAGTTTATAACGTCGTCGTATAATTTGTGCAATCGCAGCCTGTCCATGACCTTTTGCTTGACATCTTCTCCGAGAATACCACCGATATCTACAAAGACGGAGAATATAGAAACATTGCTGACAATCTATATACCTTTGTTAAAGTTTTTAATACGTGAAAAAATGCAATCGATGAATTTTTTATGTAGGAATGGAATTATTAATCAGAACAAACCTTAAATCGGTTGTCTTGAAGCGTCAAAAAAAGGCAAATGCTAACTTAAATTAAAATCCAAATTTCAATCAAGGGTTATTATTTTCAAAAAATGTCAAATTTAGCTTAATCTAACACACAAGTATATCTTACTCTGTAGGACCCGGTTCAACACAGTCCTTGAGAATGTGAAGTCTTTGTTGACTAGCTGATCAGCTTGCTGAAGGATTAAAATATAACTTTAAAACTTATAGGCCTCTACATTGTATTTAGATAACCGTACAGAGGAGATCTGATGTAAACATGGTCGACGATATCTAGAGATATCCCAAGTGAATTAATTAAACAGCTGTATACAAACACAGCAGATTACTTGAGTAGTTCTATACAAACACATCGGATTACTTGAGTAGTTCTATACAAACGTAAGGGATTACTTGAGTAGTTCTATACAAACACAACGGATTACTTGAGTAGTTCTATACAAACGTAACGGATTACTTGAGTAGTTCTATACAAACACAGCGGATTACTTGAGTAGTTCTATACAAACACATCGGATTACTTGAGTAGTTCTATACAAACGTAACGGATTACTTGAGTAGTTCTATACAAACACATCGGATTACTTGAGTAGTTCTATACAAACGTAACGGATTACTTGAGTAGTTCTATACAAAAACATCGGATTACTTGAGTAGTTCTATACAAAAACATCGGATTACTTGAGTAGTTCTATACAAAAACATCGGATTACTTGAGTAGTTCTATACAAAAACATCGGATTACTTGAGTAGTTCTATACAAAAACATCGGATTACTTGAGTAGTTCTATACAAACGTAACGGATTACTTGAGTAGTTCTATACAAACGTAACGGATTACTTGAGTAGTTATATACAAACACATCGGATTACTTGAGTAGTTCTATACAAACACATCGGATTACTTGAGTAGTTCTATACAAACGTAACGGATTACTTGAGTAGTTCTATACAAAAACATCGGATTACTTGAGTAGTTCTATACAAAAACATCGGATTACTTGAGTAGTTCTATACAAAAACATCGGATTACTTGAGTAGTTCTATACAAAAACATCGGATTACTTGAGTAGTTCTATACAAAAACATCGGATTACTTGAGTAGTTCTATACAAACGCATCGGATTACTTGAGTAGTTCTATACAAAAACATCGGATTACTTGAGTAGTTCTATACAAAAACATCGGATTACTTGAGTAGTTCTATACAAAAACATCGGATTACTTGAGTAGTTCTATACAAAAACATCGGATTACTTGAGTAGTTCTATACAAAAACATCGGATTACTTGAGTAGTTCTATACAAACGTAACGGATTACTTGAGTAGTTCTATACAAACACATCGGATTACTTGAGTAGTTCTATACAAAAACATCGGATTACTTGAGTAGTTCTATACAAAAACATCGGATTACTTGAGTAGTTCTATACAAAAACATCGGATTACTTGAGTAGTTCTATACAAAAACATCGGATTACTTGAGTAGTTCTATACAAAAACATCGGATTACTTGAGTAGTTCTATACAAAAACATCGGATTACTTGAGTAGTTCTATACAAACGTAGTGGATCAGAGTTTCTTTCAGGCATCTCTTCGGGGGGGGGGGGGGGCTTGACCTTAGGGACTATGACAGACACAGAGGAGCTTACGTCAACGGATGATCTGATGTATGTTGTGACGTCATCCAGTAACTCGAAGTCGCTGGTTCCAAGTTCGTGAATGGAATCCCTGAGATGCTCGTTGGAGGCGAACATGAGGCAGATTCCCACACTGTTCAGATAAGGTATGAAATTTTAGTTTGGATGTATGTGGGTGGGGATGTAATATTAGGTAGGATGTATGTGGGTGGTGATGTAATATTAAGTAGGATGTATGTGGGTGGTGGTGTAATATTAGGTACGATGTATGTGGGTTGGGATGTAGTATTTACAGAGTTTATGGGGATCGTAGTTTGGGGAAGTGCCTAATGATTTAAAGAAAATAAACGATTATCTTAAGTAATGATTTTTCAATTGCTAAAATGTACCACCATTCGTGAAAAAACAAATTGATTAAATCATATTTTATAACAACTTGTGACCATTAAAAATAATATATATATATATAATCTAGACATTCTGATAATATAAATTGTATGGTCAAATATTTTATCGACGATATATAAAAAAAACCATGGGCATCGTTTTAACAGTATTAATATGTCACCCATCCCACCCCCCCCCCGCCCCGCCCACCAGCCATGTGAAGACATGGCCGATGGGTAGAGCGAGTGATTGGAAACTAAAACGTCTCGAGATCTCTGGCTCGAGTTTGTATGACGTCCCTGAGTGCACTGAATTCAGAAGGGTATCTGACTAACGTTAGGGAAAGATTCAAACATATCTCGATGTCAAAGGAATTTGTGAACTCTATTTCATCTGCTCCATGGACCGTCCGTTTCGAAAAGATACTATTTTTTTTTACTTTATTCCCCCACGCTACTGTTATGTGATATGATAGCAAACGATTATTCTGATTCAGCTACATACGTTTATATCCCACACATTATCCACTTACCGTTACACACTTAACAAATAAAAAATTGCGCTTTCTTTTTTATCAATTACAACTATCGGAAAATTCAATTTCAATTTTGTTTTCAATACATGTGTATGCTATTTAATAACACACTTAGTATGTGACATGTGATTATATATATATATATATATATATATATATATATATATATATATATATATATATATATATATATATATATATATATAAAACGAATGGTTATAAAATGAACGGTCATAAACTGTTCCTCTTAGCGTCAAAATATCATTAAATCCCATTACCAATTTATACTTACATGGCGAAAGGGATCAAGACGGCAAGTACAATCAACGTGACGTACAGGCAGCACTTTTTCCTGTAGACGCCCTCTCGTGGTGACTTGGGCTCCGGCTTCTTGCAGCAACAGCAGCAGTAGATGTAGATGCAGCAGCCGAGGCAGACGATGGGGAAGATGATCACTAGCACCACGCCGAACAGCACGGTGATGAAGAAGCCGATGTATGTGTCTAGCAGCTGATCAAGGCATTAAATAATATAATGTGTTTTAGTACAATTGCTTGTTAGTTAACTGTTGACTATATTAGGTTTAATTTAATATGTGCTTTAATCTAGTAAGATAACGAATTTGAGGTAATAATGGTATGTTTCTATTGGGCACCTACACTTGCAAAGAAGATTTTAAAATTAAGATTCCCTTTTCTAACCTATTGGCCTATAGTTCAGATGTAGTATAGTTCATCTTCCAGTCATTTCTTCGGAAAGGGGTGGGGGGTTGGGGGTGGGGGGCGCTCCGTTTCCGCCCCCCACCCTGATAAAAGTCTCGATTTCCCCCCCCCCCCTCTGACAAAATGGAATTTATATAGAAAATATATACTTTTAAATAGTGTCCCCCCACCCGAAAAATTTAGTCATACACCCGCCCCCCTACCTAAAAGAAAAAAAATACTCTTGACCACTGCATGTGAGGGGATAATGTGGTCAGCACTATGCCCAGCCGACTTTACTTTCTCTACTGTTAGTCAGATGCCCATCAGGGCTGTCTATACATGTCTTGAGTCCAGACCGATATCCGAACTCGAGACCTTCGAGTTTAAGCTCAAGAACTCTACTGCTGGACATCATCGTCTCATATAGAATATATCAGCGTCACTGGATTGTGAACATGTTCTTTTTCGGTGTCTCTTAAGAGCGTGGTAAAAGCACATATATCTTAACTCTGGTGTTATACAATCAGGTCAAAACTCTAGCGTGTATAAAGGGCAGCTAGATGTGAGTTGTTGAACCAAGGATATAGAGATAATAGTTAATATTGTCGTAGTTTATATGTTGTATGCTGAATGAATCTTCTGGTGGGACGTATGATATACATATGAGGACGTATGCTGTATAGAGCTGTGGATGTATATCGTATAGCTATAGAGCTATGCTTTATGCATCTATAGGTGTTTCTCATGAGACACAGGTGTAAATGTATGCTGTATAGTGCTGTAGATGTGTGGAGGTATGCTGTATGGAAAAGAAGCATCGAGGTCAATACGTTGTTTAGACGATTCAAATTTGACACATCTTACCTTTTTCCAATCCTCTTCATATTTGTCAGTTCCGTGTTGTGTTTTACGAAGTGAATCTAGTGATACAATAAATCCTTTGTACGGTGTATAAGCATATTCTTAAGCACAACATGCATATGTATATGTATATGTATAATATACATATATATATATATATATATATATATATATATATATATATATATATATATATATATATATATATATATATATATATAAACAAACATACCATATGGAAACTATAAGTAAACTTTTTTTAATTTTGAAAGTATTGTTTACAATATGTTACATATACCACATGGAAACTATAAGTAATTTTTTTAATTTTGAAAGTATTGTTTACTTTCTGCTACACATACATACCATGTGGAAACTCTCCCTCCATGGAGGCCTTAGCGATACCGTATGCAAGTTTGTAGTACGGGCCAATGGCGCCAACGTCCGATTCTCCATGGGCCTTGTAGCTTGATGTATCGGATATCTTCCTAAAGTGGACGTCACTTTTATTGTCCGCGCGGATCCCTGACTCGTCCTTGACCTCTGGCACCTGCGGCGGGTTCTGAAGGTCGTGAGTCTGGGGTGTGGTCGCATGGATGATCCAGGCCAAGATGAGCAATGCGCGTAGGTGAGCCATTGGTGGGAGTGAGCGGGGTAGTACGATAAGCGTGAGTAAAAAATAATGATCTAGCTTCACTAATCGGAAACACGCGCGGAGATGCACGTGAAAGCAAATAGTGGCATTCTCGTTCGAACCTGTTGGAATGTATGAAGAAAACAAAATATTTTTAAACGCGGTGGATAATGAACTGAGTAAACATTAGGTTACTTCAAATAACCTCCAGGGTTTCATGCACGGATTTGGTTCCAAGATGGAGGATGGGGAGGGGGGGGGTAATGTAAACAAATTTAATCTAATTTTAGACCACGGGATGGAAGAATGTGACAGGGTGGGGAAACCACATCCACATATAGCGACTGCAAAAGATACACTTATGACGTTCCGTTTTTATAAAAGTACTTCTCTAGTCGTCCCCCCATCCTTCATCTCAACTCATGTAGATCTATGTCAGATGCTGTTGGCGAAGATTTAGGCCTGATGGCTGGTAACACAGATGCGATGGATTAACTATATCCTGTTGTGATATATTTAACCGACAACTTATTTTTTCTTTTGTATTTGGTTAGGCCGATTCTTTTCGCATTTAAGTATTAAAAAAAACTCTGACCCTAATAATGACCCTGAAGTTAACCAAAAGGTTATTGCTATAAATAAAAAAAAATAAAATCATCAAAAGACGTAAATTTGATTTCGCTAACACTCTGCAACTTAAGTATTCTAGGATCTAAAGGAGTAACTGAAATACAACATTTAAATTATAGATAATAATATACCGTGTTATTGGAAAGACGTGTTTACCTTCTTCAATCACCTTGGAGTTGCCTATATCGGTTTGGTCTTCCGTTCATCAAAAGTTAGCATTGATGAGGATGCGAATCGGGTTTTCCCCCAATGTGCACTGATATATCACTTTTGTATGCCTAGATATGGTGGGCAAGTTTGTGCGTTTTATGTACTCTCTAATACAGGGTTAATAGTGCAATGGGATAGTAAATAATTTAAACTAAATAACTAGTTTGGGACATGTAGATAGATTCTCGATGTAGTGGTATAGTGACCATTTGAAATTGTGTAGATAACTGTGCTAGTGAACTGACACAGGTGCATACCCACCAGTGTCGATTATGTGACATTCTGAACGTTTTTCATCTTGTGTGCTTCCATAGCCTTTGTTTATGGATATGGTAACTTAAGGAGCGTCTTTATATATTTGATAATGTATTTTAGAAAACAAAAAGGTTATTTGATGTCTATTTGACGGAATATATTTCGTATGGCTAGTATTCTTGCAATTAGAATCCGGGTTGCAGTCAGTTAAACGTCCCTGAGTCCACCCAGCCAGAATTTCTTCAAGGCATCTCTACCGCCCCACCCCGAGCGAAATGGAATTTATATAGAAAAAAATATACTTTTACAAGTGCCCCCCCCCCCCCCCCCAGCGGAAATTCCAAGTCTGGAGGAAACACTGCACCCAGCTCTGTTCAGAGTTTCTTTCGGGCATCTTTTTTGAAATATAATTTATATAGAAAACACATACGTTTACTTGTCCGCAGCCCCTACCCTTACCCCGATAGTTTTATGTCCACCTCCTCGTAGAAATAAGTCTAAAAGAAACACTAGCCTCGATGGGTTGCTAAATGACGTTAGAAAAAGTAGTCGGGTGAGTATAACGGTGACCACTATTTATAAGCCGAGGGCGCAGAAAAGGAATGATCAGTCAGGTTCGAAAAGGTCTCTTGACTTTTGAGTAACTTTACAAAGAACACAAACATGGAAAATACATCTTAAACGTTTCTTATTCTAAAAAAAGGTGTAATTGTGTTTCTGTGTCTGCGAGTGAACGTGTATCTATATGTGTATTTTTTTTAAAATATACTTAGATTCCTGTTTCAATTACGTAGAAGAAAATGTAGGTAGAAATATTAGTTTCTTTTCGTTGATCACATGAGATTAAACCGGTCGGTCGTTCGGCCGTTCGCTCGGTCGTTCGGTCGTTCAGTCGTTCGTTCGTTCGGTCGGTCGGTCGGTCAGTCGTTCGGTCGGTTGGTCGGTCGGTCAGATGTAACACCTACATGCAGATAATAACCTGATTGTCAAGAATGTATGCCTCACTCAGTCAGGTGCCCATATTTACCATTTTAACTTGCTGTCAGGAAAGAAAGACTTGAAAAAGAGGCTAACGTTGCTTTAAACAGAAAATGTATTGTAAATCCAAGGCATATTGACAAGAAATAATGAACAAAACTCATTCAAGCCTATTAATTTACACTCTCTTGACAAACACATAAATTAACAATGAGAAAGACAACAAGGTGTCACACACAATGCTTTAATAGGAATGCACCATACATCATAAGTGTGTTTACATAATATCGTAATTAAGAAGACATAATATATTTAAAAAAATGTCCAATCCTCTCTGATGATATGTTTCTCGGAATCGTCGGAATGTGTGTTTTATAATAAATTGTTATCATGGTATAGCACGATATGATACAGCCGAGACCCCAATCCCTAATAGTACATTATTCAAAGATATTATTTATATATAATAGGCTTTTCTATCAAGTAGCGTTTGATATCTTTTCAACCCTTATCCCCGGTGTTGTCTGCATTTAAAATGGGTGAGAGCACACACCAAGTGCTCTGTATTTTTTCTCAAACCAGTTGTTGCTACTTTGTGTACATAAGTTACTAACATTTTAAAATTTAAAAAATAGAATATTTTAAAAAAGGCGAAAGTTTCCCCCCACCCAATCGATTCGTTTCGATTCGTTTCGATTCGTTTGTATTCGTTTTTCTCTTGTATTTACTAAGTTTATTGTACAGAATAGGATGAAATGCAGGCAAACCAGCTTTGTTTTCGACTATTCTTCCATACATTATACTCTTTCACCCACTTTTGTTGGCCAAATTGTTCCGAACCAGCCTCTGTCCAATTTTTGAACCAACAAGCTTTAAATTCAACGCGTCTTATGTATTCATTTACTTATTTTTCTTTTTTTTTTACTACACTCTGTACACCAGAACGGCGTGGCCTGATACTGTATTTGTTTTAAGTTTGAAAATAAAAATATTTAAAAAAAAAAAACAGAATAATCCACTTTTAATTTCTATATATACAATTGATGATCATGTCTTTAGAAACTGTGTAAAACTACCAAAAAATTATTATTACTATTTTAAATTAAAAGGAAAAACCTGTAGGAGGACTGCTATAGATATAGATGTTTGAAAGGGAAGAATGTTTGATTTGATGTGTCTCATTGTACTCAACATAACATTCCGATTGCTTAAAAGTTTTATAATTATATTTTTCTTTAATCCTAAATTTATTTCAACTCTACGTAAAAGCCCAAACCCCCCCTCAGCCCACCACGCCGATTTTTAAAAAGAATCCCTTGAATCATCATTTAATTACACACTTGCATTTTCAGGTTTTTTGTTTAAAAATAAAATTGTAATAAGACGTTTTGTATTAGATCTATGTATAAGTAAACCATCCTAAATGAATAAATTTAGGCTACATGTAAGGAATGAGCATTACTATTGTAAATCTGTTTCAGTCCTCTGTAATACTGTAATACTCTGAAAACTGCAATACTAAAGCGAACATGCAAGGAAAATTGACGCTGTAAATTACATGTCTGAGGAGAAAAAAACAACAACAGAATAATTCACTCACACACAAGACATGATGTAATTTGTTTTCAAAACCCGATACGGCCAGAAATGAGTATCCTATTTCGTATTTCGTATTTCGTATTTTGTATTTCGTATTTTGTATTTGTGTTTTTGCGGGTCGGCCATTTTTTTCTACTTCCGCCAATGAACCGAGGTCCCCGCCCTAATGTATGTAAGAAAAACGCACTGTTTCTACTTTAAATTCTCCCTCCCCTATTCTAACTTAGCCAGGTCCGCATTTAGACCAGATGTATTTCTCCCTATGCATGAAACTATGAATAGATATCTCATCTTTCTCTCGATTCTATATAAAAGCATTAAGGTATCTGAGAGTATTATTCCTCATTTAGATACACACAGCTGAGCTATGTTTGAAGAAAATACAGCTTAATAAGGCCATGTATCTTCTAAATTAGTTATTAGAGAAACACAAATTTTCAGCATGTTTGACCGTAAAGCTTATTAAAATTTAGTATGGACAGCCTATAACATATAGACCTAATCAGTTAAGTAAAATAACAAACATTTTATTCTAAAATATAATATTTTCTCCTTTCCATTACTGCGATACAAATATTTAAATTGCCATGCTTTGTATCGTTTGTCTAAGTTTTACTCTTATACAAAGTTGCCAAAATTCTCAACTGACTACACGCTATTCAATCTATTTATTAGTTTGGACTTAAAATTTCAAGTCTCTAGATAATTTCATCAGAGCAAGTAATGCTACATCCACGAAATCCGAAGAAATTTTTTGAGGTGAATAGAATTTTATAAGTTTAAAGCTTTACTAGAATAACATGATTTTTTTAAACAAATTTTATCTTATTTACTTTTAAACGATTAATATTTACAGCACAAACAACTAAAAAAATAGCATTCCGTTAAATTGATTTTGTTTGAAATTTTCTACTGTGGTCGATAGTATCTATTTTTTTTAAAACTTTACCGCCCAAGATAATTATCGGGAATTTAACAAAAGCAAAGTAAAGAATAAACAAACGCGACACTAAAATTGTGCGAGTAATTATTGAAACTTCTCAGATGAAACTAGCTGAAATTTAAAGTCGTCTTATGTGTCTTAACTACTTAAATGTACTGCTGGTGATATGGATTAGCACCTACATTACAATATATACAAACATGTCATTTGCAGTGTTTCTTCCAGACTTTTTTCCACCGGAGGGGGGGGGGGGGGCACTTGAAATTTTCGAGGGCGTTGGGTCGAACACTGTCAAAAGTATATATTTTTTATATAAATTCTTTTCCGTTCAGCTGGGCGGCGGTAGAGTGGTCATATGTCCAGTTAAACTGATCTAACACTGTTTTTCGTATTTGGGTTGCTAAAGCCAAAAAAGCCCCAAGGTTTGAACCTAGCTACAAATTAACAGAATACAAAGCAATAGAGTAGGCAGGGCATTTGGTCAAGAGTGCAAGCGAAAATTGAAATTTCTAATAAAGTAATTCGAAGCTAATTTACTAACTTTGTTTTTTCCTTTCAATAAACCATAATCATTTTTAAAAATATTCATGGTGAAAACAGCGCTAACGTATAGGCCTACTGAACAGTAGAAGCCAATGATTAAAAAATTTACTTGGAAGTTTTAAGATACATCCTAAGAGTAATGTCTCAAGTGATTGTAAAGTGATTACATTCTGAAGTCAGAATTTATACACTACTAACGCCGGAATAAAGTGCATTGAAGATGGAACTAGTTGTTTGAAAAGCCTAATGCTTGTAAAATAAGCTGATCTGACGTTGTCTTGGTGGTTATAGTGTTCATACTCAATGTCTATTACGTTTTCAATTTTAAATTTTCGACCACAAAAAAGTGTTCTTAAGTTAAGGTTAGTATAACTAAGATACGTTTTTTTAGTACTAATAAATCCGATATCAAAGACACACTTTTCAAAAAAGCTGATATTTTAATAAACAAATTATATATTCGATATAAAAATAGGCTTCTCAAATATTGATACACAAGATTTAATATAATATACTAGATTATGATTTGTCATAAGATACGAATAACATAATATGATACCCCACAATGATGGTCTACTAGCGATTAAACACTTCTTCAATGTGAACCCCCATCCCTCCTATTGACAGTAACACTACTTAGGTTAACCGAGTTATTTCTCAACCTCAACTCGTATGACCAAATAAGTTGAATAGTTATGGGAAATAAAATGGGTCCCAGTTATGCGTGTTTTTTCATGGGTTATCTGGAGGGTCATATCCAAGAAAAATACACTGGCAGAATTCCAGGTTTTTATCGGCGGTTCATTGATGATGGGTTAGGCATCACAGAGATGGCAGAAGAAGAACTATAATGTTTTATATCATTCTGCAACAACTACCATTAAAACATTAAATTTACATCTGAAATTTCAGGCAGTTCTGTTAACTTCCTGTACATGACAATATCACTTAACGCTACCAACGTTGGAACGACCGTATTTTACAAACCAACTGACTCACACTCATATCTGCTGTGCTCTTTTCACACCCCGGCCTATTATTAAGACTACGACGTATTTGTCAAGGTGATGATCAATTTTGGAACAAGGCCCATGAGCTATTACAGTTCTTCCGACTCCGATCATACCCGGAGCATATACTCCAGTCAGCGCTACACTGCATAGGAACTGTTGACCACCAGGCTTCCCTTCAACAATTTCCAAAACAAAAGTCAGATAGAACTAAACTCATCTTACCCTACCATCCTAATTCGGTTTTAGCTAAAATATTATAAAAATTATTCTATTCTTAAATCAAACCCCCATTTAGGCCATTTATTTCAACAGAATCCTTTGGTGGTGTTTAGAAGGGAACGCAATCTTAGAGACATTTTAGTCCGGATGCGCCTGTCACCTACTATCACCACAAGGTTTGGCACTACTTCTTGCTCACGCAACTGCAATGCCTGTCATTTCACCCTTCAGGTTGAATCACTTCAGCTGCCTAAGAAACCCTCAAAATAAAAAAAAAATCACTTTAACTGTGAGTCCCTTAACGTATTTTATGTCATCCAATGTAGGCGAGGCAACATCTTTTATATTGGACAAACGGGGAAACGATTGTCTGACAGGGTTAGCCAACACTTACGGTCAATAAACAATGAAGATAGTCTTCCTGTGGCCAACACTTTAATAAGAGTGGACATGACATAAAAAAAAAGTTTTGTGTAAGCGCCGTGCGGTTTCGCCATAATTTTAAAAACCGCCTAAAAACTGAAACGCGACTTATACTTAAATTTGGAACACGGTCATCAGATGGTTTGAACCAACAGGTATCTTTCACCTAACCAACTCCCAATATGATTCTTTAATCGTCGACTATATTGGGATCAGGCGCTTCCTTCGGTCGCTAACACAATAAGCCGCTTACTTCTAAAATAATATGCTTGAGGGCTATCTCATCACGCAAGTGCTTTAGCAAGGTTGAGTTCTGCCCCTGATATATTTAAAAACTTTAGAAGTAGTATGTGGGCAATGGGAACTCAATCTAGTAAGAAGAGTAAGAAGCCACTGCCTGACCTTTCGCATGTGTATCACATGATCTGGTCAAACAAAGCGACTTAAGAGGCTCCTCTACCATCGTACCACTTTAAAAACCAATCTCAAAGATTGTAAATACTTTTGCACACGGTACTTCTTTCTCGCCGACCTTGAAAATGTGTCCAATATCTTTGCGGCCTACTGCTAAAAACAGACAATATGCAAGTGCTTTAGCCCTAAACACATGCAAGGTTGAGTTCTTCTGTCCGTGATATATTTAAAAACTTTAGAAGTAGTATGTGGGCAATGGGAACTCACTCTAGTAAGAAGCCACTGCCTGACCTTTCGCATGTGTATCACATGATCTGGTCAAACAAAGCGACTTAAGAGGCTCCTCTACCATCGTACCACTTTAAAAACCAATCTCAAAGATTGTAAATACTTTTGCACACGGTAGCTCCTTCTCGCCGACCTTGAAAATGTGTCCAACGCCCTTGCAATTTTCTTTTTGTGAATTGCACAGTTGATAATTAATAAAAGACATTATAGCGAACCTACGAGATGCAATGTTTTTATTTCCTGCATTGTTTTCATTTTCATATCTAAAATATATCTATTATCTATAATCTATAATATAACGCTGCAGGTAGTGTGTCAGTCCTCGCGTCATCGCTATAGATTTTGGAAGTCTATCCCTGGGCGCGGACGCCCAGGTGAACGTGTTGTTCGGCGGCGGTTTAGATGACGTCGTGAGTTCGGGGAGGAGAGATGTCTGGACGTACGTTCGTGAGAGCACTGGCTCTCATTACTTTACCGTAATTAACATTTTGTGAATATCCATATTCGCACCAAAGTGCTACCAGCACCCGCGCGCACAGTGGTGCTCTTAAGGAATATCCGCCCCAATGCGTGGACCCCCAGCCGCTTGCAGCGGGGTAAACTCTGAGGATAACGTCACCCGCGCGCGGTGCAGTGCGCTAAAAAATATCCGACCCATTGCGGGGACCCCAATCTGAGGAAAATTCTGAGGTACTATCCATATCCACACCTTATTGAAGATCAGGTATTGACCCCCATCCGCGCGCAGCTCAGTGCGCTGAAGGAATATTCGCTCCAATTCAGGGACTCGCACTCGAGCTCAGCGCGGTAAACTCTGAGGTAATATCCGTTTCCACACCGTGGCGATATCCATACCGTAGCGAAGCACGGGTGTAAGCGTTTGTGTTTAGTTTTGTTCTGTTCCCAAGTTGGTACATTTAAAAAAGATTCGCCGTGGCGGAGCATGGTATGCAGCTGGTCTATAATATAACCCCTCTGGTAGTGTGTCAGTTATACCGTCATCGCTATAGATTTCGGAACCATAAAAGTAAACATCAAAACTTTGCAGTACTTTTAAATCATCGCATTGACTTAACCCATATTATCCCAAGGTCTCAATTTTTTATAATTTTTACTTTCTCGTATATACGAAGTATAGAGAAAGTCTTGTAATCGTGCAAAAAAAAAATCGAGGTTTTTTGCAAATCTCGACGTTTTACACCTCACTGATACGGAAAAACATAATTTTGCAATCTTGTCCGTATGTCTGTGTGTGTGTGTGTGTGTGTGTGTGTGTGTCCGTGTGTAAACACGATAACTTGAGTACCGTTACAGGTAGGTTGATGAAATTTCATATATAAGTATTTTATCAAAATCGTAGATCCGTATCAACTTTTGAGCGATTTCCGATAACCGGAAGTGGTACTTTTTCTACTTTGAATTTTTCAAAAGCCTATAACTTGAGTACTATTTCAGATAGATAAATAAATTTGATATGTAAGTAAAAGATCTAATTCTCTACCTTCTATCAAATTTTGAGTAGTTTCCGTTGACCGGAAGTACTAATTTACGCTATTTCCGATTTCTCAAAAAACGCATGTAAATTTATACAGTACTAACAATATTGCGCACTATTACGCACATTTGGTTTTGGTGCTCGCTTGGTGCGCAATTTTTTTTCTACTAGATTTTATTCTATTTTTAAAAGTTTAAGTAAACAAAAATCATGTCTATATTCCGAGTTGACATCCCACGTAGTGTTATATTAGAATATTCGAGAAAGTTTAGGGGAGATAACTCCCGGTTTATTTGATATGGTTTAGCTTTTGGGCACTGAATGAAGGAATGACTATGGATTTTTTTTTGAAAATCAATACTTTTTTAAATATCGATTTTTAAAAAAACGTCCCATAAATGGGACGCTAGCAACGAACGGCCCCATGTACATTTATTGAAAAATAAAATCATTTATCACAAAATATGGCCAATCACGCGAAAATTAAGATTTGTACTGATTTTGTATTGTTAGACCAATGATTACATTGTTTAGGACAGCTAAAAATACTGATAATGATCAATTGGGTTAGCCATACCATGGTCGAAAATGCAGAAATTATGTTCAAAAGTCTAGTTTTCTTTCAATCTAGCATCCATCAAAGTGAACAACACTTGGAAATAAGTAAAGCTGTGACTAGTACATCTAATTATACACACATGATCACAAATATTGTTATTATTCATCGAAACTGTAATATAATTAAATATAAATAATTGATTTTTGGGGGGCGTACTTGAAATTTTCAGGGGTGGGGACCTAAATTTCAGGGGAAGGGTGGACATTGGTAAAAGTATGCTTTGTATATAAATTCCATTTTGTTCTGGGGGCAGAGCCCCGCCCCCCCCCCCCCCACCCTCCTCCGAAATGATGCCTGAAAGAAACTCTGCCCTCAGTGAATTTGCAAAAGATGATCCGGTCCAGTCCCAGATGTCATCCAGCCATCTTCTCTTTTGTTACCCTCGCTATTTCCCCCCCTCTCACAGGCGTACATTAGGACATCAGACATCTTATTTCTAGGGCACGGATCCGTCTCTAGGGGCTTGTATTGAGTGTTCATGGCTCTCATCCATGTATGCACCTCACTATGCGAACAGCTCCCAATCTAACATCAGGAATCTCCTTAAAAAGTTAACAAAGTAAAACTGGTATCGGGAACCTTTGCAGGGTAATATTATTGGGGCATGACAATTGTACACAGCTAATTCACATCTCTGCTATATGTAGCTTCATCTCTCTTATATGAAGAGAGTTAACCAACCCCATGACTGAATCATTCACCTAAATCGTGGCCATTGTTATTATTCTGGTTTGTTATAATTTAAATATCACGCGCTAGTAAATTTACAGCAATACTAAATTAGTTTGTATTCAATGGTATTAAATACTTCAGTAAGTGTAATTCTGAAAACTTAAAAATAAAATGTAAGTTTTTCAATATGTGCAATTTTTAATACAATAATATAAAAGAAATTATAGGTCAAGGTCATAATTAAATATCTATAAATACTACTTAACACCCCAAAGTCAACAGTTAACAAAGTCAAAAATTGTTTCACCATAAATAACCATTTAACATAAATATTTGCATCTGTGTTTCTCGCTAGTGTCCAATAAATGTGACGTTTGTGTAACAATCTGCATAAATATAGGTCAAGGTCATAATTAAATATCTATAAATACTACTAAACACCCCAAAGTCAGCAGTTAACAAAGTCAACCATTGTTTCACCATAAATAACCATTTAACATAAAAATTTGCATCTGTGTTTCTCGCTAGTGTCCAATAAATGTGACGTTTGTGTAACAATCTACATGGGGCCATTCGTTGCTAGCGTCCCACTTATGGGACGCTTGTTGTACACTTGATATAACGAAGTAGTAAAAAAATTGCTATTCTTAAATTTTTATCAGATAGAAATATGGTACTGCTACAAGTTTCAAATGTATTTTGCACTTAAAATGTTAATATTTTAAAAGATATGCATTTTCCTGTGCGCATGTTTTCTTTTTTCCGCCATTTTGACAAGTCCTGCAAATCCGGCACTATAACATTTTTCTAAATAATTTTTTTTTCACAAAACACACACAAATTCAATAGTCTAACCATTTTCAAATACAATGAAACATAATTTGTGTTTTAATTAGTTTTTAATAAATTTTAGCAATTTTTTTTACAAGCGTCCCATAAGTGGGACGCTAGCAGAATATGGGTTAATATAAGTGTTAGAGTTAGATATAGGGGAGGTAATTAAAAAATAATTTGAACTCACACTAATTTTAAAAAATGTGAATGCAAATTTTGCGGACGTCGAAGAGGGTATTATTGTCAGAATACTATAATTAGCAAAATGTGAATGCAAATTCTGCGGACGTCAAAGGTGACTTTACTATTGGAAGAATATAACAAGCAAAATGTGAAATATATATCTATAATAATAGTTTCGCTGTCTGTCTATGTATCTATGTATCTATGTATCTATCTGACAAGAACGCTCTAGAGAAAACACAAGCAATTTAAAAACATGCACAGTAAGACGGAAGCGAAATATGACGTCATATTTAGCATATTGTAGAAAATAGTATCAAGCCGGAGAGTGCACACAGTAATATGACGTCATTGATTCTCGAGTAAACATTGAATATAAAGGCAATTTTGTCTAATCTAAATGGTTTGCGTGAAGAGTTTCATTCATACAATTCTTCGGGTAGGGGCAAAGCCCCGCCAGGTTCTTCCTTTAGTTTGTATGATCTACAAATGCGACCAGTGTTTCTTTCAGATTTTTTCCTCCCCGGAGAAGGGTGGGGCGGACACTGGAAAAAGTATATAATTATATTTCGTTGAATGGGACGGTAGACATGTTTTGGGGTGTGTGTGTGTGGGGGGGGGTTGGTTTTAGTTTAGAGAAAATAGACAGCACTATCAACCTAGCGCCCGTTGTATCCTTCCTCAACGGGCCATTTTTCTCGTATATACATATATATATATATATATATATATGCTTTTTTACATCTTTCTATTCTCACAGTTTATTTTACTACATCTGGAGGGTGCTGGGTTTGCAGAATGATAATAGTAAAAATATAAACCTTATTGTCAGATATATTATTAATGAGACATAACACATTAACCACATTAATAATGACTTATATTTACGTATTTACAAAATGTAACAAAATAAACCGGGAGTGATCTCTTCTAAACTTTCTCGAATATCCTAATCTATAAAAGGCCCCGTGCGCTCTTCTCTCTCTCTCTCTCTCTCTCTCTCTCTCTCTCTCTCTGTCCGCAAAATATTTTCGCCGGACATCACGTCAGAATCGGCAGCGATATATGGATACCTTTCTACGGACTTTTGTTGAAAATAATATGTTAGATGTTTTAAATGTATAGCTACACTTTTATTTAAAGAAGAAAAATAAAAAATAAAGGCGTATTCGAATGTAGAGAAACAGTATTATTTATGCAACCGGAAAGGCATTAATACATGTGAAAAAGAACGCATAAAACTGTGACGTCACTAATGTCTATACATTACCTAATGACGAAATATGCCGTGTTTAGAAAAAAAAGAAATGAACTATTTCATTCAAATTTGATTTAGATCTGCGTACACTATGAAATGTATACAATACAATTTTTCCGGCCTAAACTCATAAAATTTATTTTATTTATTTGGATTCTAGATCTAGAGATTCTAGATTTTAGATCTAGACTAGATCTAAATCTACGCAATAACTAGATGTAGACGCTAAAACCTAGATTTAGCCTTAGACTCTAACTACTCTAGAATCTATTCCAAAAATAAATTTCTATATTAGGCCTAAACTAATTCAAGACTTAATTATTTTATACAAAATCTTTGTTTGGAACTAGCTAATTTGGGATAAAAAATTAATTTGAAAGAATAGGCATATTCGCGTAAGTTAAGATTTTAAAATACGTCTTTCATTCTCCATGTACTTATAACCACGCAGGTGGTGCGGGTTCGAGACACACCACGTCAAACTTGGTTATTAATTTTTTTTATATGTGAATCTTCCGATTTTAGACTATATAGAAAGGAACTACTTCCTTCCAATTTGATTTAGATCTAGATCTAAAGATCATCAAGACGTACGCTACGAAATGTATACAATTTTATCGGCAAAAGTAATACAAATTACTTAAAAACAACATAATGACCATTGAATAGCCATATTTTTTAACGGAATCATATAAGTCACTTAATCAGTGTGTGCCTGTGTTAAATTAAATGTGTCGGATATTTAGCTAATTAGTTATTTCTTAGCTTTGCTACTAATATCGTTCAGCGTGTAGTAAAGCACATTGCGTTTTGACTAATAACTATTTCATAAATTATTTTTCTCAAACAAGAACATTTTAAAATATATCTGACCTCGACTGACTGGCGCCTTATATGAGCTATAAATAAAAAAAAATGTCCACGTAGGAACCTCTTCATAACTCCTGAGGTCGTAGACCGACCCTCGTGCGAATTGATTAAGCATTCAAATTCTCAATGTTTTCGAGAGCCTAAGCGAAGCTGGGCAGCATGCCTAGTTATATATAAAACAACAGTGGATGGGGACCCGGGAAATAGTTATGATTTTTAATCCATTTTAAATACTTAAACATTTTAAAATAGAATGGTTCCATGACAAATGATCTCAGGAAAAACGATCTCAGACAAAATATCTCAGACAAAATATCTCACGGACAAATGATCTCAGGACAAAAGATTATTCATAATTAACTTTTAATGAATCATGTTTCATAATTTTTAGTGCTTAAATCACAACATACGGTTTTAAGCACAACTGGCATCGTGTGTATGTTGGAAACAGGAAATGTTTTAAAAACGATTATGCTTTTATTGAATAGGCAGTTATATTTTAATGTTTCGACCATATTCTAGGATTTAGGCACAACTGGCTTGACTTGATCTAAAAGCATTTCTGGATCCAATTTGTAATAAAATAATATTATACCCATTAATAATAGTTTGAGTTGAATATTTTCAGTTTCGCAAATAACACTTTAGCAAGTAACATTTTAACTATAATACTTGATTGTTGGGATTTAGTACCTCGAGTTTTTATTTTTTTATTTTAGTACACTTTTAAAAACTGTTATTCAAGTCTCGATGTGTAATTTGAAATTTTAATTTGAATCAAACACTTTTCGTTGATCACTAGCCCTTTTCGTCATGCATAATAAGTTGATTAATTAATTATATATAAATATAGTCAAGAGTTCGAATATAGACCCTGTAAGCACGAAGACATATGTTGGGGCAATTTAACAGTTTTGAGCAAACGAGTTGAATGCTTTTAACACGTTTTTCTTAACTCAGCTTCGCGTTTGTTTGTTTGTTTGTTTGGATGTTTGTTGTTAAAATTGACATCGAAAATTAGCTCACTTCTGATTGCTCTTGAGATCTGAAATTTGGCATACAGGCTACTTTCGCCTAACAATTTCAGATGCAATCATAAAAACTAGCAATTAGAGACCGTAATTAGCTTAATTTAATTACGCCCCAAGGACCATAAAATTGAGGACATGATTTCTAAAGATACCGACAAGACTGGAGGCTTATTGACACAGTTACTTCGGCCCCAATCGATGTGAGCGCGCTGGCCGTGATCGTATAGTGCTTAGTACTTCGCGTTGTGGCCGCGACAACCCAGGTTCGAATCCTGGTCGCTCAAGATTTTTTTAGTCCGTGTATTTATAAACACTTAATCAAGTCATACTTAATCAAGTCATTAGATAAAGTAGAAAATAAACTATATAAAAAACTTTTTAAAAAACCACGTTTTTCATGTGTAGCAACGGACTAAAAAGGAGAAAATAAAATACTTAAAAAAAACTTTTTAAAAAACCACGTTTTTCTTGTGGACTAAAAAGTAGAAAATAAATTTTTCTTTTGTGCTTCCTCGAGCTGTGCAGATTCTTGTGATGACTGACAAAAAACGTGAGTCGGGCAGATGGGTCGGGAAATTTGATGGTGAACGTACCCACGTTTTTTGTCAGTCATCACAAGAATCTGCACAGCTCGAGGAAGCACAAAAGAAAAATTTATTTTCTACTTTTTAGTCCACAAGAAAAACGTGGTTTTGTAAAAAGTTTTTTTAAGTATTTTATTTAAATGATGTAAAAATATCTAGTTTTTTTCAACAGTTTTATGAAATTTTACTACTTTGGTACCTTTTTGTTGCATCTAATTTACAAGGATGATAAATTGAAATCAAATATAAAGCAGGTCGTAACGCATTTTCCACTGAACCATTTGTTTATCATGCCAAAATAATAAATCTAAGGTTTCGCTTTAAATATTTTTGTCAATACCTTCCTTTATTATTGTAAACTTTCTTCTTCGTTCTTAATTTTTAATGGTCGAAACAAGCGTTAGGTGTCAACTTATTAATGTTATGCGCAACGTAGGCCGTTGACTTCGATTTCAGTCGTTTTTTTTTTTTGTCAAACCTAGAACAAGTCAAGATTATTTGATTCAATTTGGAATTGTCTCTCCTAGCAGAGTTGCTGTCCCCATCCAAACCATGTTGTTTAGCCACCATGAGCTTTACCGACTCGACCAGGCCGGCCTCTTTACATACTTCAACTCTATGGTAATTCAAAACAATATCTCACTTCAAACCAGTGCGTGAATTAGTTCAGGTCAAACAAATTAAGTTCATGTCAGATTATGTGTGTATGTGTGTGAGTTGGGGGGGGGGTAGTTAACGTGCTAGAAAACGGGGTGGTTCTAGGTAGGGTCGGCTTTTCCGTCTCCAGCAAGAAAACGAAATAAACGGTTGAGTTGGTTATCCACTTTTTCAGACACTGAAATAGATAGCGTTTTAAATTATTAAACCGTATTTAACCTACCATTATTAATATTTTGAGAAATATTTTTTTAGAATAGATATGGAGCAAATATTAAATACAGCTTTGAAGTCTGAATAATATTTTTTCAGCTATCTAGTTGCTATTTAGTTAACGCCTGTTCAATTTAACTTTGTTTACATAGTGAACGGCTCAGAAATTAAAGGGGCGCTACTTTAATCATACTATAGCACAAGACATAGTTCGCTCCCTTTGATGAATGTTAAACTATACTCTTTAACTTCAATCTGACAATCTTATGTTACATCACTCGACAAATATGTCCTTGTTATAAATATATAGATACTTGTAGCCTTCAGTCTTTGGCGTTTATAAAAGAAATAGATTTCTTGAAAGTAAAATTATGTTAAGTTAAATATGTAGGCCTTACAAGCCTTCCTCAGCGTGTTAGTAGGTACTTCATTCAGTGGAATGTACACGTATGTTTTCTACATTAAGAGAATTTAGTGACATAATTGGCCGGCCTTGTTACAATTTTGATTTCTAACTATATGACGGATATAATTAAATCATATAATTAAATGTATACATGTACAGTATACTTAGCAACGAACAAATTAATATTGCTACGAATTGATACCACTTTACACGAAACATTTACACTCATTAAAATAACAATAAAACGCAGTTAAAAGAAATAAATGTATATTTTAATGCATTTAAAATTAGTAAAGTAATACAATATTTGAGCTTATCTGTAGGCCTATATTGATTTCAACTTAAAAGTATAAAAATGTATAGGCCTATATGGATACATATATATTAATAATACAATATTATTGAAACAATTAAAACATTGGATGCATTCTTAAAATAGTAAATACGTATATGCATTTCTAATGCTTTGATAATATGTATAAGTAACAATTTATCAACACGTTGAGGCTTTTTATGTTGCAAATAATGTCGCATACTATAATAAAAGGCAACATTTTAAAATGATCCTTATTTATATGGATGTATTTCTAGTAATACAGCTATTTCATAATGTCGAGGGAAAATACAAAAAGTCAAATAAACACAGAATTTTTCAATTTAGTTTTTTTCATCGTTCATTTTTTAGGTTGAAATAACTTTAACTCTACGTTTATATTTAGTATTAATTCAGGTAGTTATTATAAAATGAATTGTATTTACAAATTTAAACAGCTGAGGTGCAAAATAAAATACCAATTAAAATTAAATTAATTTATAAAAATAACAGTTTAACACGACTAATTTTGTTTGTGTTCAATGTGTGACAACACAATACAAGTATAACATCGACCATTGCTTTTGCATTATGATAAAGGCAGTGTAAAAAAAAAATATCATAAAAAAACGTTTTAATAACAAGCTTTTATGTAATAATGCACTAAAAAGTAGAAAATAAATTATACACTACTATTTAAATAACTATAAAGAAAAGCGTGGGTCACTTTAGTATCTATTGGATACCTTCACTAATGTTTAGGAAGAGACCCACGCTTTTCTTTATAGTTATTTAAATAGTAGTGTATAATTTATTTTCTACTTTTTAGTGCATTATTACATAACAGCTTGTTATTAAAACGTTTTTTTTTCTGAATTTTTTTTCAGTACTTTACATGTTTTATTTACAATAGAGTTACATGACTAAAAACCATTGCGCGCCTACTGAACGTGATGTCGCGCCTACTGAACGTGATGGCGCAGCTATTGAACGTGTTGACGCGTGTGGTGTGGTTGGATAAGTATGCCTACTAATTTGGTCCAAATTTTAATAAATTCATAAAAAATTAATTAGGCATCCAATTAAGTCAAATTTAGTTTCAGATTGCATTGTCTTCATGTCTTGACCCACGTGCCAAATGTGAATCGTATCGGTCAAGTAGAAGTTTCCGAATTTTCACTCCTGCGTTTCGATCTAGACTGACGACAGACAGACTGTCGACTGACGACAGAGGAAGCGAGTTAAATAAAAGCTTGCAGATGGCAGTACATTTACCAAACACGTTCATAATAACTAGAATTAATTAAAATGTATAACTCAATGTTTTAACTTCTGCCCGGGTGATACAAAAATGTAGTGTACGAAAAATGCCTTTAAAAAACACTTTACTCTTTGTTTTTATCGGTTTAACGGCAGTTAAAATGGTTTGCAGATGTCTGTAATCTGATAAAAATCTGCCTTTTTATGTCATTTGTACTTGCTTATTTCTAATTAAAGTTTTTAATATATTTATATTTATTTGTTTGAAAATACTAATAAAATAAGATACAGAAAACCTATACAGTTTAATACTTGCTCTTTAAAATTCATTTTTAAAATGACTTTTAGATTGCAAAAAACAACAATTCTTGTTCAAAAGTTCTTATTCTGAATTATCAAATACCTTATTAACTGAGCTTTTCATATAATTATATTAATACAATAAAAAAACAACACCCTAATACGAAATCGAAAATAGTACTTCCTTTGCAAAGACAGTTTTGAAGTTATTATTAAAACCTAACCTTTTCATTCAATATTATCACTGTTCATTAACATAAACTTAATTTATAACTTTGATGTCATAACAACATTACCACTTACATCACCAACAAGACCACCATTAGTCACATGACCGTTGTGTACAACACCAATGTTAGCCTCATCATCGGTAAAACCCGCATTAAACTGTCCCTTCTGTAGTCCATAATCTTTATGTTCCTCGCTGCCGTTCTCAACATCAGCCCCTTGCACGTCCGCCTCTTTCTCCTTTGATTTCTCCTGGTAATTTCGTTGGTATCTGGCGAGGGTTCTGTTCTCGGGATCTTTGGGACCCCAACTAGGCGCAGGCTGGTTCAGTCTTTTAAAGAGCTACAATGAATACATGGGAAGTACGTTTTACAGAAAATTCATCAAAGAAAATTTTAAGATTTAGCTTTCAACCTTAGATCTTTGTTTAGTTTTTCATAAAAGAACAAGTCTGTAAGTTGAGATATTTTAATTGTTCTATATTACTATTTATTTGAATACAAAAAAAGCATTCTACACTAGTGAATCCAGACTTTCTTCACTTATAAAAAAAGATAAATTAACCTAAGAATTGCAATCGTACCTTCTAAGTTATACCACAGAAATTCCTTAAGTCCGTGTCTAAATCCCAAATACCTCCACTTATAAATTAGAAATACCTTTCCTCATTTATAGAATTCCTTATGACTGTACTTATCAATCGAAAAGAAATATATTAACTTCGTAATATAATCCTGCTTATTATACTATTGAAATACCTCAACTCATTGATAGAATTCCACATTACTGTAGCCTACTTATAAATAAAAAAGAAATACATTAACTCCGTAAGATAATCCTACCTTCTACTGCTTAAACTAGAGAAATACTTTGAATCAGAGATAGAATCATAGATAACCACACTTATAAAATAGAAAAACCTTAACCCTGTGTTTGAAACCCACATTTCTGCACTTATAAGATAGAAATACCTTAACTCCATTTTTAAATCCAAGCTTTCTGAACTTATAAACTAGAACTACCTCAACTCCATGTTTGAATCTAACCTTTCTGCACTTATAAACTAGAACCACCTTAATTCCGTGTTTAAATCCCTGTTTCCTCCACTCGTGAAGGTACCTGACCACATACCACAGGGGCGTCCACACCATAACCGCAGCCACAATCAACCACCCCAGGGCTTCAGCCCAGTCGGGGTAGTGTTCGTCGGTGATTGGTTCGTATTGGACACATTCAAACACTATGATGGCCTAGAACAAAAGATACAATCATTCAAAAACTATAAGACATTACAATACAATGGAACATTCAAACTCAATGACGGTCTAGAAAAATGATACATTGAGACATAAAAATGCAATTATGGCCTAGAACAAATGATACAATGAGTTAGGTACCAATCAGAGTTGGGTAGACTCAGGGACGGTCTACTGACTTGAACCCGGATTCGAACTCGAGACTTACGGGTTAGCAGTCCAGCTCTCTACCGCTAGACCACTCCGTCCCGTATCTTAATAAATCTCACTGATATTACCGCTATCAGAATGTTAACTTTTATCATCATAAATCTCATGTAAATCATCCCCATCACAAGACCTACCAGAATCAGAACCGGTGCGAAGAAGACCCAGTTCCAGAGGAAATAGCCGTAGAAAAGATATTTGGAACTTTTGATTCCTCCAACCATCAACAGCACATCCTCAGCAAAATTTTTGACACCTGGTCGTGACGAAAACCAAAATTAAACTCAATAAACATTGTTGACAAGAGTAACATATGACTTATGTGTATCTATTAAACATGTGATCGTTAGACGCAATTAAGTAGACCGCTTATGTGGGATACAAATCGTCATTAAAATGTATAAAAATCGATTCATAACTTGTGTAACAATCGAACTATACAAAGTTTAGCAATTGGTCTATGAAAAGTATAGCAGCTGATATACAATATATCAATCGACAAGTGAGGTCACCGTATATCACAACAAAGGGGAGGACATTTAGGACCCCTATCAACATTATGCAGACACTCAACTATTCAACAATCGGCCTTACATCAATGGTCTTACACCAATGGCCTTACACCAATGGCCTTACACTAATCGGCCCTACATCAATCGGCCTTACACCAATGGCCTTACACGAATCGGCCTTACATCGATCGGCCTTACATCAATGGCCTTACACCAATCGGCCTTACACTAATCGGCCTTCCACCAATCGGCCTATCAACCTACCATATATCCACACAATAACCAGGATCTCAAGAAACCCCACCAGCAGTAGAGGTAACCCAACAAATATATCGCACAGGTCTTGTAGGTAAGTACCGCCCTAGGAGGTAATAATGAGAGTTACCACTTTAACAATATACATGTTCAAGTTTATCAATATACATGTTAACGTTTATCAATATAGGCCTACATGTTAACGTTTATCAATTTACATGTTGAAGTTTATCAATATACATGTTCAAGTTTATCAATATACATGTTCAAGTTTATCAATATACATGTTCAAGTTTATCAATATACATATATTTATATTTATAACATAATTGTGTTTCAGCCAAGACAACATGCATTTAACTTGCTTCATCTATCAATCGCCAATCTGTCTGTCGTCATAATGTACTAATGTACGTGTACACAAATAACGATATTGTACCTGTGTCGTCATGGGTAGCCCCAGCAAAAAGCCGATGATGCAGACACTAATACGGAACAACATGGCGACGTTCTTCCTCCGGAAGTAAGCGAACTCGTCTTGTAGAGCTGTGAGCACAGTCTCAACGCTGGGGAACTGTGGGAAAAGGATTGGATCAATTTAAAATGAATTCAAAATATACAGAAAACAGCTTCTTTAACGGTTTCAACGATTAAAAAAACATAAACATAATGTTAATTTTAAACAACATACTAAATTTTAACATTGTAAACAATATACTTTAGACTATTATAGGCAAGTTATTTTTTTAAATAGAGTAAAATTTAGATAAATTTGCCAACGGAATTTCTTAGCAATAAGAAAGACAAAATATAGTTCAATTTATGTACGCGATCTCCGCATAAAAACGGCTAAAGTAGTCAGCTGAATTTCCAGCCGCCTTTACTTATCTACACGTGAGTTAGGTACCCAATAAAGCTAGGTGGGATTGGGGAAAAACTATGGTCTAAAGCCAGTAATCCAAACAACTCAAGATTTACAGATTATAAGTCGTTCAATCACTGCCTACGTTAATACAATAGCAAAGAATAAGTAAAAAGTCTAACATATTAATTAAGTCCGTGTTGGCTGGAAAAATCAGAGTCAAGCCACGTACTATGTTGATAGCATGCGTTGTGTCTCCATAACACAGGATTGCATACAGGTTTAATAATACGACAGCCTACCTTAGTCCCCAATAGATAAATGAAATGACAGCCTACCTGAGTTCCCAGTACGTAAATCATACAACAGCCTACCTGAGTTCCCAGACCGAGACAAATTAACATCAGGAAGAAGAACACAGACCACAACTGTGGAACCGGAAGTTGTGACAACGCTTCAGGATAGGCGACAAAAATAAGACCTTGACCTATGTCAAAAGGAAATGACGAGTTACATTTAGGGACATGAACAGTACTTGCAATAGTTTCAGTTGAAAAAAAAAAACACGCTCACTGTGTGTGTATATATATATATATATATATATATATATATATATATATATATATATATATATATATATATATATAAGCGTGTATGTGTGTGTGTATTTGTAGAACGAAATCTTCTATCTTTACTTTGATCGATTGGCATGCCATCCATAGTCTATTTACAACTAGTGGAGACATTATCACCTTTTTGTACTAGCCCAACATATCTATTTCAATAGTGACACATCTACCCATCATCCTTGGTGTCACTAATATCTACCATACATGGTGTTACACATACCTAGCATCCGCAGATGAGATCTCTTTCTACCATTCGTGGTGACATCAAAATACTATCAGTGGTGAAACATCTTACTATCATTAATGGTGACACATATACGTACCATCAGTGGTGACACATATACGTACCATCAGTGGTGACACATATACGTACTATCCATGACACATATACCTACCATCCATGATTACACATCTTACTACCATCAGTAATGACACATCTACCTACCATCAATATACGTACTATCAATTATGACACTTCTACCTACCATCAGTGTTGACACCTGTACGTATTATCAATCGTGACACATCTACCTACCATCAGTGGTGATACATATATCTACAATCAGAGGTGACACATCTACCTACCATCCGTGGTGACATTTTCCACAGCGACCCCTGTATTTTCAGCCATATATCCCAGAATTGAGAATATCGCAAAGCCGGCGTAGAAACTCGTCAGACAGTTAATGATTGGCACCATAATGCTGTCTCTGTAAGACAACATATTACAATGTCAGACAGGTAAAAATGGCCCAATGATGCTGTCTCTGTAAGACAACATATTACAATGTCAGACAGGTAAAAATGGCCCAATGATGCTGTCTCTGTAAGACAACATATTACAATGTCCTCATCTACTTTCGTTTTCGTTCCTTACTGAACATTTCAATGTCAACGTTAGTTATTATAAAGTTTAAAATAATAACATAGTGTTTTCTAGCAGAGTCTATATATTAATTTTTATGTAAAAATCTTTAAGTTTCAATAAATGGATAATGAACAAGGCGAAAAAGTAGACATCTTGTCATGATAGACTATTGGTAGTTATGAATAATATAAGCACATGTTCAACTTGGTAATACTTACAAATTATGGTTTGACTTAATTAGAACAGTATCACTACATGTAATTTAACATTGTTAGAACAGAGATAAATACGACTTTTGCAATAGATTATTACCAAAAAAAACAAAAAAGGCATTGTTATTGAATTTGTTATACCTGAGGACGTTGATATTGAATTTGTTATACCTGAGGACGTTGTTATTGAATTTGTTATACCTGAGGACGTTGCTATTGAATTTGTTATACCTGAGGACATTGTTATTGAATTTGTTATACCCGAGGACGTTGTTATTGAATTTGTTATACATGAGGACGTTGTTATTGAATTTGTTATCCTGAGGACATTGTTATTGAATTTGTTATACCTGAGGACTTTGTTATAGAATTTGTTATACCTGAGGACATTTTTTTTGAATTTGTTATACCTGAGGACATTGTAATTGAATTTGTTATACCTGAGGACGTTGATTTTGAATTTGTTGTAACTGGACATTGTTATTGAATTTGTTATACCTGAGGACGTTCTTATAGAATTTGTTATACCTGAGGACGTTGTTATTGAATTTGTTATACCTGAGGACATTGTTATTGAATTTGTTGTAACTGCTAAACTTCCGGTACAACAGCTGAGGGAAAAGAAAATCTGGGACGCTGCGGCCTTCCATACATGTGGAGTTGTTGTATGATCCCATTTTTTACATGTTAGAAAATATTGTATCTATCATTGTGGAGATGTTGTATGATCCAAGTGTAGACATATTAGAAAAGTTTATATTTTATATCAATCGTTTAAGAGGGGAATTAACACATTTATTTTAACTGAGTGTAATTTAAAAGAGTTATCGTTCATAGTCTTTATTTAAGAAATCATTCGAAAGACATGCTTATTATACGAATTCACAAGAAAACATAATGTGTATTTTAACTTAAACGACAATTAGCAACAAAACTTAGAATAACTATAAATATGTATTGTTTTCTCTAACTTTAAAGCTGAATAAAGAAATATTTAATGACCGACTACGATTCTTATTTATTAGCCTTACATTTGTAGGTAGGATCTTTAGTACTGTAATGTTTTCCCTTTTTGCGTTAAAATATTATGGTGTTTAAGTACCATGACTACTTGCAATTTTTAAATGCAATGGAGTCAGTTGTTTCTTTATTATTTCACCATATGAACAAAATAAATCAATACAACAATAGGCATACCTATACTTCTTTCAATAATATAAATACCTCTGATTCTTTTAACACTAAAATTACCACTGCTTCTTTCAACAATATAATTACCGTTGCATATTTCAGCTTTTAACAATATACATACCTTTGCTTCTGCCAAAAATATATATTCCTTTGCTTCTGTCAACACTATAAATACCTTTTCTTCTGTCAACCATATAAATATATTTGTTACTTTTAACTATAAAATAGGGCCTACCTTTGCTTCTTTCAGATTTGATGTATCAGGCGTCAGTTAGTAATCGATCCCCTTATTGGTATAACAGATGCGTAGCGGTGGCGGGGGGGGGGGGGGGGGGGGGGGAAGCGGGGGGGGGGGGTGACATATGTCCCCGGGCGCCGACCTTAGGGGGGGCGCCAAATTGAAAGTTTGAGGGTGGGGGGGGGGGGGGTGCAAATAAAACGTTCGAGGTGGGGGTGCAAATCGAAAGTTTGTCCCCGGGCGCCGGGAGGGGTCGCTACGCCTCTGGTTTAACAATATAAATACCTTTGCTTCTTTCAGCTTGGAAGTATCGGGCGTCAGGTAGTAATCGATTCCTTTCTTGGCACCGTCCAGGGTGACGCCCCTGACCAGCAGGACTGTCATCAGAACGTAGGGAAACAGGGCGAAAAAGTAGACAGCCTGCCATGATAGACGACAGGTATTTAGGCAGGTTTATTTAGAGACTGCAGGTAATTAGACAGGTTTATTTAGAGACTGCAGGTAATTAGACAGGTTTATTTAGAGACTGCAGGTATTTAGACAGGTTTATTTAGAGACTGCAGGTAATTAGACAGGTTTATTTAGAGACTGCAGGTATTTAGACAGGTTTATTTAGAGACTGCAGGTAATTAGACAGGTTTATTTAGAGACTGCAGATAATTAGACAGCATGCCATGATAGACGAAAGCTGCTTAGTCAGTCTGCCATGCCATATGCTATTTACGTAGTCTTGCGGGATGGGCCGTACATAAATAGTCTGTCAGAAATGACAATATATTATTGGTCAGCCTTATATATTATCGGATAGAGTAATATGACAAAATAAACCGGGAGTGATCTCCCTTAAACTTTCTCGAATATTCTTATATTAAACTACGATAGATGGCAACGCGGGATATAGACAATATTGTTTATCCATTTTTAATTACTTAAACTTTTTTTTACTTTCTCGTATACGAAGTATATAGAAGTTAATTGGGCAAAAAAAATCAAGATTTTTAATAATCTCGACCTTTTACACCTCCCAGATTCGGAAAATATAGTTTTGCAATCATGTCCGTATGTCTGTCTGTGTGTGAGTGTATGTGTGTCTAAAAACACGATAACTTGAGTACCATTACAGCTAGGTTGATGAAATTCCATATATAAGTATTATATTAAATGTGTAGTTCTGTATCAACTTTTCATAGATTTCCGGTAACCGGAGGTGGAACTTATTCTCTTTTTAATTTTTCAAAAGCCTTAAAATTTACATGAAATTTCACATGTAGGTAAAAGATCTTCTTCTTCGTTCTTAATTTTTAGTGTTGGGAGGTATCGAGCCTTATCTGCCAAAGGGTTTGAACTCGAGACTTTTTTCAAATTTATCAATCATGAGCTATGCCGACTCGACCATGCTTCCATCAAACTTAAGGATTACGTGTCAACTGGTTATGCGCCATTGAGGCCATTTACTCCGATTTCAGCCTGCTAATTCTCTGCCTTCTATCAAATATTGAGTTCGCCCCCTCTTTGAAAATTTCAAGTGCCCTTCCCCTCCCCCCCTCCCCCTCCGAGACTCGAGAAAAAAAATTCTGAAAGAAACACCATCTGCATGATTGAAGTTTAGCGAACAAACGTAGGAACCAGGTCTTGATTAGAGATACATTTTGTTTTGCTTTCTACCCTCCTGAAGAGTTGCCTGAAATAAACTCTAAATGCGACTTTTGTCAAGGTTTAGGGGTATGACTACGACTGTATCTAGTATCTATGTGCAGTAACTACGTGTAGATCAAGGTTAAATCCGGTTAAAATGCCTATTCTGGATAAAAATCAGTTTTCAATGAAATTTTTCGTTTCCGGTTATATTTGAAGTTGCTGTACTTATTTTAGTTGTAATTTAGAAAATGTTATGCCCGAAGCATTTCGTCTTCAGTGGGGCCATTTATCTTGTTTTTTTTTAAACAATGTCGAACGCTTCACGAATTTCATCTAGTTTAAATAATACATTATTACCTAATTAGGTTTGCGTAAGATCTGTTGCTAGATTATAGCCGAAATATCAGTTAATATATTTAAAACAGAAGTATATTACTAAAACGATTGGTCGATTAGATATACCTAAAGCTGTTATTTTACATGACAGCGTAAAAATGGTAAAAACTAATTAATTATAATAACAGGATAAATATTTAAAAAAAAATTGTTACTTGTAAAACTATACAATTTACACAAATAAATACTATATAGTGCAATGACTAGATTTCTAAACCTTTCCCACCGTCTTAACTCCCTTGATCAAACAGGCACAAGTTACATAGAGTTAAGTCCCTTTTCACTCTACCGAGATCAAATATACCGTCAGTAGCTTCTAGTACATATCGGCTGTAAGGAAAAAAAAAGTCCATATTTATTCAAGTCAACAAGAGCTATAATTAAGACTACATGCATTTCAAAACTCAAATTAAAACTAAATTTCACATTGATAACCCTTAGCATATTAATTATTCATGTGACTAAACTTAGTTTTTATTTATACTAGCATAATCAGTTAAAATAAAAATTAAATTAAAAAAAAACAACACATAAGTAATGGAATTGTTTTTTTTAATTCATCAAGAGCTCAAGTCAGTTTATATATATTATAAAAAAATGTTCTTACTAAAACTAAATTTCTAATCAACAGAAATTTAAAAAAACAATTAAATTCTAGGTTCATAAGATTCCATTCTTTTTAGTGTTGTTCTAGAATTAATGGAATGTATGGAATGGGACGATGTACAAAGTATTACTGAATGTTGGGAATGAGACGATGTACATTTGTTACGGTCAAAGCCCCAGGTCGGCCAATGCGCGCATTGGCCAATATCGCCTCCCATTGACCGGTCAATGTCCAAAACTTCACTTGAATTTGGGCTTTGGCCGGCGTATCCGCGGACTGGCCATGGACGACCGGCTAAAGTCTGAATTAGAAGATTATCTGGCTAGGGACGACCGACCAATAACCGTGAAGATATCCAGCAGCTGGTAAGCAATTTTTTCTGCTCTCAATAAATGAATTTGGTTGAATGATCCTGGTAACTGAGAATAAACTGGTATAGAATGATATACAAACAAGAGGTAAACAATACCTTACAATGAAACCACTCAGAATAATGAAAATCCGATCATAACTTAGTCTAGATACAACATTGGCCAGTACGTCACAGTACGAAATACACTTTTAGTGCTAAGTTCTTTGGGCTTTGGCCAAGAGAGCCGGCCAATGCGAGCTTTGGCGGCATTTCGGGCTTTGACCGTAACATATATATATATATATATATATATATATATATATATATATATATATAGGCCTATATTTATACATAGATATCAAATTATATGTATGCCATATATATATATATATATATATACCTATATTTATAAATAGATATCAAATTATATGTATGCCATATATATATATATATATATATATATATATATATATATATATATATATATATATATATATATATATATATATATATATACATATATATATAAAGAATCGGAGAGTTTGCTTGGTATGTGTAAAAAATGTCATATTCAATTCATAATACAAGTGTGGGACGCTGTGTGTGTGAATATAAAAGTGGTGTTGCAATTATAATCTGAGATTATTAAAGTGGTATTTAGTAATGAATGCCACAATACAACAGCTGTACTAATCATGTTCTAATATCTAAACTTCACCATGCTGTTTGTGACAAATCCAAGGACTGTATCTTGTACCCAAAGTCTTTGGTCTGCCCGTCCTACGGGAGCACCCTCTGCTGTGGATATTGCTAGTAAGTCTTTTAGTTTATCTCACAATGTCATGCCTGTACATGTATCACGTATCCAAACTTGTGTATGATGTACCTAGTGCATTCCTGTCGATTTTATAAATTTTATGATTGGTGACGTCTATAAAAGAACTACTAATCTACAATGGATGCAATACAAAACATCGTATTTTCATTTGTGTTTGTCTAAACAACTTGTGTGCCTATTCTCATACTGACACTTCGTCACATAATACCTGTATATCACATGTTAAGCTGTATACACCACAGTTATTCAGGGCATATACCGGTCAGAATGGGCTCGTTAGCAGGGGACAGCAACTCTTCTAGGAGAGACAACATCAAAATCAAACAACGGTTGCCTTGTAGTTTGTTCTTGGTTGGACAAATTCTATGGAAGCAAACGCAAAAAGAAAAGCAGGCTGACATCGAAGTCGACGGCCTATAATATGTTCATAACAAATTCACACGTAATTATGTTGGAGAGTATATCTACCATCGTTAGAATTAAAGAACAAAGAAGAAGAGAAGGCCATATGTGTTACCGACATAAGGACAGTTGTTTTAAGTCCAAAATATACACATTTTATACTCACACACAACCACATATGCGTATCTATAATACACTTATTTATATTATATATATATATATATATATATATATATATATATATATATATATATATATATATATATATATATATACTAGCGTACCCGTCCCCGCGCTTTGCCGCGGAGATAGAAGACGGGTTTCATCCATACGTTACCAATCCTATATTCTTTTCTAAAAGTGAGTTATTTAAATGTAAACAATGCCTGCGCTTGGATCATGAACACCGTGACACGGGTTTACCTACACTACCGCGTGAAAACCGTATGGGTACATTAATCACTCACCAAAATAATCAGGTAGAACATATTTCGGTGACCAGCCATGTGTCAGTAACGTAGAGGGGAACTCTCAGCAGCACCCCCCCCCCCTCGATTACACTACCGCATCGGCGCCACGTACGGCCCCTGGCTCCTTAATAACTATCAGGCGCCATCGTGCCAAAAAGCATCATGTTAACAATGATGCAGATTGTATCATACGCAAAAGTGACACAAATGAACAGGACTATTTTATTAGCACGTAAAAAAGTATTTGACGTGTTTTAAACATTAGTGTGACTGATGCAATATGTTAGCGTTACTAATAGTCTATTATTAGATGCTCAATCTCAATTTCTGATTGATGGTCTAAAAATATCGCACCCTACCAGGTAGCCAGATGACACGCCTGATTCAATTTAGTGAGCGTTTGTAACGCCCCATCCTATCCATTGTCTATCACACTGTTAAGACCGAATGTATTCACAATAGCGCTCACGGGAAAGAAAAGGGCGCCAAATCGAATACTGCCGGGCGGCCGCCCATGCAAAAATTAAATCCCCGCCCCCACACCCACCCACCCCTATTCCCTACTCCCACCCCAGAAACCTTCTCGGGAGTATTCATCAACTCCCTAAAGTTTTATGGCACCGGGATAAATTGCGTCGAACGGCAATCGTGTTCTATTTTTATATACCGTATAATGAGAAAAATCCCACCATTCCGTGGCGGCGCCCTTGCGAATTTTAAAAAATGGATGTTTTTTACAGAACCCTTGCCTGGATTGTTCTAATCAAGTCCCTAAAGTTTGATGGCTATCGGATGAACGTAGTGAGACCGTAATCGACTTCTATTTTCATATACAGTATATAGAGAAAAATCGCACCCTCTCGTGGCGCTGCCCTTGCGAAATTAAAAATGATTTTTTACTGAACCATTCCATAGAGTTTTATAATGAACTACCCAAAGTTTCATGCCTATCGGATGAATGATGTCACTGCAATTCACTTTTATTATTTTTTTATACCGTATATTGAGGTATAATATAATGGCGCCTCCCTTGCGAAATTAAGAATTATTTTTTACAGAACACTTTGCTAGAGTTTGCTCTTCTACATTTATGTAGTCAACAAATCATGCAATATATTTAGTTCATTTGCAGTGATACATGTATGTATCTATTTAAATAAATAAATATATATATATATATATATATATATATATATATATATATATATATATATATATATATATATATATATATATATATATAAAACCTGACGATTGTAAACAATTCTATGAACTTGTATTTACTCTACCAGTGGCTATATGGGCAAGCGTTCTATCCTTAACGGTATTGGTCAACCACGAGTAAACATCACCATCACCCCACCCGTAAACCCACGGGGAATCATAGGACAGGAGCATAAGGACAGGATCAGTGGACCTCATTAAAATTGTCATTAGTGGACCTAAATTAAATGGTCATTATTGGACCTGAATTATCTGGCCATTAGTGATTAAATACAAAATGTATCTCTCTTTAAACCTCAGTATGTAGTGTTGTAGTATAGTAACGATCGCATAGTGTAGCTTTTTTTTTAACGAAAGGAATTGAAATTAAATGTGCTTTTATAAAAAGTTACAGGTAAAAATAACTTCTTTTTTTCTGAATTAAATTAATCACAATACTCAGATGTATAAATAGAGTATTATTACATTTAATTTATGGATGTGACTTATTCTGAATTTAACAACAATGAAATGAGAAAGCCATTTTTTATCAATTTAGCATTAATAAACCCTCTTGAGATAGTTTAAGGTTGTTTTCTTTTCATCTTTTATCGACATGTAATTTTATAATTATATATTTTGTAATACTTTTAATAAGTAACCCTACACATATTTTAGTAAATGTTGCATTTGTTATCATGATTAATAGACTCTATTAAAAGCTTCTTTTTTACAAATTTTAATTCTTGTTGATATCATTTATGTGAGGGGGGTTCTTATGGGACACTAACATGTAATGTAGTAAATTGAACATTGGATTTCCTAATCACTACATTTAACATCATGTCTCCACGACACACAGACAAATAAATAAACACGATCCCAACTATGAAAATACGAACTTTAACTTTACTTTGTTACATATTAGAATTAAACTTTATCTTAGACATAAACGTTCGAGTTTAAACTTTATTTTCTTAACAACAACATTTTAAGCAGAATTTGTGTTTTGAGTATTATACCCAGCCGCCTCTACTTTTGGGTTTAATGTAAATCTAATAACTCAGTTGTGACGACAATGCAATAACATAATATTTTCGAACCTAAATAAATACGAATTTACTCATTAACAATAAAAAAGCTCATTAATACATGAATAAATAATAATTAAAGAATAACACTATCAGGTATTATCCTACCACGGTGAGCAGTTTGTCACGGATGGCTGGTTTCTTGTCTGAAAGCTGACCACGGTATAAGAAGGTGGAGTAACCTCATTTTTTAAATCACAATCGGGTTCAAAGCAAATATGTTTGACGTTTTATTTGGTTGACTTCAATATAATATTATGACATTCTCAAATAACACATAATAAAATTAATTTAGCCTACGAATTGGGATTAAATACTTAAACATGGACTATTTTATATTTTAAAATACATCATTACTAAAAGAAGAAAATAAAACATATATCAAAACGGATATTAATATATTCACAATAATACGCTTTTAAATTAAAGAGAAAAAAAAGAAAATAAACTAACTTGCTGTATTTAGTAAAATAATTTATCGCTAAAATGTGTATGGGTTTACGTTTAAATGTTTATTCGTATGTTTATATTTGTTTTATAAAGATTTAAAAGATGAGCTTATTCACATTCAAATATTTATTAGTGCATTGAGCGGAGAGAATGACGGAGTGAGTTAGGGAGAGTGAAGGACGGAGAGAGTTAGGGAGAGGGAAGGACGGAGTTAGAGAGAGAGAAGGACGAAGAGAGTTAAGGAGAGATAAGGACGGAGAGAGTTAGGGAGAGAGAAGGACGGAGAGAGTTAGGGAGAGGGAAGGATGGAGTTTGGGAGAGAGAGGGACTGAGAGAGTTAGTGATAGAGAAGGACGGAGTTAGGGAGAGAGAAGGACGGAGAGAGTTATTGAGAGGGAAGGATGGAGTTTGGGAGAGAGAGGGACTGAGAGAGTTAGTGATAGAGAAGGACGGAGTTTGGGAGAGAGAAGGACGGAGAGAGTAAGGGAGAGAGAAGGGCGGAGAGAGTTAGAGAGAGTGAAGTACGGAGAGAGTTAGGGAGAGAGAAGGACGGAGAGAGTTAGGGAGAGAGAAGGACGGAGAGAGTTAGGGAGAGGGAAGGACGGAGTTTGGGAGAGAGAGGGACTGAGAGAGTTAGTGAGAGAGAAGGACGGAGAGAGTTAGGGAGAGAGAAGGACTGAGAGAGTTAGGGAGAGGGAAGGACGGAGAGAGTTAGGGAGAGGGAAAGACGGAGAGAGTTAGGGAGAGTGAGGGACTGAGAGAGTTAGGGAGAGGGAAGGACGGAGAGAGTTAGGGAGAGGGAAAGACGGAGAGAGTTATGGAGAGGGAAGGACGGAGAGAGTTAGGGAGAGGGAAGGACGGAGTTAGGGAGAGAGAGGGACTGAGAGAGTTAGGGAGAGGGAAGGACTGAGAGAGTTAGGGAGAGGGAAGGACGGAGAGAGTTAGGGAGAGAGAGGGACTGAGAGAGTTAGGGAGAGGGAAGGACGGAGAGAGTTAAGGAGAGAGAGGGACTGAGAGAGTTAGGGAGTGAGAGAAAAAGATAGCAAGCCGAAGAGAGCACGGGAGAGCGAGATGCTAGCGTTCAAATTGCTAGACAAAAGTTGAATAAAATCTTGTTCCAATCGTCACATCCTCTTCGTCTATCACTTGCGTGTCAAGCGTTACCTTTTAATGTTGGTGACATGTTTTAAGACAATTCATGTCAAGTTCTACCTTACACTGTAGGTGACATGTTTTAAGACAATTCATGTCAAGTCTAACCTTAGACTGTGGTTGACATGCTCTAAGACTCAAGATCCAGAGCCGTCATGCTTGGCTTAACTCGACCAGAACCCATCACGGTCACAATTGCTATGCGTGGGTAGATTAATACATAAAGCCTAATCAGTCAAAGATCTAAACATTTATTCATAGACACAAGACATAAGAACAAAAACAAAACTTCCACCTCAATTCATATCTTATTTCTTGTTATATTTTTTAACACGTTTTTCTTAACTCAGCTTCGCGTTTGTTTGTTTGTTTGGATGTTTGTTGTTAAAATTGACATCGAAAATTAGCCCACTTCTGATTGCTCTAGAGATCTGAAATTAGGAATGCAGTCTACTTTCGCCTAACAATTTCAGATGCATTCATAAAAACTAGCAATTAGAGACCGTAATTAGCTTAATTTAATTACGCCCCAAGGACCATAAAATCGAGGACATGATTTCTAAACATACCGACAAGACTGAAGGCCTATTGACACAGTTACTTCGGCCCCAATCTATGTGAGCGCGCTGGCCGTGATCGTATAGTGGTTAGTACTTCGCGTTGTGGCCGCGACAACCCAGGTTCGAATCCTGGTCGCTCAAGATTTTTAGTCCGTTTTTATTAACACTTAGTCAAGTCATACTTAATCAAGTCAATTGATAAAGTAGAAAATAAACTATATAAAAAACTTTTTTTAAAAACCACGTTTTTCATGTGTAGCAACGGACTAAAAAGGTGAAAATAAAATACTTAAAAAAAACTTTTTAAAAAACCACGTTTTTCTTGTGGACTAAAAAGTAGAAAATAAATTTTTCTTTTGTGCTTCCTCGAGCTGTGCAGGTTCTTGTGATGACTGACAAAAAACGTGGGTCGGGCAGATGGGTCGGGAAATTTGATGGAGAACGCACCCACGTTTTTTGTCAGTCATCACAAGAACCTGCACAGCTCGAGGAAGCACAAAAGAAAAATTTATTTTCTACTTTTTAGTCCACAAGAAAAACGTGGTTTTTTAAAAAGTTTTTTTTAAGTATTTTATTTTCTAACTAATGGTGTTTTTAAAAGGGGGCGACGTGGCCTATCGAGAGAGCGCTAGACTGCTAATCCGAAAGTCGCGAGTTCGAATAAGAAACGACAACAAACTTATATCAGTGGAAACCAAGACAGCTGGGCTAACACATTACCTCCCTCTATTTCATCTACCCCATGAAAGAATCACATTGACATAGTTTTTGTTTTGTTTTACACTTTCAGACGTTTTAAAATGAAAGCGGAATACCCGTATGGGCTTGTGATGGTGATATGTTAGTCAATGTTTAATTTACATCAATATGATGGCGTAATAGAACTTATCATTTTAAAAAAAATTAATATCAAGTTAGGTGTACTTCTTGGTCTAGCGGTAGATCCACTGACTGCTAGAAGAATGTTCAAGAGTTCGAACCTAAAACGTAATTCGTCGATATCTATGATCATGAATTTTATCGTATCGTTTTAACTAAAATAAAGTTTAAAACTTATTTTTTAATAATGTTGTTCTGTCTTGTTGTGATTTGTTACAAAATTTTGAAAATATATAATTAGTTTTTATTTCCAAGAAAATTTATTTTACATTTAATTTTAGGAAATGTTATATATTTTTACCTTAGATTGTCTAGAGTTATTCTTGATATTGCGACATAATTTAATAGTTTGATTTTATTTATGGGTTGTGTTTGTGGCATATGACGTGTGTCTTTGAATTTGATTAGTGTTATGATTCGTGGTATCAATTCATTGACCATGTCTTCTACTAAGTGGCTAGACTAGGGGTCGGCAACCTGCGGCTCGCGAGCCGCATGCGGCTCTTTTGATGTCAAGAAGCGGCTCTACAGCTCCTTGCACAAATACTGATAATCTTAATAAAAAAATAAAATACTTGAAATAAAAAATTGTTAGTGGCTCTTTAACACCAGGGACATTTTGAAAATTGTAACTTTTGGCTCTTCCGCTTCAAAAGGTTGCCGACCCCTGGGCTAGACTATTCTCATGTTTAGATAACTATAATCATTTTATACAATATCATATAACCTCTGGATAAAATATGTATTTAAAATAAATATAAAATATAAGTAAAACAATTAACAAAAAAAAACAAAAAAAAAGTCTACAAAAGAATTAAGTAATGCAAGCAATAAACAGGGGTGTTTTGCAAAAGGCTTACATTATTCGTGATAGGATGTTAAAGGATGTTTCTTAAAACTTCCAAGCCAATCATTTCATCATTGGCTTTTATCAACATTAATATTTTTTAAAATTGTTATTTTTTATTGAAAGGAAAAAAGTTAGAAAATTAGACATTCTGATTTTAGCTTGTACATTTGACCAAATGACCTGACTAATATATTCCTTTGTGTTCTGTTTCTTTGTAGCGAGATTAAAACTCATGTATTTTGGTTTCATCAACAGTAAGTTTTACCAACCTGAGCGTTAAATAAAATACTTAAAAAAAAACTTTTTAAAAAACCACGTTTTTCTTGTGGAATAAAAAGTAGAAAATAAATTTTTCTTTTGTGCTTCCTCGAGCTGTGCAGATTCTTGTGATGACTGACAAAAAACGTGGGTACGTTCACCATCAAATTTCCCGACCCATCTGCCCGACCCACGTTTTTTGTCAGTCATCACAAGAATCTGCACAGCTGGAGGAAGCACAAAAGAAAAATTTATTTTCTACTTTTTAGTCCACAAGAAAAACGTGGTTTTTTAAAAAGTTTTTTTTTAAGTATTTTATTTTCTCCTTTTTAGTCCGTTGCTACACATGAAAAACGTGTTTTTTAAAAAAGTTTTTTATATAGTTTATTTTCTACTTTATCTAATGACTTGATTAAGTATGACTTGACTAAGTGTTTATAAATACACGGACTAAAAATCTTGAGCGACCAGGATTCGAACCTGGGTTGTCGCGGCCACAACGCGAAGTACTAACCACTATACGATCACGGCCAGCGCGCTCACATCGATTGGGGCCGAAGTAACTGTGTCAATAGGCCTTCAGTCTTGTCGGTATCTTTAGAAATCATGTCCTCAATTTTATGGTCCTTGGGGCGTAATTAAATTAAGCTAATTACGGTCTCTAATTGCTAGTTTTTATGATTGCATCTGAAATTGTTAGGCGAAAGTAGCCTGCATGCCAAATTTCAGATCTCTAGAGCAATCAGAAGTGGGCTAATTTTCGATGTCAATTTTAACAACAAACAAACAAATCCACAAACGCGAAGCTGAGTTAAGAATAAATAAAATACTTAAAAAAAACTTTTTAAAAAACCACGTTTTTCTTGTGGACTAAAAAGTAGAAAATAAAATTTTCTTTTGTGCTTCCTCGAGCTGTGCAGGTTCTTGTGATGACTGACAAAAAACGTGGGTACGTTCACCATCAAATTTCCCGACCCATCTGCCCGACCCACGTTTTTTGTCAGTCATCACAGGAACCTGCACAGCTCGAGGAAGCACAAAAGAAAATTTTATTTTCTACTTTTTAGTCCACAAGAAAAACGTGGTTTTTTTAAAAGTTTTTTTTAAGTATTTTATTTTCTCTTTTTTAGTCCGTTGCTACACATGAAAAACGTGGTTTTTAAAAAAGTGTTTATAAATACACGGACTAAAAACTTGAGCGACCAGGATTCGAACCTGGGTTGTCGCGGCCACAACGCGAAGTACTAACCACTATACGATCACGGCCAGCGCGGTCACATCGATTGGGGCCGAAGTAACTGGGTCAATAGGCCTCCAGTCTTGTCGGTATCTTTAGAAATCATGTCCTCAATTTTATGGTCCTTGGGGCGTAATTAAATTAAGCTAATTACGGTCACTAATTGCTAGTTTTTATGATTGCATCTGAAATTGTTAGGCAAAAGTAGCATGCATGCCAAATTTCAGGTCTATAGAGCAATCAGAAGTGGGCTAATTTTCGATGTCAATTTTAACAACAAACATCCAAACAAACAAACAAACGCGAAGCTGAGTTAAGAAAAACGTGTTAAAATACTTAAAAAAAACTTTTTAAAAAACCACGTTTTTCTTGTGGACTAAAAAGTAGAAAATAAATTTTTCTTTTGTGCTTCCTCGAGCTGTGCACGTTCTTGTGATGACTGACAAAAAACGTGGGTACGTTCACCATCAAATTTCCCGACCCATCTGCCCGACCCACGTTTTTTGTCAGTCATCACAAGAACCTGCACAGCTCGAGGAAGCACAAAAGAAAAATTTATTTTCTACTTTTTAGTCCACAAGAAAAACGTGGTTTTTTAAAAAGTTTTTTTTAAGTATTTTATTTTCTCCTTTTTAGTCCGTTGCTACACATGAAAAACGTGGTTTTTAAAAAAGTTTTTTAAATAGTTTATTTTCTACTTAATCTAATGACTTGATTAAGTATGACTTGACTAAGTGTTTATAAATACACGGACTAAAAAATCTTGAGCGACCAGGATTCGAACCTGGGTTGTCGCGGCCACAACGCGAAGTACTAACCACTATACGATCACGGCCAGCGCGCTCACATCGATTGGGGCCGAAGTAACTGTGTGAATAAGCCTCCAGTCTTGTCGGTATCTTTAGAAATCATGTCCTCAATTTTATGGTCCTTGGGGCGTAAGTAAATTAAGCTAATTACGGTCTCTAATTGCTAGTTTTTATGATTGCATCTGAAATTGTTAGGCGAAAGTAGCCTGTATGCCAAATTTCAGATCTGTAGAGCAATCAGAAGTGGGCTAATTTTCGATGTCAATTTTAACAACAAACAAACAAATCCACAAACGCGAAGCTGAGTTAAGAAAAACGTGTTAAAAACGTGTTAAAAAAGCCTGTTAGATCACTTCAACAGAATATATGACACGATAGTACATGGTAATGTAGGTGCCGATCCATATGATTAACACTAACTTTATTTAGACAAAGCACATAAGACAGCTTTAAATTTCAGCTAATAAGTTTAACAATAACATGCACAATTTTAGTGTCGCGTTTGTTTATTCTTTACTTCGAATTTGTTTGATTCCCGATAATTATTTTTTGAAAACGTATCTGATTTTCACAAAACTTCTGTGTATTTCCATTTGGAACCTTGTGTGTGTGTTTTTTTTTTCTTAACATTTTATACATTGTAAGTACTTTTTTTCTGATTTATTTCTTGTGTGTGTTGCCTGGCCCCGGGTGGGCCTCACTCACAACTATGTCGGAAAAATACATCAAACGGCTATTCCTGCCTAAGTTTGGCATGGCAGGACATGCGCCAAAAACTCTAGAGATTTTCATAGAAGAGGGTTTCTCTTTAGCTACTCTCACAGCTGACGAACTAAAAAGAGAGCTATGTATGTTATGTAGCCTATCACCAGCTGAATTTGAAGGTCTGTATAACTACGGGACACTGCGTAAACGGTATGTCACCATTAGATCGAAGGAACTATATGAGAAAATGCACCTAAAAGAATTTCACAGATTTTGCCACATGGGGTAACACCCAGATACAGAGTGCAGAGAATATCAATAACCCACGCCGATAAATCTGGGCAAATGGGCGTGCTGAAATCTATAAGCAGTCAGGACTCAACACCAACATTTAAGAGAATAGACCAATCAAATGTGGTCCAATTCACCATCTCTCTGCAGAAAGAAGATGTGTCCCACACTATATTATACTTACAAATGAGGCCAACAAGGAGAGCAGAGTCCTTATAATCATCAATGGGAGGAGGGTGCAATGTTGCCACTGCAACACAGACAGGCACCTGTCTAAAATGTGTGAGCATTTAAAGACTCGCGCTCTTGACGGCGTTACAGGGCAATTGACACTTGGGATGCAAATGATAAAGATAAAAGTTAGGGAACATCTAATTAACAATAGAAATTTCTTAAAGCATTGAGATAGTTATGATGTTGACGGAGAAAGACAAAATGAAATGCTTAGTGTTACTTCCCTTACATGTCCCCTGCTTGTGTGTGTGTGTGTGTGTGTTGTGTTGGAACGACAGGTACCCTCCCTTTGGTGTATAGTTGTATCCCTTGGTTGAGTGTGTTTACATGGAGCGAGAGGTGTTCACGTGAGGTGTGTCAGGTGACGGGTGTCAGAGCGTGTGCTAGTGTGTGAATCAGTTAATGGTAGTGTGGCTGTGGACGTGGAACGTGGAACGTGGTGTTGAGTATTGTATTTATGTTGTAGACCCCTTTTGATCCTTTTATTATTTTAGTACTGTATATATTATTAAATATATTATTATTATTGTTATTATAGAGTGTTAGTGTTATTGTTGTATACGTCGTTTTTGTCTGTTGTTATATATAAACCCCTAGATTCTAGAACCCAACATTTGGGGGCTCGTCCGTTTAGCATGGTGACTACCAGGAGTTCCAGAAGACAGTTAATAAGTGACTTGAAGGAGGAGGGGAAGCTAATCGGGCTGACTGATGACAGTTTGGCGGAGTGGGTAAAGGAAGAGTTGAGGAGGGTAGAAGATGCGAAGGCCGATGTCGTGGCAAAGGTATGTAACCCTGTACCCCGCTTGAGGGACGTGGCGGCAATGACGGTAGACGAGGACCTGGGTGCGTACCTGAGACACTTTGAAAGTCAAGCCAAAAGACAAGGTATTGACCCCAAGGACTGGTCGCTCCTTCTGACGGACAAGATGAGTGGACAACTGAAGACTTTCCTCATTGAGACGGGACTGAACTTGCATCATGACTTCGAGTCAGTAAAGGTAAAGTTATTGACGCATGCAGGCTTCAATGAGTAAAAGTATAGGGTCAGATTCCACCAGCTGGTACCAACACACGACGACATGAGAAGCTTCGCAGTCAACGCAGAAGCCGCTTTGAGAACGTGGGTCCGGCAGTCGGAGACAAAAGAAACGTTTGAGGACTTGGTGAACCTCCTGATAGTTAATCGTATCAAATCGGTTGTCACGTGTGATCTGTTGGAGAGGCTGAATGGTGCTGCTAAGGTAAGTGTGGAAGATAATCTTAAAGTTATTGACAACTATAAGAGCACTCAAAACGCTAGAGTGACGAGGCCAGTAAACCAAACCCCTCCGTACGTCGCTGCAAGTTCTACAGCAGAGAGGATACCCTGGCAAAACAAGACACCGCAATCTCCAGGACGCCACACTTGCCCTTCCACGGAAGAAATTGAGTGCTACTCATGCGGGGGAGTTAATCATATATCGGGAGTCTGTCATACCTCTAGACGGGACAGGAACGAAACAGGTAAACGGTAGGCATAACTAGCGGGTGTACAGCCTATGCATGGTGTTAGGAAGGTCAGCCTGAGCAGTAAATGTTTCACATGTGGACGTCATGGACACTATGCCAGGGATTGTCATAGCGATAGTAGTAACGGTTTTCCTTGGAGAAATAGGTCAGATAAAAGAGCTGTTGTGGAGTATGGAAACAACAAAAGACCTTATCGGTGCTACAAATGCAATGAACAAGGTCACATTGCCAAAGAGTGCAGTATGGATATAGATACAGGCGCCTGTTATAACTGTAGAAAGCCAGGCCACATACAACGAAACTGTCCCAACGGGACCAGTAGAGCGAGCAACTGGCTTACTGAAAATGTACATCAACGGTTAGATGATCTCAAGTGTTATTGCTGCGGTGGTGTTGGTCACATATCACGGGTGTGTCCCACAGCTCAGCGTGATATGTTAGGATATTTTTCCCTGCTTAAAGACTCGCATATGGGAGTGAGGTAAAACCCGAAATTTGGAGGCGTATCCTTACAACGGTAGTGTCCTTGGTAAGTTTTTTGTTAAGATAATTTATTCAATCAATGTTAATTTTTTTTTTTTTTTTTTTTTTTTTTTTTTTTTTTTTTTTTTTTTTTTTTTTTACAGAAGCTGTGTAAGATTATTACGGGCTGGAGATGATTACTGTAGTTAAAACGGCTATCGAGATAGGAACTCAGTTTGATCGCCTTTAAGAAAAGATGACCATCTATGGCGACGTACGCATCTGCCGATGGGCCCTTACACTACAGGAAATAGCCTGTACTGTGAAACACATCAAGGGAACTGAGAACTTTGTAGCAGACATTCTATCACGAGTGTTTACAACGACTAGTGTATATGATATTGAGAAATGTTATTGTTGGAGTATAGTATGAATATGTTAAGAATTTACTATTGAGGCATTATGATATGATTATATTGAGAAATGTTTGAGAAAGGTATTACTGATGCAGTATAGAATGATTATGCTGATTAATTTTTTTTATTGTGGCTTCTCACATGTATCTTTATAGGTTGAGATAGTCAGACCACGAGCTTGGTGCCCGGCCGGAGAAAAACCATAGTCCACTCTCAGGACCGAATTGTTCAGGCTGGATACAAGCCACACTCAGGACCGAATTGTTCAGGCTGGATACAAGCCACACTCTGGATCGAACTGTCCAGGCTGGATACAAGCCACACTCTGGACCGAACTGTCCAGGCTGGATACAAGCCACACTCTGGACCAAACTGTTCAGGCTGGATACAAGCCACACTCTGGACCAAACTGTTCAGGCTGGATACAAGCCACACTCTGGACCGAACTGTCCAGGCTGGATACAAGCCACACTCTGGATCGAACTGTCCAGGCTGGATACAAGCCACACTCTGGACCAAACTGTTCAGGCTGGATACAAGCCACACTCTGGACCAAACTGTCCAGGCTGGATACAAGCCACACGCTGTCCCCACCGGTCAAATCGAGGCTTCCTAAGGACTAAAGAATACATAGTCGAGCTCGGGCACCAACAGTGGCTAATGGAACAAGAGATGTTTGATCTCTTTAAAGAAAAGAGATCTGAAGGTGGAGGGGAGGGATGTTACTTCCCTTACATGTCCCCTGCTTGTGTGTGTGTGTGTTGTGTGCTGGAACGACAGGTACCCTCCCTTTGGTGTATAGTTGTATCCCTTGGTTGAGTGTGTTTACATGGAGCGAGAGGTGTTCACGTGAGGTGTGTCAGGTGACGGGTGTCAGAGCGTGTGCTAGTGTGTGAATCAGTTAGTGGTAGTGTGGCTGTGGACGTGGAACGTGGAACGTGGTGTTGAGTATTGTATTTATGTTGTAGACCCCTTTTGATCCTTTTATTATTTTAGTACTGTATATATTATTTAATATATTATTATTATTGTTATTATAGAGTGTTAGTGTTATTGTTGTATACGTCGTATTTGTCTGTTGTTATATATAAACCCCTAGAGTCAAGAACCCAACACTTAGAGAAGCAAGGCATAGAGAGGTAGAAGATGCCTTTGGAGTAGATGGCCAAACTGAAGCACATCAAGCTACTGCAGCATCACAGCAAGTTAACGAAAGCGTAACAGAAACCGACATAGATTGCAAAATTATGTTTTTCCGTATCAGTGAGGTGTAAAACGTCGAGATTTGCAAAAATCTCGACTTTTTTGCACGATTACAATACCTCCACTATACTTCGTATACACGAGAAAGTAAAAAACAGAAAACATTGGCCAGCTAACTTGCTGCACTGAATCTACGTACACAAAACGGATGTAGAGACTATTAGTAGTGGAAAGAGGTAATGGTACAAGCTTTCACCCGCTCTCACATAGTCGTACGAAGACTAGGACAAACGGGACGACGAGTCCCAAAACACCACCATTTAATGTATGTACAGTTGTGTGTTATATATGTGTATCTACTGTTTACATTATTCCATAAGTCCCTTCTTTAGTGTATATACAGCTGTATGCTCTATATGTGTATCTACTATTTACAGAGTCCCATAACTCCCCACTGTAATGTATGTACCGATGTGTGTTCAAAATGTGGGTTCTATATGTGTTCTCATAACTCCTTGCTGTAATGTATGTACCGTTGTATTTTTCTTATGTGTATCAATTGTTCACAGAGTCTCATAGCTCCCCACTTTAACGTATGTACAGTTGTGTATTCTATATGTGTATCTGCTATTCACAGAGTCCCATAACTCGCCACATTAATGCTGGTATAATTGTATGTTCTACATGTTCTCTATAAGTATCAGCTGTTCACATTGTCCCATAACTCCCCACTGTAGTTAACACTGGCACGCGACCCACTGTGCGTGTGAGTACACCCCCATACACCCCAGCTTGTACACATACGCCCCTCTACTACCCGGACAAGTGGACGCTGTTCCTGTTCTCGTCAAGGACTTCCCTCTTGAGCCGAAACCCGGATATTTACAGCCAAAGGGCGAAAAAATCCGGTCGTTCTGTGCTGGTGTAGCTGACCTCGACCTTGACGGTTAGGGCTGCTAAACACGTGATCAGATCCACCATGTCCTTGTGTTGGTAGTTGGGTGGCAGGTGATCTGCGGTGAAATCTTTCAAAGGTATCAGGTCAAGATAACCTAGGTTTTTCTTGCAGTTGATAAAATTCTTCTCAAAATCTGTTTCTCCTTCTATACAGATCTCCATTTCGTGATTTTCTGTATGTGATTGAAATGATACAAATTAAATAGAAATTAAACTAACGAAACTTAGTTAATATAAACAATTGCATTTATAAACTTATCAGTTTCATTTAATCTAACAGAAAGCAAAACAGAAAATACAGACAATGGGTTGAACCACAACCAAATAGCTTTTAACATACGGTATATGAAATTAGATTTCAAAATGTCAAGACAGTACATGTAAAATATTATACATTTTGGTGATGAATCTTTACTGCAAAGTTACAAACTTCGGCTACTATATATATATATATTTAATATATATATATATATATATATATATATATATATATATATATATATATATATATATATATATATATATATATATGGGCCCCTAAATGGCGTGCCCTCCCCCCCCGCATTGCGGGGACTGGCGGCACTGTAGTTCCGCCCCTGCTAAACAGGCATTATTAGTAAAATGATGCATCGACACTTCAACGGTTACCTTGTCCACATCAACACATAGCTTGTATTTGTATGTTGTATTCTGTATGTGAATCATATAAGAGCCGACCCATCTTCTCCAGCTGATAAACTAACTTTTAATTCTCGACTTAAACTAGTCTACTAACTTTACTTTTTATTAATCATAAATACTACATAAGTCTGTGATATTACGATAATTTAAGCTGAATCGGTCATTCCGTTTGAATTTGACCCTCTATGAATTGTGTCTAATTTTGTATTAGACATTTTTTTTCTTATTTTGTAATATTTGTCAGTTTGCTAACAATAAGTGAGATGGTTGGTTGGATGGTTGTCTTATAACTACAATTTGATTAGTGCATCATGCGGAAACTTGCAACACCAATTAAATGAATACTTTCCATGGTTAATTAGATAGGAAATAAAGGTAAAATACTAATTTAAAGATTACTATATTTAATAACAAATTGTAGATAAAAGTATTATGTAACAATCAGCAATGATACTAAAGCAAACAACCAACGTTCACTGAACCCATCTTCATAAAACTCCTGGCCAGGTCCAAGTGACTTCTCAGCACGAGACCCAGCCCGCACCAATCGTCTTGACCCTCCCCCCCCCCCCCATGCATTAACCTAACGTAGGCCCCTACTATATTTTTTTTAAATATTTCTTTATACTGTACACTAATTCAGTCTGTCAAATCTCTTACCACATTCACAAAACCTAACAACACGTCATATGAAAGTCAATAAAACCATTCAGTATACAAAACACAATGTACAATTAACGTAAGGCACTCTGAAAACTTTATGACAGGAGAAAATTAAACGAACATTAAATTAAAATTTTCTTTTCTTATTTTAGTGAATCGAGTATCAGCTTTATCATAGAATTAAATCTTCTATATCTTGTCATGTTGACATCTGTAATGTCTTATACAAAGAATGCACTCAAAGATTTTGTTACATTTAAATTATAATTTTTGGACTTATATTTTGATAAAATAATACACGCATTTGTTAGTGAAAAAAACATATCAATCAGACCGGTCTAAAATTGTTAGTTGTGTCTATAAATAAGTTTAAGGGAATACTAAAAACAGGAAGTTGAAAATTCGGAGAAGAAAATAGAGTAGAACGAAAATGTTAGTAACTCAATGAGAAATTATTTAATACTTTTGGGAATTCACAAAAATATGCCAAATCTGGATAACTGACGTTTATGTTAAGTGTGTTTCCCTGCACTTTCTTGCTGATAAAATATAACTGGGAGGGTTAGGCGTTTCAAAATTTACATTTATTTTGTACCAATTAACAATGTAGTTATGTGTTTATCTTGAGCAGTTTTTCTTTCAGACTTTTCTCTCCGGGGTGGGGAGGGGGGGGGAGGAACACTTTAAATTTAAGGGGGTAGGCGGTAGACTTTCTTCTGGGGCGGACACTGTTAAAAGTATATATTTTTTATATAAATTTTATTTCGTTTGGGGAGGGGGGCGGTAGACTTACTTCCTTGTGTTATATTAATATTAAGAAAACGTATACATGAATGTATTTGTAAGAAAGTACATTATCCGTTCCTTTGTTTTAACATTCGTGGTCTCATTTAATGTCAACAGGCCAGCTCTACTTAACATCGAAAAGAATAGCTTCTAAAAATAGTTCAAACATCCGGGTTGTTAAGTTAAACGTTTTTACACGTCACGTACGCCACATCATGTGGTGAGTAATCTCTGCGTGATTGCAATAAAATAAAAATCCCGAATATAATAGAAAAAAGTCTCAAGGCGAATCCGGGTTTAAGTCAGTAGACCGTCCTTGAGTCCACCTAGCTCTGATGGGTACCTAACTCACGTTAGGGTGAGTAAAGGCGGCTGGGCATAGTGCTGACAACACTATACCTTCAAATGCCGAGGTCACAGTAACAAGTGAACTCAACTTCAATTGCCCCGAAGACCGTCGGATTTGAAATGGAACTTTAATTATTGATAAAAATATACCAGCCTTGTTTTCAAAATGAATGAGCAGATTAGTGGCAGTATAGTAATGTAAACTTTTGTGAAACTTTTGAGCTTAGTGGCAGTATAGTAGTGTAAACTTTTGTGAAACTTTTGAGCTTAGTGGCAGTATAGTAAAGTAAACTGGAGAAACGTTTGAGCCTTACAGTCCATGGGAAAGATGAAGTAGAATTTCATTCACCACTGCGTATGAAGGGATAGTGTGGTCTGCACTATGCCTAATCCCCTTTAATTTACATAACGTGAGTCAAGTACCCATTAAACTAGATAGACTTAGGGTATGAGCCCGAATACTTGCATGCTTAAACTGATGTTTCTTTTTTTTTATTTTGCTGACCACTTCTGTTTGCTAACAAATAGATTAAATGTGTACTAATTTCTCTAACTTTAAGGTTACTCTAACTGACAGTATTTGGTGAATTGTTGAATTCCTGGCCATCGGAAATAAATGCGCGAGCGATCAATCACTTTTTATTTGGACATCACTCACCGATTGAAGAGAGTGAATGTAGATCTTCATTATCGGGATAAATCGGGATAAATGTTCGATAGGCCGTATAGATGAACGCAAGGAGAAGGTTGACCGTTAGAACTTAAAATATATCCAGCATTATTCCTGTGATTTTACCTTGTAAATTAACGCACTCTAAGTATATGTGCTATACCTAACGGTGGATGTTTGATTACTGAATGTACTGTATTCTTTGTAGATTTTACTATTCTAAATAACGTTGTAAAATGTACATGTAGTTTATAGTCTAGCTATGAAGAAAGAAGAACTAACAATAACAGCTAGTTGTCTTAACAACAGAGTGTTACAGTTGCATTATGCTTTGTTTGACATACCAATAGCTATATTTATCACTCGTACAAATGGCAGTTTTCTCAAACAAAAATATTTTCTTGTAGTCGTTGTGTCTACATTTAACAAACGAGTCAGAGTAAAGTGATGTTGTATGTTGTCAGGGCAAAAGGACCCTGTAGTCTCAGCGGTGTAAAAAAAAACATAGATTGTAAAATCAGTTTATAATGAAAAGCTCTCAAAAACATTTTCTATGACCTTCATTGACATATCTCTTATCATCTTATCGAAGTAAATAACAATTGTTTAACTTATAAGGCGTGTCTGGTCTCTCTTACGTGCTAAACGTACGTATCGCACTATATTATTTTTTAAATATTTCTTTATAATGAAGACTAATTCAGTCTGTCAAATCTCTTACAACATTCACAAACACTTAAGTTTTCTAATGTTGATTTCATGGTTTTCTTTTTACAGCCATTAATATACATAAGCTTGAAACATTTAAATAGATTTTGCACGCAAGTATCTAAAAATAGCAGAAAAAAATTAATCACTTCAGCTTTATTTAGAAGAAGTATTTTTTTGAGTTCGTTTTTAGGCATATAGAAGCTAGAATACAGCAGTTTAATATGAGCTGATGTTACTGAGGACAGGACTGAATGGTTTAGAAGATTGACGTTCTGATCTCATGAAACTAGAAGAAGTCTATACACATAAAAGGTAGGCTACACATGAACTGACAAAATATAAAATACGAGTGAAACAATAATCTTCGGATATATTTGATAGCAATGAAAATCTGCAATAAATTGAAATAAATGCCTCAGATGAAAACGTAACGACAATAAGAATGTTTGAAAGTTTGACATTTTGTAGACTATTTGACAACCAAGCCCGATGTTAATTTGACTTCATTAAGTGGACTGTTAAACTGTGCGCCGCTGGACACTGGGCAAAGGGAAGTAAGTTTGTCCTGGGTTTTCCTAACTGCGTCACAAGATAATCACACACTTCCTGTTTTTATGTCCACCAGGCCTAGCCCTCCTCGCCTCTAGACCAGGGGCGGAACTACAGTGCCGACTGACCCTGCAATGTGGGGGGGGGGGGCGGGAACTGCCATTTTAGGGGCCAACGGCCGACTATAATAGAATTTTTATAGTAAAAAAATAATTTTCTTGCATTTTTGATATGATGGTTGTTTTAAAAAAAAAAAGATTACAATAACTGCGGTTTGATTATCTTTATTCTACAGACACTAACCCACTCTATACTATATACTAATTTAATCCCAACCTTAAGAAAAATAGCAAAACCTAAGCATCCACCTCAGCCTAAAACTCCACACAAAACCAAAACCAACGCTAGACTTTGGTATAAGCCTAACCCTAACCCTAACCCTAACCCTAACCCTAACCCTAACCCTAACCCTAACCCTAACCCTAACCCTAACCCTAACCCTAACCCTAACCCTAACCCTAACCCTAACCCTAACCCTAGCCCTAGCCCTAACCCTAACCCTAACCCTAACCCTAGCCCTAGCCCTAACCCGAACTCTAACACTAACCCTATCCCTAACCCTAACCCTAACCCTAACCATAACCATAACCATAACCATAACCATAACCATAACCCTAACCCTAACCCTAACCCTAACCCTAACCCTAACCCTAACCCTAACACTAACCCTAGCCCTAGCCCTAGCCCTAGCCCTAGCCCTAGCACTAGCCCTAGCCCTAAACACAGCCCTAAACCTAGCCCTAACCCTAACTCTAATCCTGTCCGGGGGGAGTAGTGTCCTACTGGGCGAGGGGTAATTGACACGGGAGTAATTACTCGGGGGGGGGGGGGTAATGACGGGGGTGTCAGGGGGGTGATTGACGGGGGGAGGGGGATGCCATTTTCCCGTTTATCATTTGTACAAATGGAAGTTTTCTAAAACAAAAATATTTTCATCTAGTCATTTAACAAACTAGTGAGTGTGAAGTGAGCTGCGTCACTAGTGTGTGATGTAAGATGGTGTCAGTGCAAAAGTGCCCAGTAGTCTCAAGCGTGTAAAAAAAATCATGAATTGTAGTCATATAATAAAAAGCTTTCAGAAACATTGTCTATGACCTTCATTGACACATCTCTTATCATTTTATCGATGTAAATAACATTTGTTTAACTTATAAGCAGTGTTTCTTCCAGACTTTTTTCTCCGGGGGGGGGGGGGGGGCACTTGAAATTTTCAGGGAGGCGGTAGACTTTCTTCGGGGGGACGGACACTTAAAAGTATATATTTTCTATATAAATTATATAAATTTCATTTCGTTCGGGGGGGGGGGGGGGAACAAAACTCTGGAAGAAACTCTGCTTATAAGGCTGGTCTGGTATCTCTTACGTGCTAAACTTTCGTATCGTACGATATTTTTTTTTACATTTGTTCTTTATACTGAACACCTATCAGCCTGTCAAATATATTACCACATTCACAAACACTAAACTTTCCTCATGTTGCTTTCATGGATTTCTTTGTTCAGCCATTAATGTACATTAGCTTGACAGATTTAAATAGCTTTTGCACGTCTGTATCTTAAAATAGCAGGAAAAACTGCGTCACTCCAGCTCTATTTAGAAGCTTTTTTTTGGAGTTGGTTTGTAGGCGTATAGAAGCGGGAATAAAACAGTTTAATATGGACTGATGTTACTGAGGAGAGGACTGAATGGTTTGGAAGATTGACGTTCTGATCTCATGAAACTAGAAGAAGTCTATACACATAAAAGGTAGGCTACACATGAACTGACAAAATATAAAATACGAGTGAAACAATAATCTTCGGATATATTTGATAGCAATGAAAATCTGCAATAAATTGAAATAAATGCCTCAGATGAAAACGTAACGACAATAAGAATGTTTGAAAGTTTGACATTTTGTAGACTATTTGACAACCAAGCCCGATGTTAATTTGACTTCATTAAGTGGACTGTTAAACTGTGCGCCGCTGGACACTGGGCAAAGGGAAGTAAGTTTGTCCTGGGTTTTCCTAACTGCGTCACAAGATAATCACACACTTCCTGTTTTTATGTCCACCAGGCCTAGCCCTCCTCGCCTCTAGACCAGGGGCGGAACTACAGTGCCGCCTGACCCTGCAATGTGGGGGGGGGGGGGGCGGGAACTGCCATTTTAGGGGCCAACGGCCGACTATAATAGAATTTTTATAGTAAAAAAATAATTTTCTTGCATTTTTGATATGATGGTTGTTTTAAAAAAAAAAAGATTACAATAACTGCGGTTTGATTATCTTTATTCTACAGACACTAACCCACTCTATACTATATACTAATTTAATCCCAACCTTAAGAAAAATAGCAAAACCTAAGCATCCACCTCAGCCTAAAACTCCACACAAAACCAAAACCAACGCTAGACTTTGGTATAAGCCTAACCCTAACCCTAACCCTAACCCTAACCCTAACCCTAACCCTAACCCTAACCCTAACCCTAACCCTAACCCTAACCCTAACCCTAACCCTAACCCTAACCCTAACCCTAACCCTAACCCTAACCCTAGCCCTAGCCCTAACCCTAACCCTAACCCTAACCCTAGCCCTAGCCCTAACCCGAACTCTAACACTAACCCTATCCCTAACCCTAACCCTAACCCTAACCATAACCATAACCATAACCATAACCCTAACCCTAACCCTAACCCTAACCCTAACCCTAACCCTAACCCTAACCCTAACCCTAACACTAACCCTAGCCCTAGCCCTAGCACTAGCCCTAGCCCTAAACACAGCCCTAAACCTAGCCCTAACCCTAACTCTAATCCTGTCCGGGGGGAGTAGTGTCCTACTGGGCGAGGGGTAATTGACACGGGAGTAATTACTCGGGGGGGGGGGGGGTAATGACGGGGGTGTCAGGGGGGTGATTGACGGGGGGAGGGGGATGCCATTTTCCCGTTTATCATTTGTACAAATGGAAGTTTTCTAAAACAAAAATATTTTCATCTAGTCATTTAACAAACTAGTGAGTGTGAAGTGAGCTGCGTCACTAGTGTGTGATGTAAGATGGTGTCAGTGCAAAAGTGCCCAGTAGTCTCAAGCGTGTAAAAAAAATCATGAATTGTAGTCATATAATAAAAAGCTTTCAGAAACATTGTCTATGACCTTCATTGACACATCTCTTATCATTTTATCGATGTAAATAACATTTGTTTAACTTATAAGCAGTGTTTCTTCCAGACTTTTTTCTCCGGGGGGGGGGGGGCACTTGAAATTTTCAGGGAGGCGGTAGACTTTCTTCGGGGGGACGGACACTTAAAAGTATATATTTTCTATATAAATTATATAAATTTCATTTCGTTCGGGGGGGGGGGGGAACAAAACTCTGGAAGAAACTCTGCTTATAAGGCTGGTCTGGTATCTCTTACGTGCTAAACTTTCGTATCGTACGATATTTTTTTTTACATTTGTTCTTTATACTGAACACCTATCAGCCTGTCAAATATATTACCACATTCACAAACACTAAACTTTCCTCATGTTGCTTTCATGGATTTCTTTGTTCAGCCATTAATGTACATTAGCTTGACAGATTTAAATAGCTTTTGCACGTCTGTATCTTAAAATAGCAGGAAAAACTGCGTCACTCCAGCTCTATTTAGAAGCTTTTTTTTGGAGTTGGTTTGTAGGCGTATAGAAGCGGGAATAAAACAGTTTAATATGGACTGATGTTACTGAGGAGAGGACTGAATGGTTTGGAAGATTGACGTTCTGATCTCATGAAACTAGAAGAAGTCTATACACTCTATTGTATAAAAGGTAGGCTACACATGAACAGACAAAATAAAATACGAGTGAAACAGTAAACTTTGGCAATATTTGATTGGTTTGAAAATCTACGGTAAATTGAAATAAATGCCTCAGATGAAAACGTATCGACAGTAAGAATGTTTGAAAGTTTGACATTTTGTAGACTATTTGACAACCAAGCCCGATGTGAATATGACTTCATTAAGTGGACTTTATTAAAATGTGCGCCGCTGGACACTGGGCAAAAGGGTAGTAAATTATTACTGGGTTTTCCTAATTGGGTCACAAGATTAATCAGCACATCCTGTTTTTACGTCCAACGCGCCTCTTGGCTCACTTAGCGAATTTTATTTTAGATGAACTGTCGATAGCCGATTGGCTTAGACTACCATCAGCCAACACAAGTAGATTTCCCAATCCACAACAGCCAGATATTTCTAACGTCTTGTTAAATAATTGGTAAGTTAGTTTCTTATATCTGGTACTTGTATTGTAAAATATATTACGATTGTGATAATTTAAAAATAAAACGTGCAAAATAAATTTTCTGATAGATCTATTAATTTTAAAATAATTGTACGTGGGTGTCCAGCATATTGGCCAGTGTGTTTTTGTCAAAAAAGCCTGTGGCCTATATTAAGCTAATGTCTAAACTAAATTGTCCTATGTAGAAAGTAAATCCTGCTTTCATCAGATGACATCACTGTCGAATTCACAAATTATGAATTACTGAAAAGTAGAAAATAAAACAACCAAATAGCGGCGGATGATACGCCGCGGGTCGGCTCGTACACACAATTCCGGATAAGTAGGTCTATATAGAATGCATGAGTGGAAAAGAGTTGTTGACTATTCAAATAAGAAAGCATGAAACATAATTTTTGAGTACTACATACAATCGACGAGAAATGGAAAATAGGTAAAAATTTTCTGGGAGGTAACTTCTTTTATTTTTCATAGTAAATTAAATTTAGATGAGATCCTGACTCTAGTAGGGGGAAAATGAATGAGCTTAATTAAGGTTGAACATATAGTTCAGAATGTGGTATACCCCAGACAACATTACAGTTGAAATAACTTTTTGAAACTATGATGACTACAAGCTGACCAATAAACCGTCTCTTATTTATAAAGGTACATAATAGAAATAAATAAAAAACAATACTGAAAATTACAATATTAATTGTAGTTTTAGCATTTGTTAATATTTTATAGTATTTAGCTAGTTTTCACACAGAAAATAAAAGACAGGTAATGTAGGCCTTTTATTACATTACTGCAGGGCGCATCCCGAACGTCCTTTAATATTAATAATTTTAAAAGTCTTTCCCTGGCTTGGTAGTTGAAGAATTGTTTTCAATAACTTAGTCCGTTGCTCCTTCATATTACCAGCTGTGTCGGTTTCATTATCAAACAAAACTGCTCTTTTGTTACAATCTTGGTACATGTTTGCAAATATTCCTGTCTGCCTCTCACACCAACTTTCAAATGTCGAGGAAGGATTTTGTTTATAATATTCATCTCCACCGGACATCACAGTAATACAATAGTTGCTGAAATAGTTTGTCTTTATAGTTTGTTTTTATCTCTTCATATAAAGTGGCATCATTTTCTGAACCAAATCTAACCACAAAAATTAACACATGAAATTTATTACCCTCAGTAATTCTAAAGAGAGGATCATAGAATATTTTAAATTTGGGACCAGCTTTTCTCATAATGGAGTGTTGGTAACTTTTAGGCAGAGGATCAATTACTGTAAGCTTGACGTCATCAATTTCCGTGCCAAACACTTCAAAGATTTGAGCTCTGATCTGGGACCTTCCAAATCTGGACCTTCCAACGATTGAGTTTCCTGTAGATGTTTTCCCAACTCCATCATCTCCAGCAAGAATCATATCAATTTGTATGTTCAGCTGTAATAATAAATTCACATCAATTTGTATGTTTAGCTGTAATAATAAATTCACATCAATTTGTATGTTCAGCTGTAATAATAAAATCACATCAATGTGTATGTCCAACTGTAATAATAAATTCACATCAATTTGTATGTTCAGCTGTAATAATAAATTCACATTTTTAATATATTCATTATTTTAATCAATTACGGTAACAATAGTAGGCAAGGAGGCCTTTTTTCACATTGGCCGTTTTAAAATAAACAAATAAAACAACCATTTAATAACAGCATTTAAAAAAGCAATTGCATAGAAACGACATAGCAGTAACATAGCACTAAAAATGTGGAATGAAGAAGTAATATTACATAGTTATAATACAAAATGAGATAAAATAAGAATATAATAGATGAATGAGAAATGTTTCAATGTCAGTTATGTGTATGTTCAACTGTAACAATATAAAGTAGCTCAAAATCCAAAAACAGTTTACAAATGTTTTCCCCTCATAATACAAAATTCATAAGCTGTGTAATAAATCATTCCCAACATTTAATCTGTGAGTGATACAATTACTTCTGTTACAGAGACTATAAAGAAACATTGATTTCAAAAGTATTTTATTTGTCTCATTTTTATTTGACAGTTAAAAACATGCTGCATACACATGCAAATACAAACATACACACACACACACACACACACAAAGCTTTCACGTTTTATATTCTGTTGAACGGGTCGAGGATAGGAAATATTACGGCAAACTATCCCCACCGTCATACATCGTCACAAAATGTCATATTGCCCTCAAAATATTACACTACCTACCACCCCAAACCCTCAAAGTGCACATTTTAAAACTTTTCATGCACATCGCCTTTATTCAAAATAAAATAAACTTATCTGGTCACCATTAATTTTGAATAATTTTAATTACAGTTGGCAAAATATTAAATATGTTCTGAAATACATGTTTCAGTTGCAAAAGTTTCATGTAATAGATTTTTTTTATTGACCCCGACTCCCCAAACTCCATCTCCTTAATCATTTATTTTATCTGTAATTGAAAATCCTTTTAAAGTCTTATGATAGTGAAGAGTGGAGGTTGGCAATCTAATAGTTTAACTTCCCATATGTATGACTTGTGTATTTAAAAAAAAACCACTAGGAACACTTAAGCAAGTTATTTATAGTTGGGAAAACTAAAATTCTGGACTTTTTAATGATTTAAAAATAATACTTGTTATCGGATCACTACTTTAACTGCGCAGTTCATTTAAAACTGTAATATTTCAGGCTAAAGGTAGGTAATTGTTCTGTTTTTATTAGGGATTATTAGTTTAATAATCATTCTGGCTTTGGTAATCTATTGTTGTAGGTACGTCAAATCGGCCGAGGCTAGTAGTGTGAGAAAATAGTTACACATAAAATTTTTGTAATTATTTTATATTTTTAGAAAGATGTTTTAAAAATTACAAAAATGTTTCAAACTTTCATTTATGTACCTGTTTTTAAACAATTGTATTAAAACTTTTCAGCAATAAATAAAGATTAGCGATGTTTTGATCAGATGCAACCAAGCTCATTTACTTTAACAGCCATCTTGTTTTTCATGTTAGTTAAAACAGTTTTACTTTACGTATATAAATGATTATATATTATAAGTTTCGTCTCTAATGAATTGGCTTTATGACTTTCACTAAGATACCAATATGTGTATTCTCAACAACTTCCCAAAGCTCCATGGTGATTGAAAAAAGGTGTAGTAATGCATACAAGACACACAAACTAACACACCGACAAATGTATTGAGAGAGAGAGAGAGAGAGATGTATAGGTGGATATTTATAATCAATAAATACACGTGAACGATAACAAAAATTGAGTATATAATGTCAATGTTAATTGCAGTAAAAGCTAATTTAACAAGTTGCGATGGGAAGTAAATTGACAATACATCTTGTAAAAGTGTTTATTGACAATGCATCATATAAAATAGTTTATTGACAATACATGGGCCTATATATATATATATAAATATATATATATATATATATATATATATATAGTGTCGGGAGGAATGTATGCGTTATATATGGTGATTACTTCTATTTCTAACACTCCAACTATAAACATGTGATAAGGACGGGAACACGCTTACTTCCGACCCCACTAATAATATCAACATGTTTGTGTTGATCATCTACTCCTTTATAGCGTATGGATTTTCACGATTTTCTACAGAAACATACAACAAATTATTGCTTCAGCAAATTGTAATATGTATAATTAACTTTCTTAACAACTACTACCACTAAACACACTAAAAATACAATAAAATATACAACACACCTTTTCTTTACAATAGCTAAAACCCCCAACTGTCTTTACTCCTTCGTCCTATGTCATCGGTAACTTAGTAAATCATAGTAAAGATGTATATAGTATTCGTATGCAGATGATTAAATAACGTAACATATTTAAGGACATTTGTGTATTATTTTACCTGTAGAAATAACTTATACACATCATATTGACTAAGTAAAGAAAATTGAATACCTATTATTAAGCTTCGACCTATCTGCACACAAGAATTCGACTTTGTAAATTTAACTTTTTAAGCCTGATTAAATGTGCATACACAAAAATTAAAGATTTTAAATGTATATCAATATTAAGTTAAAAATATTGCACACCAACCCCCCCCCCCCCACCACAGAAACTTAAGTTTTTCTCTATGTTTACCCCCTCCCCCCACATTCCCCGTGCGTTTCGTCAAACGGTAACAGTGTAGGCTTGTTATACAATATGAGGGGAGCTGGGATTAAGGGACTTGTTTTAGAGTGAAATTCTGTAAACTTTACAAAATGTTGTCAAAGGTCAGCGCTACCATAGATATGTTGCTACCAAATTGTATTACTTTATTTGGTGACGCTGTGGATCTGCTTTTATAAAAAGAGTTTGTGTATAAGTTTTGTTCATGGTTTGCCATTAACTGAACTAAACCTTTTAATACGTTCAATACATATGTTATGTGAATTTATTTTTTTTGGAATAGTCGAGCTTAATGTCAAGCATTGTGTGGGGAAGGAGGCAGGGTGTATGTGGAGGTGTGGACAAGACGTGAGAAGATGTGGTGTTGTGACGGCAGGGTGTGTGTGGGGAGTGGAGGGGTAGTGGTGTTGTGACGTTATTAAATATGAAAGATAATATATCAGGTGGCATGGTTAAAAACGAAGAAATGCAAATAGATTTTATTGGCGAATTGGGGTTTTAAAATCAATCTAAAGTAAGTTATTGTTAAATAATTCTAACATTGGTTAAAGCCACACTTTGGTTTTTGTTTCTCCGTAGACACAATAATTTTCAATGTAATGCATATAATCAAATTGAATTTACCAAGAAAAACGTAAAAAGGTATACAAATGAAACGTTTTTGAACACATTAAAATATATAATCACTTATTAATTATGTCGTAATGTTGCCAAGGTCACAGAAACAAGTGAACTCTACTCAGAGTTACTTCCAGGCATCTCTTCAGAAGGGGCGGACCCCCCCCCCCCGAACGAAATGGAATTTATATAGAAAACATACTTTTATCAATTCCCCCCCCCCCCCTCCCTCGGAAAATGTTGACCACCCCATCGAAAATATCAGTCTCCCCTCCCCCCCGGATAAAAAGTCTGAAAGAAACACTGACTCTACTTCAATGTTGCCAACTGATCTACAACGAGTGACCCCTACATAAACTCATTGGTTCTTTTGATCAGTTTTACTGCAGTATGAAAAAAATAATTTGGTAGAAAGTCGCAGAAAATGTGACTTTTTAGATCTAGTATTTATGTATGCCAATGTGGACCATATCAATATTCAAAATAATTACACGTTCTACTATTACCGAGATACACATCATAGCTCTACAAAATGTTGAAATTTAAAAGAAAGATGCTGTGCTTAAAATATGCAGAATTTTAAGCATTTTTTTTTAAATAATGCCCGTAAAAAAAAGCCTTATTTCTGTAGCTTAAGGCCTAAATGGCGAGTTATCTGATAAATTATGGTATCGATACTTTAAAAAGTTAAACCAGTTTTACAGCAGACGATCATTTCGCGTACGGTAGGCCTACTAGTACTAGGCGTAGCACGTACCAGTAATAGATTAGTAATTTAGTTAGATCTATATTTTAATTAGATAGATATAAAATGTAAATCGATTAAGAATATACATACTAGATATATATACTGAGACTAGATCTAGATCTAGATCTATACTCAACACATGGAGTCTAGATCTAGACTAGGTCTAGAATCTAGATTCTAGAAATTCTAGATCTAGATCTAGACTAGCTAGACTCTACTTAACTCTACTACTCCAGCTAGAATCTAGATCTAGAATCTAGATCTAGATTTAAATATTCTAGATCTAGAGTCTAGATCTAGATTCTAGATTAGATCTAAGATCTAGATTTATCTAGATCTAAGATCTAATCTAGATTAGATCTAGATCTAGATCTATTATCTACTATCTAGATCTAGTAGATCTAGTATCTAACTAGATCTAGATTCTAGATAGATCTAGATTCTAGACTCTAGAATCTAGATCTACTTCAGAATGACTTGGTAATCTAAATCTTACTAGATCTAGATCTAGAGTATAGAATCTAGATCCTAAAAATCTAGATAGATCTAGATCAACAATCTAGATCTAGATTCTAAATCTAGATTAGTAATTAATAGATCTCTAGATCTGGATAAGATTCTAGTCACTAGTCTAGACTTTATAATACTAATACTTTATAGTTATAGTACTTTTTATTTTATATTATAGTATTCTTCCCAGATCTAGATCCAGATCCAGACCTAAATCTAGAATCTAGAGTCTATCTAGATCTAGATTCTAGATCTAGCTAGACTCTAACTACTTTAACTAGATATTTAGATCTAGATCTATCATCTAGATCTAGAGTCTAGATTCTAGTTAGTAGATCTAGAATCTAGATCTAGATCTCTCTAGATTGAAGATTCTAATAAGATTTAGATCTAGATTTTAGATTACCAAGTCATGTGTTGAGTATAATATAAAAAAGGCCGATTCTAGTCGGAATAAGATACGCATGCGATACGCATGCGCAATGGAGAGAAACTACGACTTAGCGGCGATGTTTTCGATGGTACTGCGCATGCGTGTGTTTACAACCGCAGAACCCTAATACCAACCCTAATCCTATCCTTAACCCTATCTCTAATCCTATCCCTAACCCTAATCCTATCCCTAACCCTAGCCCTAATCCTATCCCTAACCCTAACCCTATCCCTAATCCTACCCCTAATCCTACCCCTAATCCTACCCCTAACCCTCATTCTAGCCCTAACCCTAGCCATAGGTCACTGCGCATGCGCAGAACTATCTTTTGCCGAAAAATCTTATTCCGAGTAGACACTTCGTATAAAAAATCTCAGTGTAGATCTAGATATCTAGATCTAGAATCTAGGATCTAGATCTAGTTTAGATAATATTTAGAAAATAGTCTAGATCTAGATAATATTATAAAATTATTATTATCTAAATCTAGATTTCTATATGTATTGTATTAATAGCGAGTCTAGTTCTAGTAGTTTAAATGACTGAGTATTTTACTTTTAACTTTGAACTTATGTATTTTACTAGATCTAGATTTTATGTGAATAATAGGATTACAATACCTGCAATGCCCTATAAATTACGAAAAGCCTCAGTATAAAATATAAATACACATCTTTCAACTTACTAATGAGAGACATAAAAGAGTGCTCTAAAAAATAAACCATAAAAACATTTGAAAATAATTGTAACTAGATCTATACAATGGAAAAAAGCATTCTAAATTATTTAATACAATAAAATGTAAATATACAAGATGAATTTAAACAAAAGCCCTACAATTGTTTAAGTACCTTTAAAACTAAATTGCTATATGATGATTTTGTCAATAAGTAGGGCTACTTTTAAAAAGTATAGACATATAGACCATATTTTTGATGTATGCATGTCACCTTCAGCATATTTTGCACTGTCTAATGGTGCATAAAATATTGTCTACTATATATCATCAACTATAAAATTGAAACACTAGAATTAGGATTTAGGCTGCTTCATTATAATTTATTGCAGTAATGTAAGTCACATAGATATGCAGTTATGATCCTATAATGATAAGTCTCCTTATTTCATCCAGTTGAAGTATTATTTTGGTGCTTTACCTTCTTTGTGAATTATTTAAATAGCATTATTCTTAACTGTTTAATTTCAGGTCATCCAGATTTGGCAGCTGTTTGTGTTCATTCAAGTGTTTTTCCCTCCTGATGAGAACTTTTATATTCAAGTCAAAATATAGCCACACCATGCTGACTTGCTTACACATTAAGTATTTAAATTAAATACATTCTTAAAATATTGGTTATTCCTTGTTAGTTTATATAAGTTTGTTTTTAAATTGTATGTAGTTTTCTATATCTCATATTTTTTTTTCAAAAAATAAAACAATTTCATTTTATACTCCTGTGTATGATTTCAGATCTCGAAGATAAGTTGTGACAGCTGTGTTTATTTGTTCCGAAAACATCTTTTTAAACAGAAAGCTTAGTACATTTTAGGTAAGTTAGTGAACAATTACAAAACTATAAGCTTACATTGCTCAGGTTTAGTTTTAAAAGGTTACATCTGAAGTTCTGGATATAATACAGAATATCATTATAAATATCATATACATAATTTATTAATAACTGAAAGACCATTACGAACTTATCTAAATAATTATTCATTTAAAAAATATTGCATATCTTTTAATTCTTTATTTTGTTTCATTGATTAATTGTATTTCACTTGTATGTATCTTACAAACCAATGGCAGGTTTTCAATAAAACATTTTAAATATCTACAGACACATGTCATGGGAAATGTTAACAAAAAGCCTGAATTCTCTACACTTACAGGTAATGAACAACTTTTATTATACATACATAACGTATCTCCGCAGTAATTTAAAAAGAATTAATAAATCCTCTATATATGTTTGCTAATCTAGCAATACAATTATGTTATGTTATAGTTTTATGTCAACAGGTAGAGGTATCCTTTAATGTTAAATTATCAGAAAAAATTAGAATTTTATTTGTTCATATTAATGGGTTTGTGTTATTATATCTTCCTGTAAGTAAGGAAAACTGACATACTAATAGTTTTGTTTTCAGATTTAGTGCATATAAATCTGTGCTAGCAATCTAGCATGAACATAATATGTATTAAAATAATATGTGATTTTTATAGTATAGAGGTATTTATCTGTTTTAAAACTTTTAGAAAATATGTTTCCCTTGTTCTGAAAGAAAACCACATATACATTTTTAATTTCTTTTTAAGATTTAGCACATTTGTGCTAGTTGTGCTAGTTTAAACAAAACATAGCTAATTAATTGAATTAAAAGAATTTTATATCATTTTTAAAGATTCTTTTAGTCAATTTGAATAATTTGTTTCCCCATATTCCTGTAGGAAATCATGAAGCTGAGATGTGCTATGGAGGAGAAGCTGATCTACACACGCGTGTTACTGACTGTAAGAAGAATCCAGGTCACAAAGGTTTTATACCTCTTAAAGATTTCAACGCAAGTTGTCTCCCCTCACGTTACCATAACGACCTCATGTCTGAGACAATCAAAGCATTGGCAGCCCTAACTGTCCAGGTAAAGTCTGAATTCACCAGTCTAGAGAGACCAGAGTTTTACCCAGACACTCAAGTTCCATATCCATGTTATAAGGACAGAGGAAGTCACGTGATGAGGTTAGGGACGGGGAGGGTGTGGTATGTGATCAAGTACACAGAGAGTGACAGAAAATCTTGTCGTTGTGCCAAGTGTCAAGTCTCTGCCACACCCAGCAAAGTGTGGGGGAAGGTTTTTGTGACCACAGCCACACACGTGGTGTTTGATGACAGTGAGGCGAGACAGACCAGGTGTGTTTTAGGTTTTGATGACAATAAAAGTCCAGTGGTCAGTCTTGATGGCTGGGAGGTGAAGTGGGGTGGGGCAAACATTGAGGGAGACAGGTGTTATTTGAGATATGAGACATGTGACTTAGAGTTGGTTGATGAACTGGACAAGATGTGGCGGCACTTTGATCATCTATGTTGGAAAGTAAGCGAGAAATACAAATACGGGAGATTTTTTGGTCTGAACAAGTTGACCGTTATAGTGTCACATCCTCATGGCTGTCCTAAACAGGTCTCTGTAGGACAATGGACACACAAACGTGAGAGGGATGGCGTGAACAGCAAGGTCACCAGGTACTGGTACACAACATGTACATGTCCTGGCTCCAGTGGAGCGACTGTCTACAGGCTGAGACATGACGAGTGGTTCTATCTCCATCCCCACAGTGGATCAAACCCTGAAGGAAATTATAGTGGGGAGTGTGTCTGATGTAACTGTTAGTTCTCTCCCCTTGTCTACACAATGTAAACAAACAAAATGGCGGAACCTTTCCCGTCATTAAACTTAAAGACCTGCATGTCTTACTAACATTTTATTACATTTAAATGATTAGAACAAATGTGTTGATTGATGTAAACCGTTTAAGCATATTAGTTTGCATGTACATTGTAGAGTGTTAGAGTTTTTTTTGTTTCAAATGTTGTAAATAATTTGATTATAACTTTTGTCGGCAATCGTTGTCCTATACCTATAGATAGGCTGGCTATTACCTGTAAATTAAATGTAACCTACCTTTTAAAATGTCAAATTCATACTGTTTGTTTTTGTTTACAAAATGTTCACACTAGACGACATTAAATGGTAAAAGAAAATATCTTTCTACTGTTGTTATTTTAATCTATGTTGTCTGTTGATGTTTAAGTTGTTGTCAAACAGTGCATGTTGTGATGTCGATGTTCGCGCCAGGCTGTCATGGGTTGTAAGTTTAAACTTTACAACAAAGTCTATTTGTTTATGCCCAATACACTTGTTAGACTAACTGAAATGAGATAATTAGAAAAATGTGGAATTCTAATAATTTAAAAATATTTTGACACATCGCATGCTATATTTAGATACTTCGTCGCTTCTAGACCTGCTCCAATAGAAATGAAAAAGTAGTTTGATGCTGTCATTGACTGACATTTGTGTAAACATTGATGTCATTATAATTGGCTAGAAATCCTTTAACAATCATTGACTGTGATATTAAAAAACAACTTTTGTAGAGGTTAATACATCGGCAGTGATAGAACAACTAGTGTGACTTTAAAACATTGATTCAAAGTTTTCAAACATGAAAACTATAAAGCAGAGCGTTAATTAGCAAATGGAGAAATGGGACATGGTCGAGTAAAAAAGTACGTGCATTTTGTCCCTAAGTATACGAGATTGATTCCCATGTTCGATTACCTTTCATGATGCACAGATCTGATGTGTACCTGGACATGTTTGGAGAAACATAATTCGGCTGGGTTTTCCGTGTGGGCTAAATGACGTAATAAGTCATGAGTATAACACCAACACATGAACTCTACTTTCTCTGCCGAATTGACCCCATGATATGCAAGTTAGCTTTACTTTAAAATGGCTGGTCAATTTAAACATAATATGTAACACAATGTTATACACAACTGTTACACCAATCCTACTTAAGTTTGAATATTGATACATTTTCAGTTATAGCATGAAGATGAACTAGGGGCAATATCGGTTTAATTATTTTGGTTAAAACGATAAAACAAATGCATGAAATAAATTCTTGGAAAAGCTAAGCTATAAAATATAAATAGGCCTACCGCGATTCCGTAAATTGGAAACAAAAACTATTTTGTGGTCAAAGGGAAGTAACAATGAAATAAAGATTGAATGACAAGTATTTACATAGTTGCTTCCCTGTTTAATAACATTCAATTTTTTACATTTTTGAATTACACAATTAAATAATCATTATTCACCAGCCAGGTTGCGAAATACAAGTTTAAAATATTTAAATGATCGTCCACATTCTAGGGTAAGATTAAGTCAATTTTAGCATCAAGAGTGGTTGGTTGCAGTCATTTTTTAAAATCATTTTCCTATATTTTAACCTACATTAGTTCATGAAATGTAAGCAGTTCTTTTGTTGTTAGGAGAAAAAAAGGTTTATAAGAAAGCAAATTAAATTCACAACAAGATAAGTACAACATAATGTTACCGTCACAGGTTATACTGTACATGGAACAGAAGAAAAAAGAGTTCCTCAACAAAGACAGTTGTAAACTTCTTTTGTTGAACGTTTACGGCAAAGCTGTCAAATATTGAAACGTTCTTGATGAAACAGTTTTTTTAGTATCAAAATGTGCCTGTCTAACTCAGATACAAGTTGGCGTCATCTGTTCAGCAAAACGCGTCATAAGTCATCATTCCCAGCAGTAGATAGAGCGCTCAACTGTTAGCCGTGTCATCCTTTATCTACGTGGTGACTGTGAGCCCCAAACATTAAACTTGCGGTGTGTCCCAATCAGTAGATTGGGCAATCAATGCGCTGTATCACATATGTGTAAAATGTCGTTTGCTTAAATTAAATGGTACTTACGTTATAGGTATTTTAGAAATCTTAAATTGTGTAAAGTAGCCCATTCGATTATTTAAAAAAAAATGGTAAGTAATTCAAGTATAAAATCTTTATCTTAAACATGTAATGTAATCTTCATAAATTATTAACAATAAAATAATGTAAAGTATCACTCATTCCCCTTCACTAATTCAGAGCATCTGTTTATAAGCCATCAGCCGAGTCTTAAAGCTAGAGTGGTCCCTACAGATTTCCAGAACCTAGTACGACCATGAACAATGAAGGAATAGTGTGGTCAGACCCATGCTTGGCAGAAATCAAGAATTACGGGTAGTCTAGTTTTCTCTTACAAGTAGATATTTATGGGTTTTATTGTACGGCTAAAAGCGATATTGATCAAATTAAATATGAATTCCTGTCAGTATGTTTTATCTTTACTGTAGAAACACAAATTGCAATGAGTTTAATCGTTCACTTCATGGTTTACTTATATCAAATAATTAAAATAGTAAACTGGCATAGTGTTGTCTACATTGAAAATCATACTTTATCCGCCGTAGCGAAGTTCCCGTTTCGAACCTAATGGTCCACGTAGATTTCACCTATCTCTGTGATCTGGCCAATTGAAGAGATAGTGTGGTCAGCACTACGCCCAGCCGCCTTTACTTCCTTAACGTTTAGAGCTGGGTGGACCTCCAGGGTGTTGTATTGAGTTTTACCTGGATTTAAATTCGAAACGTTTATTTGCAGTCCCTTTATCCACCATACTGTTTACTCCATCGTTTAACCGTGATGTAAACACCACAGTTTAACCGTGATGTAAATACCACAGTTTAACCGTTATATCAATGATGTGAAGACACCGGTTTAGCCGTCATACCGACTATGTAAACACTACAGTGTAACTTTGATATAGAGTGTAGACTGGTGTCTAAATCATGTGTTGTTTACTATTACATTTTTGCTCACCGACATCATCACACCCTAGCCTGTTGATGTCTTGTTGTAGTGTCTTTATTTCATGGGAGCCGTAAAATTGTAGGATTAATGATAACATTACATCCATAACGAATTCGATTTTGACAGTTGTAGTATATAGTACCATTAACTTAACAAATATTTTCAACATTGTTAGTAAGTAAATAAAGAAAAACAGTATTGTCAGATTATATAATTTATGTTCCTATATTGTATTGTAAAATAAAATGATTTTCATAACGCCTAGTACATTACCTATAGTATCAGATAATGGTAAATTCGGTAACGTTGACAGAAAGCAAACATCCGCATACATCATTTGTAATGATGTTAGTTTCCCTTTTGCCTATGTTACTTGCCTTAAATATTATAAAGATAGTACATTGGTTAAAATTATAAATATCAGAAATGCTATCACTAAACCAGGAATTCTACATGAATATAAAAACACACAGAGTTCCACATAACACACGTCTAATTCCGAGCTATTTACCGACACAGTTGTGTTGTTAAAAATGTACATTACTGAAATAAAAACATGTCTAAAATATTATTAATACAGTTAATTATGGTTTTGGTGTGGGCTTCCTAAAACGGGAAAAGAAAATAATAGATTATGTATGTTATAAACAATAAGTGATCAATAACATTCACTCTGTACAATTAGACCTATATCTGCAACCAGTCTTCTCTTTTTTTAAAAAATTATTTTATTTTTAATTATTAATTAATAGAACCAAAATTTAAAATTTTACCTCCAAAACATGGTAGTCATAAATTAGTCTAATTTGTGAAAAGAAAAACATGAAAATTAGCGGCATTGCGATTAGAATTTAGTATCATTGAAAATGTTTTAAAATTTACCATGAGTGTTATTAATAGAATAAAAGAAGGTATACAACTTCAGTTTCCTAATACCTGTATAATTAGATTGTCAAGTCTCTAGATATCTGAAATGTGTAAATGATTGCCCCGTAAATCACATAATGAATACATTATTTGTAGTGTAAGTAATTTAGAAATGTATCATTTTCTAAACTATATGATAGGTAAGAAATATTTGTAAAATAATTTAATTTTTTGTTAAACATAATATATACCGTAATAATTTTTACAATTAATAGTATCAATTATTAGTATGTATTTTTTATATTAATACAATAATATCGAACAACGGTTTTAATTTCATATAGAAAAATGTTTTTAATTTAAAGCGTCGATTAATTTCACAAAAGCTTACAACGAGTAGGCCTACATTCGCACGAGTATACACATTTAGCGTGTGAGGAGTTACATATTCTTGATAAATATTCTGATTGTAAACAAAGCTGAGATTTTTTATTTGTTTCATCCCACAGGTATTTACATTGTGAGGGGAAAGCTGGGATAGAGTATCTAAAGATACATATATTTTATACATTTCCCGAGATCCATTTATCTACCCGTATAATTTGGCACTTGTTCTGTATCTTCATTAGGTTTAAAGCTAGAAGTTAAAAACAGCTTTATCTAAATTGTATTTGTAAGCTGTTTACCTAATAATATGTTTTTATATTTTATTCTACAAGTATTTTCAAGTCTCAAGATAATTCAACTAAGGATGAAGGTCTGTTACCGTAATAAAAAAAGTTTGCAATAAATATAGTGAGAATGTTTTAAGAAAAGTATAGTTTACTCCTATAAAAAATATATTAAAATAAATTGTAAAATAATTTAAAAAAATATTTTCTACATATTATAAATATCGTAATACTATTTACAATGAACAGTACATCGTTTTAATATTAACACAGTATTTCGAAAAAAAATGTTTTTAATTTAAAACATTGTTACTTAAATGATGATTACTGGGATTAACATCCCAAAATTTAAGAACAAATACATTCGCACGACAATAGAAGTTTGCGTGTGATGGTGTGAAACATTTTTGTTTAATTTAAAGTAGGAACAAAATATTCAGTCAGTATTTTACTTGAGCACTATGATAGCTACTTTCGTATCAGAGACTGTTCTACATTAGGGACACGGTGGGACACTACATTCGATAACCAAATCAGGCGCGTCAATCGGCAACCGGACGGTTATATGACCTGGAGCGTACCGCCTCCGTTTTAAGCACAAAGGTGTATACATTCGTTTTAAAGAGAAACCCATATAAGGGAAACGGTGGACCACTACACTAAACCGAACCAGGGGACGAACCCGGCGGTAGTGTAACTGATGGTTACTGAGAGCGACGACCCTGATACCTGGATGGTCGTCCAAATCCAAATGATCTACCTCACTATTACATTCATGTCGTCGAGAGGTTTAATCTCAACATTAATACAGGTCGTTAACCTTCCTCACTATTACGAGATAATCTACCTCACTATTTTATTCTCAATGTTAAGAAGAAATATGGACATTTTTTATTTCTTCGACAGGATGTTAGATTATATAAACACATTTCATTTTGCCTCTATGCTATTGCGAAATTGAATTTAAAAAAAATAACACGACTAAATAAAATGTGGATATATATTTCATAATTTACTTATTTCACTAATTAAGTTAAAATGTTCAATATTTATTCTAAAAAAAGTCATTATTATTATCTTAGACTATCCTTAATCCTTACCTTAGCTATGACATTGGCCGTGCCTTTTTCAAAGACTGGTTTTATATCAGAACCGATATGGCAGCTATTAAACACAAATTTGATAGGTATCTTGTAAATTTAAAAAAAAATGGTACAGAACAAGAGTATTGGGAGAAAAAAGCTACATAATATTATAATGTAAAAACCCTAGGTCTTAAATAGACAAGCATTAACTTATATTTTTTTGATTGTTTTTAAACATTTTACAAAGTTTTAGTAAAATACTTAAAATATTGACGCAACGTATGAAAATTGCCTGGTTATATTTTTAAAGATATATACATTTTATTCGAACCCAAAATATTCCACTTTTCTCCTAGTATATATTAAACGTTTATTCTGTATTTTACCTCTTCATTAGCCTCTAAGCTATTAGGTAGATACAACTTTATCTAAATTGTATTTGTGTACTGTTGAAATGAAATATATATATAATTGATTTTTTTCTTGACTTGAATTTTCAAGTATCTAGATAATAGATATGTGTAAAACGTTCGCCACGTAAATGGCTTGAAGTATGCAATAATTGTACTATATATATTTTTTAAGAAATATATAGTTTGCTTAAATAAATTACAGGTATAAAAAATAATTCTTAAATAATAGGTAATATCCTATCTCTTGAGTTGTTGTATTTTCATTGAACTATCATTCCATGATCTAATACAAAATGGTCATATTTATTTCATTTACCAATTCCGTTTTAAAAAAGAAGTGAATCTCGTCGATATATTTCTTCTATATTTTGTGATATCAGTATATATTATAATATTGGTCTTTTATTCTACAACAACCTTGTTCTTTTATTTAAAATCTCACATTTTGAGGGGAAAAGCAGGGTATTGCATCTAAAGATGCACATATTTTAAACAATTCCCGAGATTTAAATATATTCGTATAATTTGTCACCTGTGACTTACTTTTTCATTAGGTTTCAAGACGTCGACATGATCTACCTCATTATTATATTCATGTCGTTGGGATGATCTACCTCACTATTACATTAGGATCATTGGGATGATCTACTTCACTATTATATTCATATCGTCGAGATATTCTATCTCACTATTACATTAGGGTCATTGGGATGATGTACATCACTACTACACTTTGTTGTCACTGTGATCTACATCGTTATTATATTCAAGCGGCAGTATGGTCAACCCTCACCCCTAAAACTGGAATCCAAGACATATAGAGCTGGATTTGTTGACATTTACACAGCTCAATTCAACCCCCCCCCCCTGCTCCGGGTAGATGATGCTTGTGAGCTGGGGACTGCAACAAATTATCGATATGATGACATAATTAACAACAGTTATCTTTTTGAAAACTCCTACGACACTTCTGAATCCAAGTTCTACAGATTATAACCTGTGTATAGGTTTTAGAATTTTCATTGAGCTATCATCCAATGATCTAGTAGAAAATTATCATATTTATTTCATTTACCTATTCAGTTTTAAATAAGTGGTGAATATCGGATGACTATCTTATCTATATTAGTGATATAACTATATTTTAAAATATTGTGCTCTGTTCTACACCAACGTAGTTCTCTTATTTACAACGAGCCGACCCGCGGCATATCATACGCCGCTATTTAGTTGCTGTTTTTTCTACTTTTCAGTAATTCATAATTTGTGAATTCGACAGTACCAACGCTGCAACTGAAAATATTTCTTTAAAACACTATAGGTAGCTCGTTAAGGAAAATACCCCCCCCCCCTACCTTCACATATATTTTAAAGAATACCCGAGATTTCACTTATGTACACGTGTAATTTGGCACTTGTTATGTATCTTACTTCTACATTAAGTTTTACGCTAGATAAATATAACATTTTCTAAATTGTATTTTTAAGCTGTTTACCTGATGATATTGTAAAATATTTTATTCGACTTGAATTTTCAAGTCTCTAGATAATTGAATATAGGAATGTAACGGAAACCAAATACAATTTTCTATTAATGTAGTAAACATGTTTTTAGCAATTTATAGTTTTCCTTAATAGAACATTTTGTAATAATGTATTCAAATAATTATATAATAGTATAAAATATTTATTTTTAACATATAATAAATATTATTATTAAATTTTCCTATTTACAGTACGTCGTTTTCATAATCGCACAATAGTTTGGGATGAAAAAATGTTTTTAATTTAAACATTGTTACTTAAATGATGGTTACGTGGATTAACTTCACAAAAGTAAGAACAAGCACATTCGCACTAGAATGAAAATTTTGCGTCTGATGGTGTGAACTATTCTTGCTGAAATGTAAAGTAGTAACAAAATATTCACTCGGGATTTCATATGAGCTCTATGGTAGGTAGCTACATTCGTGTCAGAGACGGTCATGCATTAGAGACACGATGGGACACTACATTCGATAACTGAATCAGGCGCGTCAATTGTAAAACTAACGGTTGTATGACCTGGAGCGTCCCATGCTCTCTAACGAGCACTAAGGTTTATACATTTGTTTTAAGAGCACACTATATCATGGACACGGCGGGACACTACATGTGATGACTTATCCGAACCAGGGGACTGACCCGGCACCCGTGCGGCTATGTCAACGAAGGCTCATGAGAGCGCCCATTGACGAACTAGTTACCTTAGTGGCCGTAGAGATGATCTACCTCATTATTATAATCTGCTAGTCGAAATTATTGACCTCTCTATTACATGTATGTCGTTGAGATGAGTTAACTCAATATTACACTATGGGCGTCGAGATTATCTACCTCACTATTACATTCGGGTCATCGAGATGATCTGCTTCAATATTGTACTCGTTCTTCTAGATGATATACCTCACTGTTACATGTACATCGTAAGGAGGATCGACCTCACTATTACATGTGTCTCGGCAAGATCATCTACCTCACTATAATGTGCTGGCGATAGTATGGTCAACCCCCGCCCCCTAAAACTAGGATCCCAGACATATAACATCGCTTTTGCTTACATTTACACAAATCAGTTCTAACCCCTCGGGCAGATGAGGCTTGTAAACTAGGAACAGTAACCTATCTAGGTGAGGAAACTCCTAAATGAAACAGGGGTGTAACCCCTTAGGCGATAAAATTACCAACTTAGGTTTCCTTTAGGCTACTCCTGCAACTTTTCTGATTCCAAGCCAGAGATAACACCGTGTCGTTTAGATGCTTGGATTTTTTTGGAGCTATCAACCAATGATCTAGAAGACGATGGTCATATTTATTTTATTGATCTATTGCCATCTGTTTCTTTAGGTAAATGTTGAATATAAGATGAATACCTAAACTAAATATATATATATATATATATATATATATATATATATATATATATATATATATATATATATATATATATATATATATATAATTATGTGTTCATTTCTACACCAACGTAAATGTTTCATTTAAATTCTGCTTTGTATCAAACTTTTGGTTCATTCTTCCTAATTCTGTGTTAATTTCATACTAGCCGTCCCGGCCAGGCCCTGCTCTGGCTTCTGTGAAAAACCTTTCTGTTAAAGACCATTACCTGTGTGTTTAGTAATCATCATAAACCCGGCATTGCACACCCAAACCAAAACCAAAACAACAAAACGCAAACATAACGCTAACACAATTACAAATACAAACGAAAACAAAAACCTAACAACTAACCCAACCACAACCACAAACACCAATACGAACACAAAGAAAAAAACAAACGAAAAAGCAAACGAAAACAAACCAAATCCAAATGCAAAACCAATCCACAAACCCAAAGAAAAAAACACAAACGAAAAAACAAACGAAAACAAACCAAATACAAACGCAAAACCAACCACAAACACAAATACAAACACAAACGCAAAGAAAATAAAACACAAACGAAAACGAAAAAAGAAAGAACAAAAACGAACCAAATCAAAACGCAACCACTAACGCAAACCCAACCTAAACACAAAGAAAACACTAACGCGAACATAAACGCACAGTGCTCAGAGTCTAGCCCGGGGCGGAATCGCCTGTTTCAGCTTAATAAACGACTATAGTACCCCAACTTATTCATAGTCTTTTGCACTCACTTTAATGAACGTAGGCGCGAAACCGAACACGGGAGGCCCGGGACCCCAAATAGCACCCTGTCTGGGCGCCAGAGGACGCACCATGACGTCACCGCCTGATTGAACTTAGTAAACGACTATAGTACATAACTTATTCATAGTCTTTTGAACTCACGCGAACGTATATACCATAGCGTACACCGGAAGGCCCGGGGCGCCAAATAGCACCCTGTCGGGGTGCCGGAGGACGCCCGGATTTGATTCACTTAAAGACTATAGTAACCTTTCTTACCCATAGTCTATCGCACTGTTAAAAACAAAACTATGCAGCATAGCGCTCACATGATAGCCCAGGGTGCCAAATCGAACCGTGCAAGGGCGCCGGCGGACGCGCCTGTTTCAATTTAGTGAACAAAAATGATAATACTCCAAGCTTATCCGTAAATGGAAAGAAATAAACATATAGGATTTGTAGGACCTGGCTTATTAAATGTTATTGATTTAAAAAAAAAAATATTGAACAGTATGTTCAGTGTATAGAATAAATAAAAGGCAGTGTTAAAAATACCTAACGACATTGCACTTAATCAATCCCCGCTAATTATGTAATTATTTTTTTTTTCTTAACACCAAAAACAAAGTAATAAAATGTAAATTCTTTCTTCTTTTAAGGATTTTTTTATTAAAGGGAAGTAACTGTGCAGTCAATACATTTCCGACACAATTTTAGAAATTTTATAAACGTCGATACACTTTTTAAAAATTTTATGTCGCGTTCATAATTGAAAATTATTCTTCTAAGTAAATAGAATGAAAATTGTTTTTAAAAACTTTCAATGGTAATTTTTCGACTCGTAAATTTAGACTTTGAGCACGATAAAAAATCTAACACTTAAATCCATAGAACTGTCAACGACAAACTTTTTTTTTTTTTGCCACACGTTACAGAACTGAGCTTTATATATTAGATTTATAACTGTTTAATGTCAAGTCGAATACTCACTACTTAAAGATTATCGTTTATTTTTTAAGAACAACATTGTATGTATGTATATATATATATATATATATATATATATATATATATATATATATATATATATATATATATATATATATATATATATATATATATATATATTTATATATATATTTATATATATATATAATGATAGGCTCATTTCTACACCAACGTAAAAGTTTTATTTAAATTCTGCTTTGTATCAATTGTTTTTGTTCATTTTTCCAAATTCTGTGTTTAATTTCATATTTTGTATATTAGAGTAAAATGTCAAGTTTTTTACTCTCTCCTTAAAGATTATCGTTTAATTTTTAAGAACAACATTCTGAAACTGTTTAGTTTCTACTGGCTGTAAACAATCCTGAGAGTTTTTATTTCTATTTCATCCTCCTTGGATAGAGTATCTAACAAAATACACATATTTATACGATCTGACTGATTCACTTTCTATACGTATATTTTAGCCCTAGTTCTATATCTTACTTCTTTATTAGGTTTCAAGGTAGGGAAATACAACTTTATCTATATTGTATTTTTACGCTGCGTACTTAATGATGTATTTTTATATTGTATTCATTTTTTTTAAGAGTTAGATGTGTTTTATTTCTTCTGCATTCAAATTTATTTTATATTGTATTCGACTTGAATTTTCAAGTCTCTATATAATTGAGTTTAAACCACAGTTGTCAAAAAATAATTAGCTCAACATGTAATAAAAATGTTTTAAGAAATATATAGTTTACTTAAATAAAACATAATGTATTAAAATAATTGTAAAATAATTTACAATTTTTAATTTACATATATAATAAATATCGTAATTATATTTACAATTTGTATTATTTCTCTTTGATAATAACACATTATTCGGGGAAAATATTTTTAATTTAAAACATTGATACTTAAATGCTTATTACATGGATTAATTTCACATAAGTTTAGGTAAAGTACATTTGCACGACAATACAATTTTGCGTGTGATGGTGTGAAATAGTCTTGCTGAAATTTAAAGTAGCCATAAAATATTCAGTCGGGATTACACGTGAGCACTATGTCGGACATTGTCCTGCAGTAGGGACACGGTAGGACACTACTTTCTATAACTTAACCAAATCAGGCGGGTCAGTCGGTACCCCGACGGTTATGTGTTCCGGATCGTACTTGGTTCGGGTTTTCAAACTCATGACTTCTAGAGATTTACTACCTGACTACTACATTCTGGTAAAAGTTCAATCTGAGATTTTTGAAGCAACGTTTAACCATGATAGGAAGGATGTTAATAAAAAACGTGTATTGCAGATTAACCGTTAAGGAAATGAAAAGCTTTTGAACAATGACAAGTTTCCCATCCCCCGACACAACGTCAATAAAGCATGGAAAAAGTTATTTAAAGCATGAAACAAGGCCTATAATTCACGACAAAAGGCATATAAAGCGTGACACAAGGACTATGAAGCATGACACAAAGACTATGAATCATGACACAAGAACTATAAAGCATGACACAAGGACTATGAAGCATGACACAAAGACTATGAAGCATGACCCAAGGACTATGAAGCATGACACAAGGATTATGAATCATGACACAAGGACTATGAAGCGTGACACAAGGACTATAAAGCATGACACAAGACCAGTGAAGCATAACACAAAGCCTGTTTGGAGTCTACTATTGATGTGTCCGAACTGTTCTTTACCTTGATCATGTATATACTACTTACCGTAAAGGTAACATAACGACTATGTTCGTTAAATGGATTCCAAAAGCAATGCTTGCAGAAAATACAGTGTCATATAACAACTACTGTGTATTTCCTAAAGTTGAGTCCATAGAAATATTTTCAAAGATCTATGCACAACATTGAAATTAAAGATTTTTAAAAATGTACTTGAATGATTAAAATAAAGTCATTTTAAGAAGTGATAGTTTTTTTCCTTCACTGGAATTGTGTATTTCTTTCCATCTTCTGTTTTCAGTCTGTTGCTGCTTAAAACGTTTTCAAAAATTGACATTCATAAATGTTTACGCTTATTTCTGTATTATTATTTATTTCAACTTTAATTCGAAAGTCTGTTGATAATTAACTTTGAATTCAATAGAAATATTTCACCAAAAGTCACTTTTTATTAAGGCAATTTTATATAACAAACGGGTGTGTTCAAAATTCGATACATTTATGGTAATAACCAACATTTATTATAAGCAGAATGAAAAGAATTTTAATTATAACATTTAAAATCATTTCATTTTTAACATTAAAAAGTATTAACTCTTTTTAAAATAGTTCATCTATTATTTTGATAATTACTAGGATTAAAGAACACAAAATCGAAGCAATAAATATATTCCTGCAAACAATCGAATCTGATGACGAAATATTTTTTAGCTGAAATATTCAGACCTAATAAAATATGTGGATACATAATTGCGTTCTTGTTTAATGAAATCCATCTACAACTCTATTGCCACACCCTATGTGCCATTGTGTACTAATTATTTACTATTTAGTGAAGATAAGACTGTCAGCTGATAGAGAACCTTGTCATTGTTCAAAAGTTTTTAATATCCTTAACGGTTAAACAATTCTTTCAACAGTACTGCTACAATAATAAAAAAAGATTTTTTAAACATCCTTCCTATCACGATTAGGCGTTGCTTCTAAAACCTCGAATTAAACCTCTAACGGAATCGCGTAATCAGGTTGTAAAGCTTATGAACGCTATTTTAGAAGTCACGAGTTCAAATCCCTGGTTCAAGAACCCGGTACGCCCCGGATCACATAACCGTCGGGGTACCGACTGACCCGCCTGATTTGGTTAAGTTATAGAAAGTAGTGTCCTACCGTGTCTCTACTGCAGGACAATGTCCGACATAATGCTCATGTGTAATCACAAGTGAATATTTTGTTACAACTTTAAATATCAGCCAGAATATTTCACACCATCACGCGCACAATTTTATTTTCGTGCGAATGTACTTGTTCTAATCTTGTGTGGAGTTAATCCATGTAATAAGCATTTAAGTATCAATATTTTAAATTCAAAACATATATTCCCCAAAATAATGTGTTATTATAAAAAATCATAGTATAAATTGTAAATATAATTACGGTATTTATTTTATACGAAAAAAAAATTAAATTATTTGACAATTATTTTAATACATTATATTGTATTAAAGAAAACTATATATTTATTAATACATTTTTACTAGATTTATAGCAAATTATGTTTTGACATTATGTTTTTGTTGTTTTGAATTCAATTATCTAGAGACTTGAAAATTCAAGTCGAATAAAATATAAAAAAATATCATTTAGTACAGAGCATAAAAATACAAATTAGATAAAGTTGTATTTCCGTAGCTTGAAACCTAATAAAGAAGTAAGATACAGAACAAGTGCCAAATTATACGTGTAGATAAGTAAATCTGGGGGATCGTATAAAATATGTGTATCTTAAATAAAATATGTGTATTTAAATAAAATATGTACGTTAGTGTAGAAATGAGCACATCAATACATATATATATATATATATATATATATATATATATATATATATATATATATATATATATATATATATATATGTATACAACTGTCACAAATCTAGTTTATGTACTCATTTTCTATTCAACATTTACTTAAAGAAACAGGCGGCAATAGGTCAATAAAATAAATATGACCAACGTCTTCTAGATTATTGGATGATAGCTAAATAAAAATCCAAGCAGCGATATATATATATATATATATATATATATATATATATATATATATATATATATATATATATATATATATACATTGTCACAAATCTAGTTTAGGTACTCATCTTATATTTAACATATTAGATAAAGAAACAGGCGGCAATAGGTCAATGAAATAAATAATTACATCGTCTTCTAGATTATTGGTTGATAGCTCAATGAAAATCCAAGCACCTAAAGGACAGGATGTTATCTAGGGCTTGGAATCAGAACAGTTGCAGGAGTAGCCTAAAGGAAACCTAAGTTGGTAATTCTATCGCCTAAGGGGCTACACCCCTGTTTTATTTAGATAGGTTGCTAGATAGGTTGCTGTTCCTAGTTTACAATCCTCATCTGATTTGTGTAAATGTAAAATGTCTTAGATCCCATTTTTAAGGGCGGGGGTTGATACTACCCGTATCACATCTCTACGTAAAGTAAAGTTCCCTTTCAAACCAGACGGTTTATGGGGCAAGTAAGTAGAGTTCACTTGTTTCTGTGACCTTGGCATATGAAGAGGTAGTGTGGTCAGAACAATGTCCAGCCGCCTTTACTTACCCTAACGTGAGTTAGGTACCCATCAGTGATGGGTGAACTCAGGGACGGTCTACTGACTTGAAAACGAATTCGAACTGGAGACTTACGGGTAAGCAGTCCAGCTCTCTACCGCTAGGCCACTCCATCCCTTAGATCGTCTCAACGACATACATGTAATAGTGAGATAGATAATCTGGAAGACACGAGTTTAATAGTGAGGTAGATCAACTCGACGACCGAAACGTTTTAGTGAGGTACATTATCTCGACGAGACACATGTAATAGTGAAGTAGATCATCACGATGACCAAAACGTTTTAGTGAGTAGATTATCTCGACGACGACTCCGGTATAAGTACGTCAGTGGACACTCACATGAGACTTCGTTGATATTGCCGCATGGGTGCCGGGTCTGTCCGCTGGTTCGGGTAAGTCATCACATGTAGTGTCCTGCCGTGTCCATGATGTAGTGTGCTCTTTAAAACAAATGTATAAAACTTAGTGCTCTTAAGAGAGCACAGGACGCTCCAGGCCATACAACCGTTGGGGGCTACAATTGACGCGCCTGATTCGGTTATCGAACGTAGTGTCCCACCTCACATTATAATATTATGTAGCTTTTTTCTCCCAATACTCTTGTCTGGTACATTTTTGTTTTCAATTTACTAGATACCTGTTAGTGTTAGAATTAAGTGGTTATTTTATTTCAAGAATTAGGATATCGATCACGTATAAACGTTACGTTATTATCACATACGCTGCAATAAAAGGATTTATCTCACGGATAACGACATCAATCGAGTGTGGGATAAAAGTTTCGATGTGGTATTAACGTAGCTGCTATATCGGTGAAACGGTAACTTGTACATCACTGAAATAAGGGATAAACGGTTGTTTTAATTTAATACGGGCTAACTGTTATTATGGGTAAACGGCGGATTTAACATCACACTAAAATCATTTAAAATATGTTTTTCAACATCACCGCTCTGACGGCTTAATGTGTTTTAAAGAACAAATTTGGTCATTACCTGGACGTAATAGTGAGGAAGATCATTTCGACGTCCTATATTAATTAATAGTGAGATCAATCATCTTGACGACATGTAATATTAAAGTAATATTTAAATAGAGACGGGATCAACGAGGTCATATAACCGTCAGTTTACCGACTGACCCGCCTGATTCGGTTAAGTTATACAATGTCGTGTTCCACTGTGTTCGTAAGGCAGCACATTCTCCGACATAGTGCTCAAATAAAAGTCTGATTAATATTTTGTTACTAGTTTTAATCTCGGCAAAAATATTTCACACCATCGCACGCAAAATATTATTGTCGTACGAATGTACTTGTTCTTTACTTTCGTGAAGTTAATGCACGTAATCAGCATTTAAGTATCAATAATTTTCATTAAAAACAATTTTTCCCCAAAATACGGTGTTAATATTAAAACGACGCACTGTTAATTGTAAATAGTGTTAAGATATTTATTATAAATGAAAATTAAAACTTTTACATTATTTTACAATTATTTTAATACGTTATGTATTATTATTGTAAACTATACATTTCTTAAAACATTTTTACTACATTTTAGAAAAAAACTATCTTATTTATTTAATTCTGACGTTCAATTATCTTGAGACTTGAAAATTCAAGTCGAATAAAATAGTAAAATACCAAACCTGAACTTCACATTTTTTGTTCAATAAATAGATCTAGATCTATATTGAATATTCTATTTGTTCACACTTCAGATACCTATTTATTTAAAAACTGAGGAGGTTAACGCAAAATATTGAGATGAAGCTGCTTACACATAACATGCTCACATCAAATATTATAAAAGGTGTAACTAAAGGATTCCCTCTGAAAATCGTGCCCTAAAAGGTTGAAGTAAAAGAAGTTGATTACAACCAAGCCTTCATTGTGAGAACATTAACCAAGATAGACTGGGATGCACTTCACCAAGCTGCTGTTGAGACTGGCCATGGTGATGGTTTGCCCAGTGCACAAGGAGAAAACTACCAACAGGATGAGGATCTCCTTAAAAAAATTCATAATGCACTATTACAGGTCGAAGTGATTGAGGGAGAACGGATCTGTCCTTAGTCTGGTCGAAAGTTTCCCATAGCAAATGGAATTCCTAATATGCTTTTATTGGAAAATGAAGTTGGAAATTGAACTTATTTTTTGCATGATTTTTGTTGTGTTCATCTTGTAAATAATCATTATGCATAAAAATATGCATTTCTCAGTCATATTGAGCCATGTACATTCATTTTGTTTTAATTTTCAGTGAACAAAAATGGTATTCAGTAAAAAAAAAAAAAAACTTAAGTCGAATAAAATATTTAAAAATATCTCTGGGATTGTATAAAATTTGCGATTGTTTATATACTCTATCCCTGTTTCCCCTCACAATATGAGATTGTAAATATGAGAATAACGTTGATGTAAAACAGCAGAATATTATTATATATACAGAAATTATAAATATAGATGAGGTACTCATCCGAGTTTCACCACTTATTTAAAACAGAATATGTAAATGAAATATTATGACCATTTTCTACTAGTCATTTATTCATTTATTCAATTACGGTAACAATAGTAGGCACGAAGGCCTTTTTCACATTGGCCGTTTTAATATAAACAAATAAAACAGTGTTATGGGCAGTTGACGATTTTATTGTTGAACCAGGCATAACACAAATTAAAAACAGAATCCACGGTTCATTTATAACAGTCAAATATAATCTTGTAACTTCTTCAGAGAAACAGTGAACATACAAAATGAGATAAAAAAAAAAGAATATCATAGATGAATGAGAATTGTTTCAATGAGTCAATTAGAGAGGTCATTAAATAATTGTTGTTTTAGTTTAGTTTTGAATATATTTTCAGATCTAGATAATTTTATTTTATTAGGAAGATAGCTCAATGAAATTCCTAAACCCAATACACATGATATAATCTGTACAACTTGGAACCAGAAGTATCACAGGAGCTGCCTACAGGATTCCTGAGTTGGTAATTCTATCGTCATCTCGAAAATAGGTTGCAGTCCCCAGCCTTCAAGCCTTATCTACCCGGGGTAGGGTAGGGAGGTTGAATTGAGTTGTGTAAATGTCAACAAATCAAGCTCTATATGTCCTTGGATTCAAGTTTTAGAGGCGAGGGTTGACCATATTGCCGCTTGAATATGATAGTGATGGAGATCATTGGTGTACCAACATCACGAAATTAATGTGATATTATTGTCACTGTTTTATTAACGTAGCTGTTATAGTGGTTTAATGGTAACTTGAACATCACTGAAACAAAATGAACCACATTGATTTTATTATAAGCTATCTGTTATTGCGGGTAAACGGCGGCTTTAACATAACACTAACAGCTGTTTAAAACTGTATTTCCACCATCACCGATCAAACGACTGCTTGTGTTTAATAGACCAAAGTTGTTTTAAATAGCTGTCATATCCTGCCTATGTGATTATACCGTAATGTTTTAACCTGATCCAGACACTAATTTTTTTATCCTTTTATTGCCTATATAATTACACCGTGATATTTTTCACTTAATTTTAAGAGCACAAGATTATTATATATGCAGATGTCAAAATTATAGTTTAGGTACCCATCTTAGATTCAATATTAACTTAAATAATCAGAAAACAATAGGTAAATAAAGTAAACATGACCATAGTCTACTAGATCATTGAATGGTAGCTAAATGTAAATCCAAGCACCCAAATGACAGAAGTTAACCAAAGCTTGGAATCAGAAGTGTCGCGGAAGTAGCCTAAAGTAAATCAAAGTTGGTAATCATATCGGCTAAGCTGCTTCACGCCCTGTTTTATTTAGGAGTTTTCTCATCTAGATTGGTTGCTTTTCCAAGTCTACAAGCCTCATCTGCCCTCGGAAGTTGTGGGGGGGGGGTATTGTACTCATATGTGTAAATGTAAATAAATCCGGCGCTATATATCTTAGATCCTACTTTAACAGGCAAGGGTAGACCAAACTACCGCATGAACGAAAGAGTAACGTAGATCATTTTGATAACCTAAGCGTAATGGTGAGGTATAGCATCTCGAAGACATGAACGTAATAGTGAGGTAGATAATGTCGACGCCCAGAGTTTAATAGTGACGTAGATAATCTCAACGATCACTCAGGTATCTGGTTCGTCAATGGGCGCTCTTATGAGCCTTCGTTGATATTGCCGCATGGGTGCCGGGTCCATCCTCTGGTTCGGATAAGTCATCACATGTAGTGTGCCGCCGTGTCCATGATGTAGCGTGCTCTTTAAAAAATCGCAAGCAAAATTTTCATTCTAGTGCGAATGTGCTTGTTCTTAACTTTTGTGAAATTAATCCACGTAACCATCATTTAAGTAACATGTTTAGAATTAAAAACATTTTTTCTCCCAAACTATTGTGCTATTATGAAAACGATGTACTGTAAAGAATACATTTAATAGTAATATTAATTACATATTAAAAATAAATATATTAAATTATTATACAGTTATTTGAATACATTATTACATTATGTTCTATTGCTGCAAATTATACATTTCTTAAAACAATTTTACCACATATATAGAAAATTTTGATTACAGTTTCGAATTTTCTATCAATTATCTAGAGACTTAAAAATTCAAATCGAATAAAAATGTTATCAGCCTACATTGTTTATTGTACTGTAAGATTTTAATATGTGCACATACAATTTTTAGACTGTTCAGATGTGCATGCCATTCATATACTAATTACATTATTTTATTTTCTGCATACCTCTCCAGTAACATCAAGTCCTTTTTTGTTTCTGCTATTTATGCATTGTTTACACAAGTCAAAGATATTTGTTGTATGTCATTTTTAGATAGTAATCTCAATGTATTTTTTAACATAATGTTCCTCTCCCTTGCAGGGGTTCATTATATATTGTTCATTGTTTTCATCATTTTCATTTTTTTTTTTTTTGAAGTGTTTAGGCTCATCGCTGCCAACCAAGTATTAGCATTTGTATCATGTAATCACTTTATGGGAAACTGGAATTACCTATCTAAAGATTTTTTCTATCATTAGTTTTTAGTAGTTGGATAATGCACTTTTCCTGTACTTAATACAAAGAGTTTTAGGGCATGCCATTTCCCCTTAATCATTGACACAGTTCATTTTAATCACCTTATTTTATTAACCCTTAAATGCATACCGGTACAAATCTGCAACACACCAGTTACCTTCCCATAAAATATTAGCCTAAACATGTTTTATTCTGTGCATCACGTTGTTTGACTGCTACAATGTTAACCTACAGCTTGCGCATGTCTAAGTGACCTAGATTTGTTTTACCGCCAAGCCGATCTCAAATGTGTGCATGATCACAAGGTTTTTTATATCAGCATTTTTGGTTGGCGTTTCAAAGTTCATCAAAGTCAAATAAACTGGTTTTGGAATTTCAAAAAATATGTTTCTGACAACGTAAGGTATGTATTACATATTGTATGTGTTGTTTTGAAAATCAATTAATAATTTATTTTAAAATCTTCACAAAACTTTGGTTGCAGTGCTGCAACGTTATGCAAATTGACCTACTTTTGCACTATTTTTTTTTACTTTATACATCAGCATTGGTGATTATATAGTACCTTGTTTTTCTTCTAGTTTCAGCATAATCATTAAGAAATCAATGTGAATCAAGGTGAAGAATAATATGAAGTAGATGCTCTTGGTGATCCAGAGTATCTTCCTGGATCTCCTGGACCAGTGTGGACCCTGAATCTCCAGGACCAGTGTGGACCCTGGATCTCCTGGACCAGTGTGGACCCTAGATATCCTGGACCAGTGTGGACCCTAGATATCCTGGACCAGTGTAAACCCTAGACATCCTGGACCAGTGTGGACGCTAGATATCCTGGACCAGTGTGGACCCTGGATCTCCTGGACCAGTGTGGACCCTAGATATCCTGGACCAGTGTGGACCCTAGATATCCTGGACCAGTGTGGACCCTAGATATCCTGGACCATTGTGGACCCTAGATATCCTGGACCAGTGTAGACCCTAGATATCCTGGACCAGTGTAAACCCTAGATATCCTGGACCAGTGTGGACCCTGGATATCCTGGACCAGTGTAAACCCTAGATATCCTGGACCAGTGTGGACCCTAGATATTCTGGACCAGTGTGGACCCTAGATATCCTGGACCAGTGTGGACCCTAGATATCCTGGACCAGTGTGGACCCTAGATATCCTGGACCAGTGTGGACCCTAGATATCCTGGACCAGTGTGGACCCTAGATATCCTGGACAAGTGTGGACCCTAAATATCCTGGACCAGTGTGGACCCTGGATCTACAAGACCAGTGTTGACCCTGGATCTCCTGGACCAGTGTGGACCCTAGATATCCTGGACCAGTGTGTACCCTGGATCTACAAGACCAGTGTGGACCCTGGATCTCCTGGACCAGTGTGGACCCTAGATACCCCGGACCAGTGTGGACCCTAGATATCCTGGACCAGTGTGGACCCTGGATCTCCTGGACCAGTGTGGACCCTAGATACCCTGGACCAGTGTGGACCCTAGATATCCTGGACCAGTGTGGACCCTGGATCTCCTGGACCAGTGTGGACCCTAGATACCCTGGACCAGTGTGGACCCTAGATATCCTGGACCAGTGTGGACCCTAGATATACTGGACCAGTGTGGACCCTAGATATCCTGGACCAGTGTGGACCCTAGATATACTGGACCAGTGTGGACCCTAGATATCCTAGACCAGTGTGGACCCTGGATCTCATGGACCAGTGTGGACCCTGGACCAGTGTGGACCCTAGATATCCTGGACAAGTTTGGACCCTGGATCTACAAGACCAGTGTGGACCATGGATCTCATGGACCAGTGTGGATCCTGGACCAGTGTGGACCCTAGATATCCTGGACCAGTTTGGACCCTGGATCTACAAGACCAGTGTGGACCCTGGATCTCATGGACCAGTGTGGACCCTGGACCAGTGTGGACCCTAGATATCCTGGACCAGAATGGACCCTGGATCTCCTGGACCTGTGTGGACACTAAGTCTCGTGGAATAGTGCAATGACAGGTGCAAATTCACATCAAGCTCAAACAGTTTGCCACAAGTGCAACATATATCTTTGTTGTAACAAGATCAACAACTGTCTTAAAAAGTATCACCTTACTACATAATGTTGCAGACATGCAACATTTCGGATTTTAATTAAAGAACATGTTTAAACTAAAAATATTTTTTTACTTGACTATACTCTTCATATACCCACCAAAACAATATAAAAATATTTTTTTCAATCATTATTAAAAAGTCATGCATTTAAGGGTTAAATAAAGACACAAACTTGAAAAAAAAAGTCGAATAAAATATTTTAAAATATCATTAGGTAAAAAGCTTACAAATACAAGTTAGGTTAAGTTGTATTTACCTAACGTGAAACCTAATGAAGAAGCAAGATGCAGAGCAATGGCTGAAATATACGAGTTGATAAATGAAATCTCGGCAATTGTATAAAATATGTGGATCTTTAGATACTATATCCCTGCTTTCCTTTCACAGTGGGAAATTGTAAAAAAGAGAACAAAGTTGGTGTAGAACAGAGCACAATATTATAAAATATACAAATGTCACAAATATAGATGAGGTACTCAACAGAGAACGACTGATTTAAAATAGAATACGTAAATGAAATAAATATGACCAATTTCTACTAGATCAATGGATAATACCTTAATAATAATCCAAGCACCCTAGACACGTGATTTTACCTGTACCTCTTGGAACCAGAAGTGTCGCAGGGGCTGCCTAAAGGACAGTGGCGTAGGCAGGGGGGGTCATAATAAACCCCCATAGATCCCTCGGTATATATATAAAAAGTATGAGGAGGGTGCAAATCGAAAGTTTGAGGGGGGGGGATGCAAATCGAAAGTTTGAGGGGGGTGCAAATCGAAAGTTTGTCCCCGGGTAAAAATTGGACCCCCCCCCCCTTGAGACGATCCTGGCTACGCCACTGCTAAAGGATCTCTAAGTTGGTAACTCTATCAGCATATCGATAAATTGGTTGCAATCCCCAGCTTACAAGCATCATCTACCCGGTGCATGGGGCTGCGAGGGGGAGGGGGTTGTAGGTTGAATTGAGCTGTGTAAATGTCAACAAATCCAGCTCCATATGTCTTGGATTCCAGTTTTTAATGCGAGGGTTGACTATACTGCCGCTTGAGGTAATAGTGAGGTAAATTAAGTCTACGACGGGGTGAAGTACTCAGGTAGATAATCCCAATGTCCCTAATTTAATAGTTAAGTAGACTTATCTCGGAGGCACCAATGTAATAGCGAGGTAGATCATGTCAACGACCACCCAGGTATCAGGGCCGTCGTAGGGCGCCAGCGGTTACACTACCGCAGAGCGCAGAGATCTTCCCCTATACGGTTTTGCCAAGTCTTCACCGTGTCAATAAGATAGCGTGCTCTTTAAAACGTATGTATGCACCTTAGTGCTGATAGGGAAGGCTGTGACGCTGCAGGTCATACTACGACGGTGTACCTATGAAGCGCCTGATTGGGTTTAGTTATAGAAGTTAGTGTCCTTCCGTGTCCCTACTGTATGAACATTTCCGACGTAGTGCTCACGTGAAATCCCAAGTTAATATTTTGTTACTATTTTACATTTCAGCAAGAATATTTCACATCATCACACGCACAATTTTGCTGTCGTGCAATCATAAAAATATCCTTCACGAAATTGGCCATTTAATAGGATTTTTCACGAAACAAGCCGTTCCGATAGAGATAAATATGTCGAGATTGTTTACAAAAATATAAAAAACTCGACTCATCATAATTTTAAAAAAACATCTATACGGCTTATTTCTCTTTTAGAACCTTACGACTATCTAAATGTTATGCATATGGAGTGGAGACTAATGTTTCGTTTAGAAATAATGGCTGATCTTTGTCTTAAGGGGAGGTCATCATATTTTTAAACAAAATATACATGACAACTTAAAATAATCTATATATATAATTCTCTTCTGGGAGCCGTTAGAAAACAAGCTGCAAACGCGCCTTGCAATCTCCTCTCTTCATCTCTGTCGCTACCACCACCCACCCCCACCCCCCCCCCCCCCCACATGGTCTGGTGAGCTGTGGTTCACGCTGTTTACATTTTACAATCGTAGAGTCGGGTTTGGTGACGGCTGTTAGGGGCAGATAATTTAGTTTGAAACGGTTTTAAACTTAGGGGAGGTAACTAAGAGGAGGCTGTATTCAGGGGGGGGGAGGGTTTAGTGTTGTAAGGCAAATATTTTTAGTGGCAGAATTGGTACTGTCTGATTCACAAATTATGAATTACTGAAAAGGAGAATAAACAACAACTAAATAGCGGTGTATGATACACCGCGGGTCGGCTCGTATATATATAATTCTCTTCTGGGAGACGTTAGAAAACAAGCTGCAAGCGCGCTCCCTATCACACCCACCCCTACATGGTCTGGTGAGCTGTGGTTCACGCTAAATATTTACATTCGTGGAGCTGGGTTTAGTGACGGTTATTAGGGTCAGATAATTTAAACGTAGGGGAAGGTAACTAAGAGGAGGCTGCTTTCAAGGGGGAAGGTGTAGGGTAGGGTTTGGGGAAAGGAGGGGGGGGTGGTTATCGTCCTTAACGATAGTGTTTTAAAGCAAATATATTCAGTGGCAGCATTGGTACTGTCGAATTCACAAATTATGAATTACTGAAAAGTAGAAAATAAAACAAACTAAATAGCGGCGTATGATACGCCGCGGATCGCCTCGTAAAATAAAATTTACATCAGTAATTAAAATCATTCGAATTTAAGATTAAAGAAATCTTGAAATTAAATGTTATAACTCTCTAATTAGAATAATTTTCTGTTTTATTGTTTTATTATTTTAATTAAGCTTTCAGTCTTACCTGCACCAAATAATTAATAATTAATACACTATGGCACATAGGGTGTGGCGATATAGATGTGGTTGGATCTCACCAAGTAAGAACGCAATTATGTATCCATATATTTTATTAGTTCTTTATATTTCAGCTAAAAATACTTCGGCATCACACGCAATTTTTTTATTGTTGCAGGAATATATCTATTACTTTGATTTTGTGTTGTATAATCCCAGAAATTATCATAATAGTAGATAAACTATTTTAAAAAGATTTCTTGTTTTTAATGTTCAAAATCAAATGATAGTCCGTTGATTTTATATTTTGTTATATTATTCTTTTCATTTTGCTTATAATAAATGATGGATGTTACCCTTATTATAAAAGATACATTTATTGACTATTGAACACCACCCGTTTGTTACATAAAATAAAAAGTGGCTTTCGGTGAAATATTGCTATTGTATTCAAAATGAATTATCAACATACTTTCCAATTACATTCGAAATAAATTATTATACAGAAATATGTGAAAACATTAAGGAATGACAATTTTAGAAATAGTTTTAATTGGCAATAGACTGAGAAAAGAAGATAGAAAGAAAGAAGTACATGATGCCAGTACAGGAAAAAAACTGATTATCAATTCTTAAAATGACCTTATTTTACTAATTAAAGTACATTTTGAATAATCTTTAAAGTCAATGTAGTGCATAGATCTTTGAATAATATATTAAGAGGCTTAACTACAGTAGTAGTAATATGACTCTGTATTTACTGCTAAAATCGGTTTTGGAATCCAATCAACGTTCATAATTAGTCGTTATGTTACCTTTACGATAAGTAGTCTATACATGATCAAGGTAAAGAACAGTTTTGACACATCAATAGTAGACTCCCAACAGGCTTTGTGTTATGCTTCACTGGTCTTGTGTCATGCTTTAAAAGCCTTGGGTCATGCTTTATAGTCCTTGTGTCATGATTCATAATCCTTGTGTCATGATTCATAATCCTTGTGTCATGATTCATAATCCTTGTGTCATGATTCAAAATCCTTGTGTCATGATTCATAATCCTTGTGTCATGATTCATAATCCTTGTGTCATGATTCATAATCCTTGTGTCATGATTCAAAATCCTTGTGTCATGATTCATAATCCTTGTGTCATGATTCATAATCCTTGTGTCATGATTCATAGTTCTTGTGTCATGCTTTAAAGGCCGTGCGTCATGCTTAATAGGCCTTGTGTCTTGCTTTAATTAACTTTTTCCATGCTTTATAGAAGTTGTGTCAGGGAGGGGAAACTTGTAATTTTTCAAAAGCTTTTCATTTCCTTAAACCGGTTTAATAGAACTTCTATAATAGTTTTTGTTATACACCATCCCTCCTCCCACGGTTAAACGTTGCTTCTAACATCTCGGATTGAACTTCTAACGGAATGTCGTAGTCAGGTAGTAAATCTTTTCAAGTCATGAGTTTGAAAACCCGGGTTCAAGAACCCGGTACGCTCCGGATCACATAACCGTCGGGGTACCGACTGACCCGCCGGATTTGGTTAAGTTATAGAAAGTAGTGTCCTACCGTGTCACTATTGCACGACAATGTCCGACATAGTGCTCACGTGTAACCCCAAGTGAATATTTTGTTACAACTTTAAATATCAGCAAGGATATTTTACACCATCACGCGCACATATTTATTGTAGTGCGAATGTACTTGTTCTAAACGTGTAAGGAGCTAATCCATGTATTAAACATATCAGTAGCAATATTTGAAATTAAAAACATATTTTGCCCAAAATATTGCTACGAATTGATACCACTTTACGTGAAACTTTTACACTCATTTAATAACAACAAAATGTAAACGCAATTAAAAGAAATAAATGTGTATTTTAATGCATATAAAATTATAAAGTAATAATATATTTGAGCTTATCTGTAGATCTTTATTGATTTCAACTATTCAAGAAAAGGTAAAAATCACCTTTACAACGGTTATCTGAAGACTCTTCGACTACAGACAAAAGGTAAAAAACACCTGTACCAACGGTTATGTGAAGTCTACTCGACTACAAACCACCTTTACAACAGTTATATGAAGTCCGCTCCACAATCGCCTCGTTTAGAAATCTTGGTCTAAACATCAGCGCGGAACTTTTGAACAATAAACATGATGCAGTATGTAGCTAAAAGCATAAAAATAAATAATTAATCAACACAAACAAACACAACAGTGCAATATAATTATATTAAAACCTTGATTTTTTTCTTTTTTCTAAAACTAAAAAAAAGAATTCAATGCCCCTGTACAGCCACCTGTGTTTGAAATGATCAGAGCACTCTGGAACTAGCGTCCGTCCCCTACATTGGAAGTTGCCCAAGGTTCCTCACCCAGGCCAATCACGTCAACTATTACGTCACATTAATCCAACAGCAGTGCTGCGGCACGTGCAAGCAATACTACACTGGCAGCATGGGTGAGTCACTGTGATTGTGAATAAAAGGGTTCTACTGAAGCGTGAGTTAAGACATTAAGGTTTCACGAGGAGTTGTTCACTGTTCGACCAGTTCAAAGTTCCAGCGAAAAGTTCTAAGTCAAGGTGCAAAATGTCTTTTGATGTTACACATAGACAATTAAACACAAAGGTCAATATATATATATATATATATATATATATATATATATATATATATATATATATATATATATATATATATTGTCATATAAAATAGTTGTTTTGTTGAGCGTGACCATAAACACTATAGTATATATAACGATGCATGGTTGAGTGCAGTGATGAATAAGAATGCCTTATATAGCAGACTGAGATACTGGTTTTAATAAACATGCATTCCCCATCCCACACTCTCCCCTGCAGGCTGTGAGTACGGCGACAGATCCCTGGACTGCGTGAAAAATCCCCCGGCAGCGGTATGCCTTACCTACAAAGACACACTCTGCTGCCACTACTGCAGGTAAGTTTTGTGAATTTTGTGCTAAATCAGCATCCATGAGTGTGAATTTTGTGCTGAATCAGCATCCGTGTGTGTGTTTTGTGCTGAATTAGCATCCGCGTGTGAGCTCTGTCTTAGATTCCAGTGTAGCGTACATTGTCAGCTGATAGGCAGATGCGAAATTTTCATTTCGGACGATCGGCTTTCACTGCTTGTAATGGATAGCCTATTCTATGCATGTACATTTATAACATTTTTTGCATGCAAAGTTATACCATTTTCCCCACGTTTTCTTTAACTTGCTTTCGCGTCTGTTTGTTTGTTTGTTTGTTTGTTTGTTTGTTTGTTTGGTTCTCCAATCAAATCTTGCGATCGAAATTTCAGGCACTTCCCAGTTAGCCAGCGCGCTGAAATTTTCAATGAAGCTTTGTTTCCGATGACAATAGAATATTCAATTGTTATTATTACTAAATTTATCCATGGAAACATTTTATTGATCATTTTAAACCCCTATATATTTGTACAAAAAACGTGGGGGAAAAGGGACATAACCCAGTAATTGTAATTTGATGAAAACAAGGTTCGGTACTCTCCCTATTTGGCTTACTGAGCAGTCTTTCTTCTTCTTCTGAGTAGTGGTCACGCGGTGTTTGTGTACAAACAACCGGAACGTAAACAACTGTTGGCCAGTATGGGGGAGACGATATGGTCGAGTGGTTGGGCACACGATTGCTATCCCACTCGACACGGGTTCAAATCTATGTGTTCTAATCACTAACGTATTCACACAACGTGTTTTTTACGAGTTGTCTTCGTTTACCCAAAAAAAAGTGAATGCGAAAAGATAAAATCGATAGCAAGATTTTAATGCAAACAAACAGACAAAGACTAAAAAGTAGAAAATAATTGTCATTAAAAAAGTTTTTAAAAACCCACGTTTTCTGATTGAACTAAAAAGTAGAAAATAAATACTATACATCACAATAATGCAAGCGATCACTCTACTATAAGCGATGAAAAAGAACCCTTCCCTAGAGTGTTCTATTCAACTCACCAAAGTCTCATGGCTATCGGATGAACGATGCCAAACCAAAATCGACTTTTATTTTTGTATACCGTATATAGAGAAAAATCGCACCCTCCCGTGGCGCCGCCCTTGTGGAATTAAAAATTATTTGTTTACATAACCCTTCCCTAGAGTGTTATAATCAACTCCCCAAAGTCTCATTGCTATCGGATGAACAATGCCAAACCAAAATCGACTTTTATTGTTATATACCGTATATAGAGAAAAATCGCACCCTCCCGTGGCGCCGCCCTTGCGTAATTAAAAATGATTTTCTTGTAGAACCCTTTCCTAGAGTTTCATAATGAAGTCCCCAAAGTTTCATGCCTATCAGATATACAGTGTCACTGCAATTCACTTTTATTATTTTTATATACCGTATATAGAGAAAAATCGGACCCTCCCGTAACGCCGCCCTTGCGAAATTAAAAAATATTTTTTACAATACCCTTCCCTAGAGTGGTATAATGAACTCCCCAAAGTCTCATGGCTATCGGATGAACGATGCCAAACCAAAATCGACTTTTATTTTTATATAACGTATATAGAAAAAAACAAATCACGCCCTGCCGGTGCGCCACCCCTGCGAATTTGAAATTTTTTTTTCGCAGAGACCTCCCCAGGTATATTCTCAACAACTTCCCAAAGTTTCACGGCGATGTGATGAGAGGTGTAGTAATGCATAAAGGACAAACACACACACACACACACACACACACACACACACACAAACATACATTGCTTTTTATATATATAGATATAAGATATATATATATATATATATATATATTATATTTCTTATTTCGATTTTGAGTTGGAATATGTTTAGCTAGTATCCTAGAGATAATAGTCTATACAGAGATAGTATCCTATACACAGATAGTAACCTATACCGATATAGTAGCCTATACCGAGATAGTAGCTTATACTGATATAGTTTGCCCTTCAGAGAAAAATGTATTTTCTGTACAGGGAATGTACAAAAATCTGCATGTACGCTTTATTTATTGTGCACTATAGCTTTATTGTAGCTTTTATAACCCGTTTTTTTTTTTTTTTGCACTTTTCCAATAGTCACACAGAGCAGTGTATTTATTACTGATAAATCATCACCTTAACTTTTGTGATTGATTCCAGCGGGTTTGTTGGCAAGCACCCGTTGACCCGCGGCCTGTCCATCGTGAGGAGCTACAGGAGACAATTAGTGGACGTGGCTAAAATCGTCGACAGAATCATCGACAGAATAGTCGACAGAATAGTGGAAAGAATCTTCGACATAATCATCGACAGAATCGTCATCACTGACTTGTTAATACGGGTGACACATTATTCTATTTGTCATCGGAGTCTTTACTGGAACAGTTAACACTGGGCCTAATTGATCTTTGTTATATAATGTTTATCGATATACATATATATATATATATATATATATATATATATATATATATATATATATATATATATATATATAATCTTACGTACTTATATCCATTATAATATGCTAAATTATGTGTATCAATATTTGAACACCCTACTTTTATATCGACTATTTTATTCATTAAAATATCAGCTTTTCCGAAAAGCGTACTTTCATATTAGATTTATTATAAATAAAAATTTTAATCTCAGTAATACTAACCAGTATACTAACCAGTGCAGTAAGTATCAATTTTTAAAATTTACAAAAATAAATTTGTTTAAGTAATTATTTTATTCTAGAAGCCTTTATATTTATGACATTCAATTTGCTACATAAAACAATTCTCCTTAACCTTTATATGCTCCCTAGCATTCGTTTAGCGAATTATCAAGAGACTTGAATTTTCAAGTCTAAATTTAAATAAAAAGACAGAGTAGCGTGTAATCATTTGAGAATTTCAGATTTAGATGATGTTGCAACTCTCGACAAGATTAAAACTTAGATCAAGTATAAAAATCATAATAATAATTATTTCTTCTTCTGTGCTTTCTTAACATTAGTGTTGGGAGGTATTCCCTCCAACATATATAAGTATAGGCTACGTGTCAACTTGTAATGAGCCATATTGGCCGTTGACTCCTATATCGGCCTTCTTTTCTTTTTGGATATAGGCCTACTTCCATAGCAACCATTAGCTTCATCGACTCGACCAAACCGATCTCTATAATAATGTAATAGCAGAATATTTGAATCATAGTAATGGAAAGGAGAATAATGTTATATTTTAGAATGAATTTTTTGTTATTATACTTAACTAATTAGGTCTATATGAAATACGCTGTCCATACTGAATTTAAATAAGCTAAAAAGCCAAAATGCAGTAGGTTCGTGGTTCTTTAATAACTCATTCAGAAAATACATGGTCGTATTAAGCCCTATGTTCTTCAAACATAGCTGTGTGAATCTAATTGAGGAAAAATACTCTCAGTTACCTTAAGGTTAAAGATTTTATCTAGAATCAAGAAAACCACGAGAAATCTATTCCTGGTCTCATGCATATGGAGGAAATAAATCTGGTCTAAAAGCGGACTTGGCGAAGTTAGAATAGCATACGTCGTTAATCTTATGTAAGATACAAGCGACAAATTTCACAGCTCGTTTACATAAGGGGGGGGGGGATTTAATGTAGAAAAAAACAAGTGTCTTTTTCTTCAATACGTCAGGGCTGGGACCTCCGTTGCTAAATTTGAATACTCCCAGACCTTTATTTTGATTGTTGGTAGACGTGTGTTGCAGAGGCGTAGCGAAAGTGGTGGGTGGGTACATATGTCCCCGGGCGCCGACCCCAGGCACTAAAATGGGATTGAAAAAAAAAATTAGACGCTCATTTTAGCTGCAGTTTTGAATTATAAACATCAAAAATAATATATGAGAGGGGGGGGGGGCGCCTAATTGAAAGTTTGTCCCTAGGTGCCGGGAAGGGTCGCTACGCCTCTGGTGTGTTGTGTGACTTCCCTCGCCTAACCCCTGGTTCTGTACTATGATTTCATCGATCTGCGTTATTCAGAGCTGCAATCAGTCATCTATTCGTACATCTACACTAAGCAAGTCTATCAATCAGGTATCTATTCGGACATCTACACTAAGCAAGTCTACCACCATCAGACATCTATTCGGACATCTACAATAAGCAAGTCTACCACCATCAGACATCTATTCGGACATCTACACTAAGCAAGTCTACCACCACCAGACATCTATTCGGACATCCACACTAAGCAAGTCTATCAATCAGGCATCTATTCGGACATCTACACTAAGCACATCTATCAACAGTAAGGCATCTATTCGGACATCTACACTAAGCAAGTCTATCAATCAGGCATCTATTCGGACATCTACACTAAGCAAGTCTATCAATCAGGCATCTATTCGGACATCTAAACTAAGCAAGTCTATCAATCAGACATCTATTCGGACATCTACACTAAGCAAGTCAATCAATCAGGCATCTATTCAGACATCTACACTAAGCAAGTCTATCAATCAAGCATCTATTCGGACATCTACACTAATAAGTCTATCAATCAGGCATCTATTCGGACATCTACACTAAGCAAGTCTATCAATCAGACATCTATTCGGACATCTAGACTAAGCAAGTCTATCAATCAGGCATCTATTCGGACATCTACACTAAGCAAGTCTTTCAATCAGGCATCTATTCGGACATCCACACTAAACAAGTCTATCAATCAGACATCTATTCGGACATCCACATTAAACAAGTCTACCACCCTCTCCTCACATAAAGTATAAAAAATGTATAATTTATATAGTCTCCGCCTCTCTCCCATTTTCTTAAACTTAAGCCCCACACCCACAAATCTCTCGCTCTCACAGCAAAATGTCTGAAAGAAACACTGTTATTATTGAAGTTTATAAACGATTAATTGATTTTATGAATTGTAATATCGCTCAATGTAATATGGCACTCAGAGAGTCAATCTCAGCAATTAACCTAATTCAGCAACCCTTATGATTAATATACCCGCTCCAGCAATAAACTAAGTAATGCATATAAGACACACAAACAAACACACCGACAAATATTTTGAGAGGGAGAGAGATGTATAGGTGGATATTTATAATCAATAAATACATGTGTACAATAACATAAAATGACAATATAATTTCAATAATTGCAGTAAAAGCTAATTTATCTATTTTATTGACATTACATAATATAAAAGTGTTGGTTTGGAAAGAAAAGTCAATTTTGTTTTCAAGCCACGGATTGTTATTATTATGTTTTATTAATAATACAAATTAAGAATGGAGATTTAACCTAAATCATAAATATAATCTTAAAAAATACTTTAAAACTGTATATATTTTTTAATAACTGATTTTAGTTATATTGTTTGTTGTTTCCTAAATGTGCGAATGTTCACAAGGTACTAGCCAAACGGCAATGTCCAAGACATATGAAATAAGATCGGGAAAACCCCAAAAACCCGGACTTTACGTGGTACTAAAAATAGCTCTTTATGAAGAATCGCCATTCTCGTTCAACACAGCCCTATTCAAACTGTCGCTGAAGGTATGTACTTATTATCTCTATACCTAGTTTTATTAATGTAGTGGATGTGATTGTAAATTACTGCTGACTTGAAAATAAATAAGCCCTATTCAATTAAATAGACTGAAGTTTAATTTGTTTTTAATTATTTAAATCATACATAACTTGTCCATCACTAAATAAATGGGTTGTAAATAGTAATTTGATTTATTAGTTGAACATTTGCCCATAGCAAACTCAACAGCTGTGTTAAAGAGGTGGGTGGGGAGTGGGTAGTTATTTTTACTGTTTTCTGTGACTCTGGAAAAATGTAACTCGTCTGTGAATTTTTCTAGGAAATGAATGTAACGTAGTTAATATGGGGTGGATTAAAATTTTGTGTAGTTATTGCAGGAAAGAAGAAATTTCTAACTCAATTTTTTAAAGCACCGTTTTGTTATTCATTAGAAACAATAACATCGAGATATATTTTATCATAATATGGTTTTTACGTGTTATAAGCATGCAAATATTTAAAAAATGTAACAGATATAAAAAAATAAACAGAGGTATAATTTTTCCAATAGAAATAATGAGTCAAGCTTACACACTTCAAATTGACTAAGAAAAAGAAAGTTAAACTCATATCCATATCATTAAGCTTCGATCTATCTGAAAACATACATTGGGGGTCATCCATAAATGACGTCACGCTTTTTTTGACGATTTTTACCTCCCCCCCTCCCCTCCGTCACACGTCGTCACAAAAAGCCAGACCCCCCCCCCCCTAAAATGACGTCACACTTCAACCTACAACCCCCCTCAAAATTGCAGTTGAATTTTTTTAAAACATCGATATTTTTCCCAAATCTTGTCTAAACTATTACAATTTATTAAAACAGTATCTAAAACGCGAAATAACGTCTAAAATTCGTTTTCTAACATTGCTTTTTTATAATGCAAAAATGTGACGTCGCAACATCTGACCCCCCCCCCTCCCCCTCATCACACATCGTCACAAAATTACGGACCCCCCCCCTCCCCCTACGAGTGTGACGTCATTTATGGATGACCCCTTGATAATTTTAACATGGATAATTTTATTTTTTAAGTTTTTTTTTAATCTCTAAAAAAAAACAACAGATTTTATATTTCCCTTCCTAAAAATGGGTCAAAATACGCGGCCAAAAATGTTTCTTAAAATTAATCTATATCAAAATGAAGTTTTCTTTATGTGTCTTCCCTCCCCTCTCTCCCATCCCCATCCCCAAGCGCCTCGTTAAAAGGAAACAGTATAGGCTGGTCAACCGGGAAAACGTCACATTACGGGACTTTTACTTGTTCTAAAAATACCACTTGTTTTTATGTTGTTCCCTAGACACTCACATTTTAAAATTGAAAAAAAAAAAACTAAAATTTTGAATATGCAAAGAAAAAATAAATACATATGTGACGTATTTGGGCACAGTCAATATGAGAAGTTATTAATCAAACGATTTAGAATTTAGACTTAATATGTAAGTTCGGGAAAACCGCAGATTACCGAACTTACGTGGTACTAAAAATAGCATTGTGTGACGAATCGCCATTTTATATCAACATAGACCCACACGAACTGATGCTGAATGTATGTAATTGTTATATCTCTATCTAGATTTATTAATTTAATTGATTCGTTTAAAAAAATGTAACTCTTAATTTCAAAATAAATAGGTCATTTTCAATTTGATAAATTGAAATATTATTCTTTGATTTATTCTTAATAAATTAAATTTAAATTATCCTTCACTAAATATGTAGTACGTAATCTTTATATTTAGTTAGCAGTTGCCGTAGTCAGCTAAACGTCCGTTTGAAGTGGGTGGGTAGATAGCTAGTGATTTTTGAGACGCTGAAAACTGTAACTCGTCCATTAATCATTTTTTCGCAAAAGGACATGTAGTTCCGACGGGGTGGAATAAAAGTATTTGTAGTTAATAAGGGAGATAATGACATTCTGATTTCAATTAATTAATGACCGCTTTTTAATAACTAGAATCAATAACATCAATAAATGCATTATGTATATATATATATATATATATATATATATATATATATATATATATATATATATATATATATATATATATATATATATATATATATATATATATATATATATATATATATATATATATATATATATATATATATATTGTGTCGGGAGGAATGTATGCGTTGTATATGATGCTTACTTTTTATTTCTAATTCTCCAACTATGAACATGTGATGATGACGGGAACACGCTTTCTTCCGACCACACTAATAATATCATCATGTTTGTGTAGATCTGCTTCTCATCCATAGCACATCTCAGCTTAATGAATTCCTACAGGACCAAACAACAAATTATTTCTTCAGCAAATTATAATATATATATATATATAATTAACTTTATTAACACTTACTAACACCAAACACACTTAAAATACACTAAAAATATACAACACGCCCTTTCTCTACAATAGCTAAACCCCCAACTGTCTTCACTCCTGCGTCCTACGTCATCCGTAATATTGTCGCGTCCAGTGGCGTAGGCAGGGGGGTCAAAACCCCCCATAGACCTCTTGGCATATATATAAAGTTTGAGGGGGGGGGGTGGTGCAAATCGAAAGTTTGAGGGGCGGGTGTGTGCAAATCGAAAGTTTGAGGAGGGGGGGGTGCAAATCGAAAGTTTGTCCCCGGGAACCCCCCCCCCCCCCCTTGAGACGATCCTGGCTACGCCACTGATCGCGTCCCACTCACGCTACAAATATTTGATTAAACACGCACATATACTCTCTAACCAAAGTGCCTACTGTCAAAAAGAACTCAAATTTACACCGTCCTAATTAACTTCTACCAGTCAAATCTTAATTCTATCTATCTACGCTATGACTTTATGTTTATACAAGTAGTAAATACAATCACTTATTAATTATGAAGTAATGTTGCCAATTGATCTGCAAACGAGTGACCCCTATATGAACTCAATGATTCTATTGATCAGGTTTGCTGCTGTATGTAAAATGTAATTTGGTTGAAAGTCGCAGAAAATGGGATCATTTAGATCTAGTATTTATGTATGTCAATGTGATCCATAAACCGACACATTCAAAATAATTAAACGTTCTACTAATATCGAGATACTCATTATAGCTACAAAAAAAAGTTGAAATTTAAAAGAAAGATGCTGTTTTTAAAATATGTATATTTTTAAGCTCTTTAAAAATAATCCCCGTAAAATAGCTTATGTGTAGGTAACTTAAGGCCTAAATGGCAAGTGAACTGCTAAATTATGGTATCGATACTTAAAAAAGTAAAACTAGTTTTATAGCAGACGATCATTTCACGTCATTTCATTAGCAAACCGGTTAGGCCTTCTTGGAGTTCTTAGCACTAACAAATTAAATACTAAATAGTTAGATCTAACTAGATCTAGATGAAAATTTAAAACGGTTAAGAATCTATCCTTTATCTACGTTTTTAGATTCTAGTTAGATCAATAGTTTTAGATCTCGATCTTTTTGGTCAGCCATGTAACTATCGTATCGAGTTGACTAGAATTATTGACTCTAGATCTAGATCTAGATCTAGATCTAGAATTCTTGACTCTAGATCTAGATTCTAGAATAATCTAGATTCTAGATTCTGTATCTAAATCTGTTCATAGTTCTTTTTACTAACAAAAACTTGATAATCTAAATCTTACTATAAGATCTAGATCTAGATATAATATCATGCAATCTGATAGTCTAGTAGATAGGTCTAGACTAGATCTAGATGTTATTACTTATTCTAGACCCAGACATAGAAAAATCTAGATCTAGATGTTATTCTAGACCCAGACATAGATCTAGATCTTCTAGAATTAGAATCTAGTAGTAGATAAAATCTAGATCTAGTAGATCTAGATCTAGTACTAGAGATAGTCTAGAGATCCTCAAACTAGAGTCTAGACTCATAGAGTAATGATGTTATTATTGTTATCTCTCTCTACTGTACTAGATCTATCTCTAGTTTAAACAAAACTTCTTTTTAAACTAGATCTAGATCTAAATCTAGATCTACATCTTAATCAACCCTTGAGTCTATGCCTAAAGTCTAGATCTAGATCTTTGAGACAAATACGTCTATGTTAATAAACTGCCTAGACTAGATTTAGACCTAGATCAAGTCGGAGTGCTCTACTCTACTTAGCTAGACCTATTAATATATAATAATAAAGTTTACACTTTGAAAGACTAAACTTTAAACAGTATAACTAATCTAATTTTGAATCGAGATTAATCAGAATCTATGTTGTATGAGAGAGTGACTATACGTAGTTTGACTTCGACACGTATTTGATTGAAACCGAAACTTTTTGTGTTAGCAGCCTAGTGCTCAGTTTGTGGCTAAATATCTTTCTTTCATTGATATGTAATGAATAACTACTTGCATAAGTAAAGGGATTTTATATTAACACAATCTTAAGTTAATTAGATACTTTTATACTTTATAATACTTTTAAAGTTTAAAGGGTTCCTGTGTTTATCTAACCTTAATTATATACTTTCAGGTGTTGAAGTTTTGTTGGCTGCTGTGTGTTCAAATGCTGTTCTGTCTTAGCAAGAGAAGAGGTTGTATTTGAGGACAACATAAAAGTGGTTAAACGGTGTAAATATTGTAAGCTATATTTAATTCTTTGATTTTTGATAAAAATGTTGATAAATGTTACACAATTCAATTTATTTTAATTTAAGCTTATTTTTGTGTGTTATATTTTAAATTTTAAACAAACGCAAATAGGCCTACATAGTGTGTTTGATAATATACATTTTATCACTAAAATCAGCATTTCTTGTGATATTTTTTATCACCAGACTCTTTTTAATAATAATGTAAAAAGTTTTTTGTATTATCATTATGTAACATATAAGTATTATAAAAAATATTAAACTTTAATGTATTTTCAGAGCATGATTACAAGGTTTCATAGCTTTCAGTTTATTCTAACAACATTTATTTGAGACCAGAAAGGTGTGTTTAATGTATTCAAGCTTCAAGCTTGATAATTTAAGAGTCTCCACATTGTAAGTATTAAACAATTTAGAAACTAACATTTTGTATTTGTTTTCTATTCCTATAGTATAACTTTTTTTTTTAGAATTAGTACAAATATTAAGATGTTTATATAATTTTTAAGAATATTACTGGTATATAATGTTACTTATTTTATACTACAGCAGCATTGGCCATTGGCAATTCCTACACAAAGGCAAATAGAAAACCGGAGTCACCAAGTTCAGGTAAGGAAAAAGTTGATTTAAATTCACTTAAAATAGCGAGGTAATTTGATTTGCAATTATCAAACCATCTATGTTATTGCTTGTCAAGCTGTACAGTTAAAACATCTGTCTACTGTTAAAATAAGTGTAATAATATTAAGTAATCATAGCTTTATTTAGAAACATTAAGTCTTTTTTTCACATTGGCTGCTTAAAAAGATACATTAATAACATATTAGCCATAGAGCGACGAAATATTAAAGATAGTGAGGAATCAACATGTGGAAATATGTCTGTAAAATGTACATGATTTTCTATTATTTGATTGGCATTTGTGTCATTATATGTTACTGCAAGATAGACTTTTAAAGTCTACTTTATTTCAGTTGTGGCAAGCTGTGAAATTCAGAATAAGCAAATAATGACTGACGAATCAGGTATATTCCTTCCAGGTAAGATTTACTAAGGCAAATATAATGTAAACAATTAAATATCTGTGCTAGTTTAACATCTAGATGACTTTAGGAAAGTTTATTCCAATAAATTTTATTTTAACATCAAATCGAACATTTCATTTGCTAGAGAAATAATTTGTTGTTTGTTTATGTAGGAAATCATGAAGCTGAGATGTGCTATGGAGGAGAAGCTGATCTACACAAACATGTTACTGGCTGTAAGAAGAATCCAGGTCACAAAGGTTTTATACCTCTTAAAGATTTCAATGCAAATTGTCTCCCTTCACGTTACCATGACGACGACCTCATGTTTGAGACAATCAAAACATTGGCAGCCCTAACGGTCCAGGTAAAGACTAAATTCACCAGTCTAAAGAGACCAGAGTTTTACCCAGGCACTCAAGTTCCATATCCATGTTATAATGACAGAGGACGTCACGTGATGAGGTTAGGGACAGGGATGGTGTGGCGTGTGGTCAAGTACACAGAGAGTGACAGAACTTGTCGTTGTGCCAAGTGTCAAGTCTCTGCCACACCCAGCAAAGTGTGGGGGGGTGGTTGATGTGGTGACAGCCAGACATGTGGTGTTTGATGCCAGTGAGGCGAGACAGACCAGGTGTGTTTTAGGTTTTAATGACAATAAAAGTCCAGTGGTCAGTCTTGATGGCTGGGAGATGCGTGGGGCAGACATTGAGGAAGACTGGTGTAGGTTGATTTATGTGACATGTGACTTAGAGTTGGTTGATGAACTGGACAAGATGTGGCGGCACTTTAGATATCTACGTAGGGAAGTAAGGAACAAATACTGGAGATTTGTTGATGTGGACAAGTTGACCGTTATAGTGTCACATCCTCATGGCTGTCCTAAACAGGTCTCTGTAGGACAATGGACACACAAACATGAGAGGGAAGGTTTGTTCATGTACACTAGGTACTGGTACACAACATGTACATGTCCTGGCTCCAGTGGAGCGCCTGTCTACAGGCTGGGATGTGACGTGTGGTTGTGTGACCATCCCCACAGTGGATCAAACTCTGAAGGAAATTATAGTGGGGAGTGGAAGTGCTGATGTAACTGTTGGTTCTCTCCCCTTGTCTACACAATGTAAACAAACAAAATGGCGGAACTTTTCCCGTCATCAAACTGTTTGTGTTAAAACCTACATGTCTTATCAACATTTTATTACATTTAAATGATTAAAACAAATGTTTTGATTGATGTAAACCGTTTAAGCATATTAGTTTGCATGTACATTGTAGAGTTTTTTTTTGTTTCAAATGTTGTAAATAATTTGATTATAACTTTTGTCGGCAAATTGTTGTCATATACCTATAGGCTGGCTATTACCTGTAAATTAAATGTAATCTACCTTTTAAAATGTCATATTCATACTGTTTGTTTTTGTTTACAAAATGTTTACACTAAACGACATTAAATGCTAAAATGAAATGTTTTTATACTGTTGTTATTTTAATCTTTGTTGTCTGTTGAAGTTTAAGTTGTTGTTAAACAGCGCATGTTGTGATGTCGATGTTCGCGCCAGGCTGTTAATGGGTTGTAAGTTTAAACTTTACAACAAAGTCCATTTGTTTATGCCCAATACACTTGTTAGACTAACTGAAATGAGATAATTAGAAAAATGTGTAATTCGAATAATTTAAAAATATTTCGACACATCGCATTCTATATTTAAATTCTGCGTCGCTTCTAGACCTGCTCCAATAGAAATGAAAAAGTAGTTTGATGCTGTCATTGACTGACATTTGTGCAAACATTGTCGCCATTATGATTGACTAGAAATCCTTTAACAATCATTGACTGTGATATTAAATAACAATTGTTATAGAGGTTAATAGATCGGCAATGATAGAACATTAGTGTGACTTTAAAACATTGAATCAAAGTTTTCAATTATGAAAACTGTAAAGCAGGGCGTTAATATGCAACTGGAAAAATGGGACGACATGGTCGAGTAAAAGAGTAGGTGCTTTTTGTCCCCAAGGACACGAGTTTGATTCCCATGTTAGATTACCTATATTGATGCACAGATCTGATGTGTACCTGGACATGTTTGGAGAAACATAATTCGGCTGGGTGTTCCGTGTGGACTCAATGATGTACTAAGTCATGGGTATAACACCAACACATGAACTCGACTTTCTCTGCCGAATTGACCGCATGATATGCAAGTTAGCGTTACTTTAACGTTGCTGGTCAATATAAATATAATATGTAACACAATGTTATACACAACTGTTACACCAAATCTACTTAGGTTCGAATTTCGTTACATTTTCAGTATAGCATAAAGATGAATTAGGGACTAGATCGGTTTCATGAGTTTACTCTCTGTTAAATATTTTGATTTAAACTATAAAACAAATGTATGAAGTAAACATTCTTGGACAAAGCTAAGCTTTAAAAAATGCGATCTCTTGAGAATAAACTATTTTGTGGTCAAAGGGAAGTAACAATGAAATAAAGATTGAATGACAAGTATTTACATGGTTGTTTCCCTGTTAAATTAAATTTAATTTTTTAAATTAATTTTTAATTACACAATAAAAATGTTTTTAATCCACCAGCCAGCTTGCAAAATAGGCCTACATGTTTAAAATATGCGAATGCTAGTCCACGTTCTAGGGCAAGATTAAGTAAATTTTTGCATCAAGAACGATTGCTTGCAGTCTTTTCTTCAAAATCCCTTTTCTATGTTTTAACCTACATCAGTTTCTTAAATGTATGCAGTTCCTTTGTTGTTAAGAGAAAAAGGTTTATAACAGAGCGAATTCAATTGACAACATGATAAATACAACACATTGCTACCGCCACAGGCTATACTGTACATGGAACAGATGAAGTAGAGTTCCTCAACAGCGACAGCTGTAGATTTATTTTATTGAATGTTTACGGCAAAGCTGTCAAATATTAAAACGTTCTGGATGAAAGAGTTTTCGAGTATCAAAATGTGCCTGTCTAGTTCAGATACAAGTTAGCATATTCTTTTTTCCCGCCAAAAGTCAGAATCTCAAGCAGTAGAAAGAGTGATCAATTTTTATCCTGCTATAGAATTAAAAGTAATATTAAAATAGATAAAGAAAGTACATTTATTTTAATTGTGTGTATTTTCATTTACGATCTTTAAGATGTACAACAATAAATATTTGTATCAGCTCAAATTTTACTCTGAAAAGCCATACTATTCTTACATCCATTTTACAATATTTAAGATGTCTTTTCTTTAAATTATTAGAAATTTGCTCAAGTATCTGAAATTATCTAGAGGCTTGAATTTTCAAGTGCAAATAAATTAATTTAAAAAATTAGTTTACTCTAAACAGTAAGTAACTTCTTATTCAAATTTAATGTACATTTATTTAACTGGACCGTACAAAGAAGAAAGAAAGAAAAAGAATAAAGATAATATAATTATTTTTTACCAAACTGAACACACCAGAAAGAAAAAAAAGTTTAACGGTAAAATAAATTTTTCAACAGTCGCAACCCCGAGAATGGAATGAAACTGTAATGTCTTCGAAACCATATTCTAGTTTTTTTTCTTGTTTGAGTATTGTGTATAGACTGTGCTGAACAGTAGTTCTATCTGCTTTGATGTCTATATGCTAGATGTAGACGTGTATTTTTTTATAACAACTTAAAAAAATATAGGGTCGTATCCAAACATTATTTCAATATAGACTACCTATATAGACTCTCTGTTTAAAGGTGGCTTTTGATCATTGGTGTGACATTTCAATTGAGGTTTTATCATCACTGTTTTTGGTAGTTAATTGTTTTTTAACAACAAATGTGAGGGTTAACAGGTTTTTAACATCACATCTGGGTCGGTAAAGAGCTCGCAATAATTAGACGTGTGTTGTGTGGAACTCTGTGTGTTTTTATATTCATGTATTCTACATGGTTTAGTGATAGAATTTCTGATATTTATAATTATAACTAGTGTACAATCTTTACAATAATTAAATTTGATACATTTTAAGACGACATGCGTGATTACTTACTAGTGTATTATTTTAATTTATTTTAATTGAAGTCTGTAAACATGTAAAATGACGCGCTTATGTTACTTACATATGTTACTTTCATATATTACTTGCCTATGTTTTTGCCTATGTTACTTGCTTATGTTACTTGCTTATGTTACTTTCATATTTTACTTGCCTATGTTTTTGCCTATGTTACTTGCTTATGTTACTTGCTTATGTTACTTTCATATATTACTTGCCTATGTTTTTGCCTATGTTACTTGCTTATGTTACTTGCTTATGTTACTTTCATATATTACTTGCCTATGTTTTTGCCTATGTTACTTGCTTATGTTACTTGCTTATGTTACTTTCATATTTTTCTTGCCTATGTTACTTGCCTATGTTACAAGTTAGTGTTACTACATACCCTTTCCTTTCGACGTTCTTGAACCAACACAGCTGTGATAATTACTTAACGATTAGCAAAGGTACTAATTATAAATTGATTTGCATAAATTGATAGCCACTTTATAAATACATTTCACGAATAATTTGGGAATAATTTGGGAATAAGTTTCTGCTGCATAGCTTGGTTGAGCGTTAGAACACACTGGGTTCAAATCTTTAGACCTCCATACAGTTTTGATGGGCACACAACTCACTTTAGGGAAAGTAAACTTGGCTAGGCATAGTGCTGACCACACTGCCCCATTTGTCGGGTTCTTAGGTGAAGTCTACTTTACTTGCCCCATGGACCGTAAGGTTCGAAAAGGGAACTTTTTTTTCTCTATATGCAACACTATGCTAGTTTACTATTTAAATTATTTGATATAAGAAAACCACGAATTTAACAATTAAATACAATGCAGTTTGTGTTTCTATAGTTACGAGAAAACAAGCTGACAGTAATTTATATTTAGTAATCGGAAGTCGCTCAAAAGTTATTACGGATCTAAGATTTTGATATAATACTTATATATGAAGTTTCATCAACGGAGTGGTCTAGCGGTAGAGAGCTGGACTGCAAACCCGCAAGTCTCGAGTTCGAATCCGGGTTCAAGTCAGTAGACCGTCCATGAATACACCCAACCCTGACGGGTACCTAACTCACGTTAGGGAAAGTAAAGGCGGCTGGGCATCGTGAGAGTTTTTATTTCTGTTTCATCCCTCCAAGTCTGGACATTGTAAGGGGGAAGCTGGGATAGAGTATCTAAAGATACACATATTTTATACGATCCCCGAGCTTTCACTTATCCAAACGTATCTTTTACCCTTTGTTCTATATTTTACTTCTTCATTAGGTTTGAAAATAGAAGTTAAAAAGAACTTTATCTAAATTGTATTTGTAAGCTATTTACCTAATGTATTTTTTTTACATTTTATTCTTTTTTTTTCTTTTTTTTAGCGCAACTTCCATTCTGGAGAATTGCGTTTATTAACTCGTCTTTTCTGGGAATGGATGTGTGTCCGCAGCTTTAAGTCGTATCTCCTCCTCAACGAAGCAATATCGAGGACTAGTTCCAAAGCAAATATGTTAACGAAGTTCCGACGATGATAGTGGGCCAAAAAAATTCCCGGAATTCCTTCCTGGATTTCCCAGAAAAGTAAAAAAAAACCTCGAAAAAATGCAGTTTTTGGCCCATATCTCGGCAACCAGACCACTTAGCGACTTGAAACATGTACCAATCGATTTCTGTCATAATTTAGAACAATATTGCCGAAGAAAGTTTTCAAAAATATCCTTTCGTTTGGTCACAAAAAATTTTTTGATTTAATTAAAATTTGGACCGAATTAGTAGGCATTTTATCCAACCACACCACACGCGTCATCACGTTCAATAGCTGCGCCATCACGTTCAATGGCTGCGACATCACGTTCGGTAGCTAGGCGCGCAATGGTTTTTAGTCATGTTACTCTATTGTAAATAAAACATGTAAAATACTGAAAAAAAATTAATAAAAAACGTTTTAATAACTAACCAATGGTTTTACTAACCCTGCTCTTGATTTACGCTACGACAGAGCTATTTTTAGATAACTTAAGGAAATTGCGCTAAAATTGTCACTAGACTTTTTTTTAATTACTTGCTTTACATTTTATTCGACTTGAATTTTGAAGTCTCTAGATAATTCAATCAAAGCAAAACGATCGCTACTGTTTAGAAATGTTTACAATTAATGTAGAGAGAATATTCAAAGAAAAGTATAGTTTTCTACTATAAAAATTGTATTATAATAAATTGTAAAATAATGTATAAGTTTTATTTTCCATATATATTATAAATATCGTAAAACTATTTACAATTAAAAGTACATCATTGTAATATTAACACATTATTTCGAAAAAAAATGTCTGTAATTTAAAACATTGTTACTTAAATGTTGATTACTGGGATTAACTTCACGAAAGTTAAGAATAAGTACATTCGCACGACAATAAAATGTTGCGTGTGATGGTGTGAATCATTCTTGCTGAAATTTAAAGTAGTAACAAAATATTCAGTCGGGATTTTACTTGAGCACTATGGTAGCTACGTTCGTGTCAGAGTCTGTCCTGCGTTAGAAACAAGGTGGAACACTACATTCGATAACAGTGGCGGAACTAGAAAAAAAGGGCCACCCTGCAAAAAAATTTGTTTAGCCCCCTCCCCCATATATATATATATATATATATATATATATATATATATATATATATATATATATATATATATATATATATATATATATATATATATATATATATATATATATATATATATATATATATATATATATATAGGCCTATATATGATATATATATATATATATATATATATATATATATATATATATATATATATATATATATATATATATATATATATATATATATATATATATATATATATATATATATATATATATATATATATATATATATATATATATATATATATATATATATATATATATATATATATACATATATATATATATATATATATATATATATATATATATATATATATATATATATATATATATATATATATATATATATATATATATATATATTTACGCATATATATATATGCAATCACAAAATTCGAACATGGGATTCTCATTGCTGGCCTGTGCGGGATTTGAAAAACATCAATTTAAAAAAAATGTTAACATCATGTCATGTATGTAAGTAAGTGCATTAGTTTGTTTGTTGAAAATCAGTTTTAATTAATGTCTGATAGAGTCGCCTTTAACATTTCGTCGGTCAAAAATAATATAAAACATGAAAGCTTTGTCTAAGTAATGGGTTCTCGTCTTATGTTTTTTTTATGTTTTTTTTTAATTTATATTATTAATTTTTAAAATATTATTGATTTAATACATCTCCTTTTTATACAATGTCATTCTTTAGTAATTACTTTATAAAAAAAATAATAATTTGACTATTTTTAAAATAAGGGAAATAAGTCATGGAAGTGGTTTGAACATGTGCTTATCTTTGATAAGTTTAATTGTAGGAGAAAGAAACGGCTTTCACAGTTGTTTAAAACAAAGGGAAAAAGAATATACAAGAGCGTGGGATGGTGTCTATAGAATAAAGATAATCCAACCGCAGCTACGGTAACTATTTACAAAACAATCATCAAGTCAAAAATGAAAGAAAATTTACTTTTTTTTTAACTATAAAAAATGTATTAATGGTCGGCTCTGGGCCCCTAAATGGCGTGCCCCCCCCCCCCCCCCCCGCATTGCGGGGTCTGGCGGCACTGTAGTTCCGCCCCTGTTTGATAACGGAATCAGGCGCGTCAATCGCTACCCGGACGGTTATATGACCTGGAGCGTACCGCCTACCTTTTAAACACAAAGGTGTATACATTAGTTTTAAAGAGAAACCTATACAAGGGAAAAGGTGTACCACAACACTAAACCGAACCAGGGGACGAACCCGGCGGTACTGTAACTGATGTCTACTGAGAGCGACGACCCTGATACCTGGGTGGTCATCCAAATCCAAATGATCTACCTCACTATTACATTCGTGTCGTCGAGATGATCTACCGCATTATTACATTCGTGTTGTCGAGAGGTTTAATCTCAATATTAATACAGGTCGTTGAGATAACCTTCCTCACTATTACGTCCAGGTTGTCGAGATTATCTACATTTTTTATTTCCTAGACTGGAGTTTAGATTATATAAACAAATTGCATATTTCCTCTTTGCTATAAAAAAAATTGTCTGAATTAAAAAAAAAACACGAATAAATAAAATGTGGATATATACTTCATAATTTACTTATTTCAATAATTAAGTTAAAATGTTCAATATTTATTCTAAAAAAAGTTATTATTATTATCTTAGACTATCCTTAATCCTTACCTTAGCTATGACATTGGCCGTGCCTTTTTCAAAGACTGGTTTTATATCAGAACCGATATGACAGCTATTAAACACAAATTTGATAGGTATCTTGTAAATAAATTAAAAAAATGGCAAAGAACAAGAGTATTGGGAGAAATAAGCTACATAATATTATAATGTAAAAACCCTAGGTTTTAACTAGACAAGCATTAACCTATAGCTCTTTTGATTGTATTTAAACATTTTATAAAGTGTTAGTAAAATACTTAAAATATTGACGTATGAAAATTGCCTGGTTATATTTTTAAAGATATATACATTTTATTCGAACCCAAAATATTACACTTTTCTACTTGTATATATTAAACGTTTATTCTGTATTTTACCTCTTCATTAGCCTCTAAGCTATTAGGTTGATACAACTTTATCTAAATTGTATTTGTGTACTGTTGAAATGATATATATATATATATATATATATATATATATATATATATATATATATATATCTTAGTTTTTTTTTCTTGACTTGAATTTTCAAGTATCTAGATAATAGACATGTGTAAAACGTTCGCCACGTAAATGGCTTGAAGTATGCATTAATTGTACTATATATATTTTAAGAAATATATAGTTTGCTTAAATAAATTACAGGTATAAAAAATAATTTTTAAATAATAGGTAATATCCTATCTTTTGAGTGGTTGTATTTTCATTGAGCTATCATTACACGATCTAATACAAAATGGTCATATTTATTTCATTTACCAATTCCGTTTTAAAAAAGAAGTGAATCTCGTCGATATATTTCTTTTATATTTGTGATATCAGTATATATTATAATATTGGTCTTTTATTCTACAACAACTTTGTTTTTGTTTTTTACAATCTCACATTTTGAGGGGAAAAGCAGGGTATAGCATCTAAAGATGCACATATTTTAAACAATTCCCGAGAATTAATATATTCGTATAATTTGGCACCTGTGTCTTACTTTTTCATTAGGTTTCAAGTCGTCGAGATATTCTACCTCACTATTACATTCATGTCGTCGAGATAGTGTCTATCTATTACGTTAGGGTCATTGGGTGATCTACCTCACTGCTACACTTTGTTGTCACTGTGATCTACATCACTATTATATTCAAGCGGCAGTATGATCAACCCTCAACCCTAAAACTGGAATCCAAGACATATAGAGCTGGATTTTTTTACATTTACACAAATCATATCAACAGACAACCCCCACCCCCTGCACCGGGTAGATGATGCTTGTGAGCTGGGGACTGCAACAAATTATCGATATGATGACATTATTAACAAAAGGTATCTTTTTGGCATACCCTGCGACACTTCTGATTCCAAGTTGTACAGATTATATCCTGTGTATAGGCTTTAGGATTTCCATTGAGTTATCATCCAATGATCTAGTAGAAAATGATCATAATTATTTCATTTACCTATTCAGTTTTAAATAAGTGGTGAATATCGGATGACTATCTCATCTATATTTGTGATATCACTATATTTTAAAATATTGTGCTCTGTTCTACACCAACGTAGTTCTCTTATTTACAACGAGCCGACCCGCGGCATATCATACGCCGCTATTTAGTTGCTGTTTTTTCTACTTTTCAGTAATTCATAATTTGTGAATTCGACTGAAAATATTTCTTTAAAACAGTATAGGTAGCTCGTTAAGGACAATACCCCCCCTCCTTCCCCCCCCCACACTCCGTTAAAGTAAACTCCAATTTGTTACCCCCCCCCCCCCCTCCTACGTTTAAAATCGTTTCAAACTAAATTATCTGCCTCTAATAGTCATCACTAAACCCGGCTCTGCTTTTAAACATTTAGCGTGAACCACAGCTCACCAAACCATGTAGGGGTGGGGGTGATAGGGAGCGCGCTTACAGCTTGTTTTTTATCGTCTCCCAGAAGAGAATTATATATATAGATATCACATTGTGAGGGGAAAGCGGGGATAGAGTATATAAAGATACACATATATTTTAAAGAATACCCGAGATTTCACTTATGTACACGTGTAATTTGGCACTTGTTATGTATCTTACTTCTACATTAAGGTTTACGCTAGATAAATATAACATTTTCTAAATTGTATTTTTAAGCTGTTTACCTGATGATATTTTGAAATATTTTATTCGACTTGAATTTTCAAGTCTCTAGATAATTGAATATAGGAATGTAACTGAAACCAAATACAATTTTCTATTAATGTAGTAAAAATGTTTTTAGCAATGTATAGTTTTCATTAATAGAACATTTTGTAATAATGTATTCAAATAATTATATAATAATATAATATATTTATTTTTAATATATAATAAATATTAGTATTAAATTTTCTCATTTACAGTACGCCGTTTTCATAATAGCACAATAGTTTGGGATGAAAAAATGTTTTTAATTTTAAACATTGTTACTTAAATGATGGTTACGTGGAATAACTTCAAAAAAATTAAGAACAAGCACATTCGCACTAGAATAAAATTTTTGCGTGTGATGGTGTGAACTATTCTTGCTGAAATGTAAAGTAGTAACAAAATATTCACTCGGGATTTTACTTGAGCTCTATGGTAGGTAGCTACCTTCGTGTCAGAGACAGTCATGCATTAGAGACACGATGGGACACTACATTCGATTACTGAATCAGGCGCGTCAATTGTAAAACTAACGGTTGTATGACCTGGAGCGTCCCATGCTCTCTAACGAGCACTAAGATTTATATATTTGTTTTAAGAGCACACTGCATCATGGACACGTCGGAACACTACATGTGATGACTTATCCGAACCAGGGGACGGGCCCGGCACCCATGCGGCAGTATAAGATAAGGCTCATGAGAGCGCCCATTGACGAACCAGATACCTTAATGGCCGTAGAGATGATCTAATTCATTATAATATTGTGGTAGTCGAAATGATTTACCTCTCTATTACATGTATGTCGTAGAGATGATTTAACTCACTATTACACTATGGGCGTCGAGATTATCCATCTCAATATTACGTTCCTGTCGTAGAGATGATCGACCTCACTGTTATATTCGGGTCATCGAGATGATCTGCTTCAATATTGCACTCGTTCTTCTAGATGATTTACCTCACTGTTACATGTACATCGTAAGGATGATCTACCTCACTATTACATGTGTCTCGTCTAGATGATCTACCTCACTATTACATGTACATCGTAAGGATGATCTACCTCACTATTATGTGCTGGATGTAGTATGGTCAACCCTCGCCCCTAAACTCTAAGACATATAACATCGCTTTTGTATGCATTTACACAAATCAGTTCTAACCTCTCGGGCAGATGAAGCTTGTAAACTAGGAACAGCAACCTATCTAGGTGAGAAAACTCCTAAATGAAACAGGGGTGTAACCCCTTACGCGATAGGATTACCAACTTAGGTTTCCTTTAGGCTACTCCTGCAACTTTTCTTATTTCCAAGCTATAGATAACATCCTGTCCTTTAGGTGCTTGGATTTTGATTGAGCTATCAACCAATAATCTAGAAGACGATGGTCATATTTATTTTATTGACCTATTGCCATCTCTTTCTTTAAGTATATGTTGAATATAAGATGAGTACCTAAATTAGATTTATGACAGTTATATATATATATATATATACATTATGATGTTCTTATTTCTACACCAAGGTAAATGTTTTATTTAAATTCTGCTTTGTATCAAACTTTTGGTTCATTCTTCCGAATTCTGTGTTTAATTTCATATTTTATATATTAGTGTAAAATGTCAAGTTGAATACTCACTACTTAAAGATTATCATTTATTTTTTTAGATCAGCATTCTGAGACCGTTGCGTTTCTCCTGGCTGTAAACAAACCTGAGGGTTTTTGTTTCTGTTTTTATTCTCCAAGCCTGGACATTAAGAGAGGTAAGCTGGGAAGAATATCTAAAGATACACATATTTTATACAATCCCCGAGATTTACTTAGCTACACGTATAATTTGGCATTTGTTCTGTATCTTACTTCTTTATTAGGTTTCAAGCTACGGAAATATAACTTTATCTAAATTGTATTTTTATGCTGTGTACTAAATGATATTTTTTTATATTTTATTCGACTTGAATTTTCAAGTCTCTAGATCAGGGGTCGGCAACCTGCGGCCCGCGAGCCGCATGCGGCTCTTTTGATATTAAGATGCGGCTCTCCAGCTCTTTGAACAAATACTAATAATCTTAATAAAAAAATAAAATATTTTAAATAAAAAATGTTAGTGGCTCTTTAAAACCAGGGAAATTTTGAAAATTGTAACTTTTGGCTCTTCCGCTTCAAAAGGTTGCCGACCCCTGCTCTAGATAATTGAATTTGAAACCACTGTTGTCAAAACATAATTTGCTATGGATCTAGTAAAAATGTCTTAAGAAATATATAGTTTTCTTTAATAAAACATAATGTATTAAATTAATTGTCAAATAATTTATTTGTTTATATTTTTCATATATAATAAATAACATAATTATATTTACAATCTATAGAATGTTTTTTTTATAAAAACACATTATTTTGGGGAATATATGTTTTGAATTTAAAATATTGATACTTAAATGCTTATTACATGGATTAACTCCACACAAGATTAGAACAAGTACATTCGCACGAAAATAAAATTGTGCGCGTGATGGTGTGAAATATTCTGGCTGAAATTTAAAGTTGTAACAAAATAATCACTTGTGATTACACGTGAGCACTATGTCGGACATTGTCCTGTAGTAGGGACACTGTAGGATTCTACTTTCTATAACTTAACCAAATCAGGCAGGTCAGTCGGTACCCCGTCGGTTATGTGATCCGGGGCTTACCGGGTTCTTAAACCAGGGATACGAACTCGTGACTTCTAAAATAGCGTTCATAAGCTTTACCACCTGACTACGCGATCCCGTTAGAAGTTTAATCCGAGATTTTAGAAGCAACGTCTAATCATGATGGGAAGGATGTTTAAAAAAAGCTGTTTGCTAATAGTACCACTACTGTTGAAAGCAACGTTTAACCGTTAAGGATATTAAAAACTTTTGAACAATGACTAGGTTCTCCATCAGCTGACACAACGACAATAAAGCATGAAAAACGGCCTATAAAGCATGATATATGGGGTACTAAAAGCATGAAACACGGCCTATAAAGCAAGACACAAGGTATATAAAGCATGAAACATTGCCTATGAAGCATGACTTAAGGCCCATAAAGCAAGACACAGGGCTTATAAATCTTGATACAAAGCCTGTGAAGCATAACACAAAGCCTGTTGGGAGTCTACTATTGATGTGTCCGAACTGTTCTGTACCTTGATCATGTAAAGAATACTTATCGTAAAGCTAACATGACGACTAATTATGTTCGTTGATTGGATCCCAAAAGAGATTTTAGCAGAAAATACTGAGTCATATTACTACTACTGTGTATTTCTTAAAGTTGAGCCTATTGAAATATTTTTCAAAGATCTATGCACAACATTGACTTTAAAGATTATTTTAAATGTACTTGAATTATCAAAATAACGTCATTTTAAGATTTGATAATCATTTTTTTCCTTACTGGAATCATGCATTTCTTTATTTCCATTTTCTCTTCTTAGTCTATTGCCGATTAAAACTATTTCTAAAATTGACAGTACCTAATTTTCACACATATTTCTGTAGAAACATTTATTTCGACTTTAATTCGAAAGTCTTTTGATAATTAATTTTAAAAAAAATAGCAATATTTTACAAAACGGCACTTTTTACTACGGTAAGGTAAATTTAAAACTATTTCAATTTAAACGGAATGTTACGTTTTTTGTAGTTGTGTGTGCTGTAAATACTAATCGTCTAAAAGTACAAAAATAAAAATTTTTAAATAAATTATTTTATTCTAGAAAACTTTACACTTGTGACATTTAATTCACAAAATAAAACATTTCTTCGATCATGTTGACGTCTAATTGTTGCTCTGATGAAATTATCTAGAGACTTGAAATTTCAAGTGAAGACAAATAAATATATTGAGTAGCGTGAAATCAGCTAAGAATTTCGGCAAATCTCCACTAGAGTAAAACTTAGACAAACAATACAAAGCATAACAATATAATAGCTGAATATTTGTATCATAGTAATGGAAAGGTGAAAATGTTATATTTTAGAATTAGTTTTTTATTATACTTAACAATATCTCATTCAGTAAATATATGGTCGAATTAAGATGTATTTTCTTCAAACATAGCTGTAAGAATCTAACTGAGGAATAATTCAGTTACCTTAAGGTTAATGATTTTATCTACTATCAAGAAAACCATGAGAAATCTATTCCTAGTCTCATGCATAGGGAGGAAATAAATCTGGTCTAAAAGCGGACTTGGCGAAGTAAGAATCGTATACGTCGTCAATCTTATGTGAGATACAAGCGACAAATTTCACAGCTGGTTTAAACGTAAAGAGTAGGGATGGGGAGAATTTACCGTAGAAAAAAAACAAGTGTCTTTTTCTTAAATACGTTGTTGAATTTAAAACTCCCAGACCGTCAGTTTGGTAGATGGTAGACGTGTGTTATGTGACTTCCCTCGCCTAACCCCTGGTTCTGTACTCTGATTTCTTTCATCGATATGTGCTATTCAGAGTTGCAATCAGGCATCTATTCGGACATCTACACTAAGCAAGTCTATCAATCAAGCATCTATTCGGACATCTACACTAAGCAAGCCTATCAATCAGACATCTATTCGGACATCTACACTAAGCAAGTCTATCAATCAGGCATCTATTCGGACAAGTCTATCAATCAGGCATCTATTCGGACATCTACACTAAGCAAGTCTATCAATCAGGCATCTATTCGGACATCTACACTAAGCAAGTCTATCAATCAGGCATCTATTCGGACATCTACACTAAGCAAGTCTATCAATCAGGCATCTATTCGAACATCTACACTAAGCAAGTCTATCAATCAGGCATCTATTCGGACATCTACACTAAGCAAGTCTATCAATCAGACGTCTATTCGGACATCTACACTAAGCACGTCTATCAATCAGGCATCTATTCGGACATCTACACTAGACAAGTCTATCAATCAGGCATCTATTCTGACATCTACACTAAACAAGTCTATCAATCAGGCATCTATTCGGACATCTACACTAAGCAAGTCTATCAATCCGGCATCTATTCGGACATCTACACTAAGCAAGTCTATCAATCAGACATCTATTCGGACATCTACACTAAGCAAGTCTATCAATCAAGGTTCTATTCGGACATCTACACTAAGCAAGTCTATCAATCAGGCATCTATTCGCACATCTACACTAAGCAAGTCTATAAATCAGGCATCTATTCGGACATCTACACTAAGCAAGTCTATCAATCAGGCATCTATTCGGACATCTACACTAAGCAAGTCTATCAATCAGACATCAATTCGGACATCTACTCTAAGCAAGTCTATCAATCAGGCATCTATTCGGACATCTACACTAAGCAAGTCTATTAATCAGGCATCTATTCGGACGTCTACACTAAGCACGTCTATCAATAAGGCATCTATTCGGACATCTACACTAAGCTAGTCTATCAATCAGGCATCTATTCGGACATCTACACTAAGCAAGTCTACCATCCTCTCCTCTCATAAAGTATGAAAATGTATAATAAATAAATTCTCCGCCTTTATCCCCTTTTCTTAAACTAAAGCCCCCCCCCCCCCCCCAACCCACGAATCTCCCGCTCTCACAGCAACAAGTCTCAGCGAAGCATTGTTATTATTGAAGTTTATAGATTAATAGATTTTATGAATTGGAATATCCCTCAATTTAATATGGCTCTCAGAGAGTCAATCTCAGTATTTAACCTCATTCAGCAACCCCCATTATAAATACACCCGCTCCCGCAATAAACTAAGTAATGCATATAATACACACAAATAAACACACCGACAAACACTTTAAGAGAGAGAGAGAGTGAGAGAGATGTATAGGTGGATATAAAATAACAATATAATGTCATTATTAATTGAAGTAAAAACTAATTTAACAAGTTGTGATGGGGAGTTTATTGACAATACATCATGTAAAAGAGTTGGGTTATAAAGAAAATTCAATATTGTTTTGAAAATATTTATTGTTATATTTTTTATTAAAAAATAAGAATTGTGCTATAAACTAAAACATAAATATTAAATTTTTAAAATTATTTAAAAAAAACGGTTTATTTATTTTAATAACTTATTTTAGTAATAGTGTTTATTGTTTTGCATTTTGTGTTTATAACTACTAGTTAAACGGCAATGTTCAAGAGATATTAAATAAGATCGGGAAAACCTCAAATTACCGGACTTTCCGTGGCACTAAAAATAACATCATGAGGAATCGCCGTTTATTCCAATTGAACATACTACATAGCCCTATAGTGCCCTATACCAACTGTTGCTGAAGGTATGTACTTATTATTTTTCTAACTTGTTTTATTAATGTAATGGATTTGATTATAAATTATTTCTGACTTTAAAAACAAATGGGGCCTATTCAATTAAATAAGCTGAAGTTTAAACTCTTTTTAATGATTTAAATCATACATAACTTGTCCATCACTAAATATATCGTTTAAAGTAGATTTTGGATTTATTAGCTAAGCCGTTGCCCATAGTAAACTCACAAAGCTGTGTTATAGAGGTGGATGGGGAGCGGGGAGTTATTTTTACTGATTTCTGCGACGCTAGAAAAATGTAATCCTCTTGTGATTTTTTTTTAGGAAATAAAAATATATTTCATATGGGGGTGGAGGTTTGTATAGTTATTAAAGGGAAGAACGAAGTTGTAACTCAATTTTTTATAACGGTTTTTTAACTACTAGAAACAATAACATCAAGATATATTATATCATAGTATGAATTCACGTGTTATAAGCATTCAAAATATTAAAATAATTTAACAGATATAAAAATAAATGTGTGTATAATTTATTCGATTGAAATAATGAGTAAAACTTATACATTTCATATTGACAAAGAAAAAGAAAATTATACTCATATCCGTATCATTAAGCTTCGACCTATCTAAAAACACGGAATTAAATATTGATAATTTTATTTTGTAAAAGTTTGTTTTTTTTTGTGTAGAAAATTTTTTTTTAGCGCAATTTCCATTCTGGAGAATTGCGTTTATTAACTCGTCATTTCTGGGAATGGATGGATGAATGAATGAATGTATGGATGAATGTGTGTCCGGGCTTTAAGTCGTATCTCCTCCTCAACGAAGCAATATCGATGACTAGTTCCAAAAGCAATTATGTTAAGCAATTTACGAGAATGAGCATAGGCCATAAAAATTCCGGGTTTCTTTCATGTATTTCCCGGAAAAGCCAAAAAACCTCGAAAAAATGCAGTTTTTGGCCCATATCTCGGCAACCAGACTACTTAGCGACTTGAAACATGTACCAATCGATTCCTGCCATAATTTAGAACAATATTGCCGAAGAAAGTTTTCAAAAATATCCTCTTGTTCGGTCACAAATTTTAAAATTACATAAACACCTACAAACCGATCGTTCTTCTAGCTTGAACGCATCCCAGCATTATACGTCAGAGCTATTTTTAGATAACATAAGGAAATTGCGCATAAATGTCACTAGACTTTTTTAATTAACTTGTTTATATTTCGCTTCATACAAAAGGGTAAAAATACGTGACCAAAAATGTTTTTGAAAATAAATCTATATCAAAATTAAGTTTACATTCAGCACTTCCCCCCCCCCCTCACGCACGACACACAGTAAACTATTTCTTCATGTGTCTTTCCCTCCCCTCTCTCAACCAACCCTTATCCCCATGCTAAATCGGTAGGTCGCGAAAACGCGACTGTCGGCGTTAAGAGGTTAAAAGGGAACAGTGTAGGCTGGTAAATCGGGAAAATGTCATGTCACGGGATTATTCATATTCTAAAAATACCACTTGTTTGAGTTCCTTCCAAGACGCATAGATTTTTACATTTACGAAAATAAAATAAAATTTTGAATACGTAAAAAACAAGTTAATTAAAAAGTCTAGTGACATTTAAGCGCAATTTCCTTATGTTTTATTTACAATAGAGTTACATTACTAAAAACCATTGCGCGCCTAGCTACTGAACGTGATGGCGCAGCTATTGAACGTGATGACGCGTGTGGTGTGGTTGGATAAACATGCCTACTAATTCGGTCCAAATTTTAATTAATTCAAAACATTTTTTTGTAACCGAACGAAAGGATATTTTTGAAAACTTTCTTCGGCAATATTGTTCTAAATTATGGCAGGAATCGATTGGTAACTGTTTCAAGTCGCTAAAATGTCTGGTTGCCGAGATATGGGCCAAAAACTGCATTTTTTTCGAGGTTTTTTGGCTTTTCCGGGAAATCCATGTAAGAAACCCGGAATTTTTATGGCCTATGTTCATCCTCGTAACTTGCTTAACATAATTGCTTTGGAACTAGTCCTCGATATTGCTTCGTTGAGGAGGAGATACGACTTAAAGCTGCGGACACACATCCATTCATTCATACATTCATACATTCATACATCCAGAAATGACGGGTTAATAAACGCGATTCTCCAGAATGGAAATTGCGCTAAAAAATACATATGGGATGTTTCAGACACAATCAATATAAGAAGTTTTTAGTCATACGATTTAGACAAAATAGATAATTTCGGGAAAACCCGAGACTACCGAACTTACGTGGTACTAATAATAGCCCTTCGCGCCGGATCGCCATTTTATATCAACATAGACCCACAGGAAATGTTGCTTAATGTATGTAATTTTTATATCTCTATCTAGTTCTATTGATTTAATTTGATTCGATTAAAAAATTACCTCTTAACTTTAAATTAAGTATGTCATATTTAATTTGATAAATTGAAATATTATTCTTTGATTCATTCTTAATAAATTAAATCAAACAAAATTTATCCTTCACTAAAAAAAAAAATAAAGTACGTAGTTAAAGGTTAATACTTTAACGTTGCCTTTATATTTAGCTAGCAGTTGCCTGTAGTCATCTAAACGGCTGTTTGAAGTGACTAGGTGTCGGGTGAGTGGCTAATGATTTTTGAGACACTGAACAATGTAATTCGTCCATGATGAATCTTTTTTCGCAAAAGGAAATGTAGTTTCTATGGGGGGGGGGGGGGGGGAAATTAAGAGTGCGTATTTAATAAGGGAGATAAGAACATTCTGACTCCATATAATAAATGACAGCTTTTTAATCACCAGAAACAATAACATCAGTAAATACATTATATATATTTATATAGTGTCGGGAGGATTGTATGCGTTATATATAATGACTACTTCTATTTCTAACACTCCAACTATAAACATGTGATAAGAACGGGAACACGCTTACTTCCGACCACACTAATAATATCAACATGTTTGTGTTGATCATCTACTCTTTTATAGTGTATGGATTTTCACGATTTTCTACAGGAACATACAACAAATTATTGCTTCAGCAAATTATTATATATATAATTAACTTTCTTAACAACTACTACCACTAAACACACTAAAAATACACTAAAAATATACAACACACCTTATCTCTACAATAGCTAAAACCCCCAACTGTCTTCACTCCTTCGTCCTATGTCATCGGTAACATTGACGCGTCACACTCACGCTACAAATATTTTAACACGCGCACATACTCTCGAACTAAATCGTCTACTGTCAAAAAGGACTCAAATTTACACCGTCCTAATTGATTTCTACTAGTCAGTAGCGTAGCGAGGGGGGGGGGGGGGGGGCGGGGGGCGGGGGCCGGGGGGGACATATGTCCCCGGGCGCCGACCTTATGGGGGTGCCAAATTGAAAGTTTGAGGGGGGGGGGGGGTGCAAATGAAAAGTTCGAGGGGGGGGGGGTGCAAATCGAAAGTTTGAGGGGGGGGGGGGGTGCAAATGAAAAGTTCGAGGGGGGGAGGGTGCAAATCGAAAATTTGCTCCCAAGGGGGTGCCAAATTGAAAGTATGTCCCCGGGCGCCGGGAAGGGTCGCTACGCCTCTGCTACTAGTCAAGTCTTATTTCTATCTGTCTACGCTATGACGTACAAGTATTAAATCATAGTAAAGTCGATCTGAAGTAAGTTATTGTTAAATAATTCTAACATTGGTTCAAATACACACTTTGGTTTTTGTTTCTCCTTAGACATAGATCTAATATTTTTGAAACTAACGGAAATAATCAAATTGAATTTACCAAGAAAAAATGAAACATGTCTAGATCTACATATGAAACCTTTTCGAACACATAAAATACAATTACTTATTAATTATGTCGTAATGTTGCCAACTGATCAACAACGAGTGACCCCTACATAAACTCATTGATTCTATTGATCAGTTTTTCTGCAGTATGTAAAATATAATAAGATCTCTAGGTAGAAAGTCGCAGAAAATGGGACTATATAGATCTAGTATTTATGTATGTCAATGTGAACTATAGGGCCTATCCATATTTAAATAATATTTAAACTTTCTACTAATATTGAGATACACAGTATAGCTGAAATGTTGAAATTTAAACGAAATGTGATGTTTTTAAAATATGGCAATATGCAGATATTTAAGCTATTTAAAAAAAAATAAACACCGTAAAATAGCATAATTTCTCAAACTTAAGGCCTAAATGGCAAGTTAACAGCTAAATTATGATATCGATACTTCAAAAAGCATTTTTACAGCAGACGATAATTTGGCGTCATTTCATTAGCAAACTGTTAAGGTTAGCCTACACTAATGGACACGAGCGAGAAAACTCTCAAAGGTATTTGAGAGGTGTATAAATTAGTTTAAAAATCAGGCACGGCGTAGTTACAATTAATATGGTTATAAAATCCTGTCTGTCTGGTTTATTTCGGACTTTACTAAAGATTGGGTCTATTTGATGTTTTAAAAATTTTCGGTAACTAATTGAAAATTAAAAAACAAGCCAAAACAATTTGGTTTTCACGTGTAATGGAGACATAAACAAAGCCATCTTGCTCTCCAATAGGCTAGCATAAATTATAAGCAAAATACCGCACATGCGCCGTGCAGGTAAGTACTATTTTTAGTTACGTAGCTTAGCAGTAGCAGACGCGATAAACAATGATGGCGGCGAATGATGGTCTTGTTGTTGGTAAAAAAATTAGCCCTATTGAAGAACAGCCTTTATTGTTACTTGATTTTACTTATGTAAACATTATCCACTATTGTGATTTTTTAAACGATGTCCACTTCTGTAATAATAATTACAGAAAAGCCTTATGCAAAGGCCAAGAATTGTTTAAAGATAAATTTGTGTCTGGTTTGAAATTTAAAGAGAATGATGACTGCTTTGATATATTTTGTACGGTGAAAGCCGAGATGGCAAAGAAAAAATTCTATGAAGTTTCAACAGTGATTGAAAAGAATGGAAAAGTAAGTGGATTTATTTATTTTTTAATTGTATAGTTTATATTTAGATCTAGAAGAGGCGAACCTCAAAACTAGATCTAGAGCTAGAGTCTAGTTACTAGTAACTAGTTAGGCTTCTAGATCTACATCTAGAATTTACTAGAAATACTAGATTCTACTAATAAAATATAATAATGCCTTCAAATTATGCCTAAGAAGTGAGCATATTTATATTCATTGCATAGGCACTGATCAATAATTTTATATAAACTGATAATATATTTTACATAAACATTATCTAGATCTAGATCTATATTTATTCTATATGCCTATTACAACATTATTTAAGTTAGTAGATCTAAATTAGTAGTAGTTTAGTTGCAGACAAAGTGATTTTATAACATAAATTTAAATAGGCAAATATGTTGCAAGTGTTTGGACTAAACCAAAAACTTATGAATTCTCTACGTCTTAGCAAAATTGATTTTGATGCCTGATAATTAACAAGTTTACAATGCTCCAAATAATCCTCTTGCAGGTTCAGGCAAAATACACTAAGGTCACTAAGAGTACTTACTCATGAAAGTTAACAATGATTATTAATAACTTGTCATCTAAATATATAAATCAATTAAATTATTATTAAAAAATTGCATTTGATACAGTTGGTGAAAATATTTTATTTTTTTGGGAAATATTTTTAATTAATAAGATTTATTCTTTTTAAAACTTTGAAATTGCTTTTTGTGAGAAAACTTGAAGGCTATTGGGTTAAGAGTACAATATACAGAATCCTATCACATTTTTTGTCTATACTTACAACCATTCTTTAGATATAAACACACATGAGATTGAAGTGTCTTTAGTATATTATGTGTAGTTTGTAACTAGAAATATATGTTGAATGATTAATGTATACGCACTGTAAATAATTTTTATTTAATTGGTAAATATTTGACTGTATTTTTTGTTGAATTTTGTATTATAGTGAATAACATTTTATTATATCTTTATTATCAGATCAGTGACGGTGAATGTGAATGCCCAGGAGGTAAAAAGCCAGCATGCTGTAAACATCTTTTTGCTTTATTGGCTGCTGTTGAAGACTACTGTCGGAAAGAACTTTTTTCAGCGCCGACAGAAAAGCTACAAGTTTGGCATCAGCCAAAACCAGTACAAGTGTCTCCCCAGTTAACTGTCAGTTCTTTTACAACTGGGACTAAACAAAAATCGCATTTTGAACCAGCAAATCTAAATATTAATTTTAAGGCTTGTGATTTATTGCCACCAAATTTAGGAATTTTTCAAGCCCTGAATTTACATGAAAATATTGACTTTCTTGATAAATTTATGTATCCTAAAACTATACAACTGCCTTATGTTGAAAATGATGTATGTAGTAACAATGATTTTTCTAATGTTTCTTTGACACTTAGTCAAATATTATTCTATCATATGCATGTGCATCAAAATTTAAATTCTATACACAAACTAGAGTATAACACTATGTCACAAAATTGTGATTTATGGCATAGTGCCAGAAAAATAAGGATAACAGCTTTAAAAGCACACAACATTATACACAGACAAAACAATTTTAAAGATTTGGCTGTGAAATTTATTACAGATTCAAAAGTTAATTTAGATCATGTCTTGCCAATACGTTTAGGGAAGCAACGTGAACCAATGGTAAAAAATTTGATTAAAAATACTTTCAAACAATATTATTTTAGAAATACAGGCTTCATTATTCACCCAGTACACAATTTTATAGGAGCTTCACCAGATGGACTACTATATCATACAACAGAAATAATGTTAGTGGAGATAAAATGTATTTTCAACCCACAGAGATACTCTTTAGAAGAACTTTGCAGTAAAAGAAAACATTTTTTTTTAACTAATGACAGTGGCAACATACACTTAAATAAAACACATTCTTATTACACACAAATACAATTTCAAATGTTCTGTGCTAACATTCATTCATGTCAGTTTGTTGTATTTTATGATTTTAAAAAGTCTTTATTTTTTGAAAAAATTGAATATGATAAAGAATTTTGTGAATCAAATTTAAAATTACTGTCACATTTTTATTTTAATTTCTATTTGCCAGAATTAGATAATATTGAAAACTTGGCATAGATTACCACTGAATGTTTCATATTATGTTATGCATTTGAAACAAAATAAACTATTATGTTTTTCTATTTCTATCAATATTATATTATGATTCATTTAATTTAATAAATTTAACTTAAGAATAAAGTATTAAAATTAATCACTTTCAAAATGTTGGAGGAGAGAGGTGATAAAAGAAATATAATTAAAATGACTTCCAAGTTTCCACTAGACGAGGGAACAAAAGAAAGGAAGATTTTATAATTTACATTAAAAAAAAACAGTGTTGAATACAAATTAGTAAAATATAAATGAAAGAATCATAACAATTTTATACTAATTGACAAAATATGGGTTCAGTTTACAAATAAAACTGATATCTTTTCACTTTAATTCTACCTTAATTAAAGGATCTTGAAAATTTATTAAAAAACATACAACATAGTAAATATCATCTAACATTGGTAAATGAACATTTGAAATTTCTGATTTTAAAAACTTGAAATGTTTTATTCTACCTATGGCCCTTTCCACATGACATCTATTTTGTGAAATTTTTTTATTCTCACTTCTTTCAAAAATTTCAAAACGTTGTTTGTTTTTTAAAAAATAGGGGGTAAGAAGGGATACATTTTTTGAATCAAACAAATCTTTTAAAACAGTAAATCCTCTGTCAGCTAATACACAGTCTCCATCTTCTAAACCATTCAATAAACCTGATCTTGTGGTTATTTCCTTATCACTAATAGAACCATTAAATAGTTTTGAAATGAATGTGATTGCCCCACCCGGTGATATCCCAATGAGTGCCTTAACTGTATTATGGTTTTTATAAAAGCTAAAACTACTTTGTTGCTGTTTTGGATTTTTGGGTTGGTTAATTAAAAAATGACATGTATCAATAATGACTCTGCAGGCTGGAAAATATTCTACAAATGATGGGGGCATAAATGCATTTACTTGTTGTCGAGAGGGCCAGATATCTAAAGTTCTACATTTTGCACTAAGTGTTAATATAGTATGTCTAAATATAGAAGTAACAGAAGATGGGCTGATTTTGAATAATAACGCTATTAAATTATTAGAAATACCCTGTCTAAGTTTTATTAATGTAAGCAAAAACTGACTAGGGGCATTTAGTTTTGATTTTTTGAACAGTGAAATATCTAAACAAAAAAAATCAAATATTGCAGAAAACTGTAAACTATTAAAACCTGTCAAATTTTTGAAATATTTGTCACCTTTTTCCTTCAGGTATTCAACAGTTATTTGTGACGTTTTTAATCTATTATTTAAATTTTTATTTTTTATTTTACATTTATTTAATTCTTTTAAAACTTTTGATAAATATCTTCCAGTAGTTTCAGTTTGGGTTGCTTTGCTCCTGTCTGTTCCTACAACATCTGCATTGCATTCTGTTCCTATAATGTTTGTATTTGTATTAGCCAAGATGGATGAATTACTCTCATCATAACTGAAATATAATAAGTGAAAATGAAAAATGATTATTATTAAATTTTAATTATACATGAACACATGAATTTTAATATAAATTGTAACGAATTATCTACACATCAGATATAAATATTTGATGTCATATTGACTAACAGTAACTGGTTCAAAACGATATATTTATGATACATGCATTACTACACTTGTGTGCAGGTGCTTTTCTTAAAACCAAAATTATCAGAGTGTAGGCTAATACATAAAACATTAACTTACATACATTTATTCCTGCTGTTTATTCCTAGTGTGTTCACATTTGAACGAACAGTTGGTATGGCATCTTTTCTCAAAGTTCTTCTACCTACAAAATAAAAAAAAAAAACTATGTAGTTTAATATGATACAATGATAGATAACATTATTGTTAACCATATCTCTAAATGATTTTTAGACATCTACAAGTGTAATATGATTATTTAGACAATGGAATATACAATTATAGTTATACATCTTATTATTTTGATACTATCATCTTTAAATTACAGATTTTAAAAAGTTATTCATGTTAAATAAGTCCGATAATACATATTTTTTCACTTTTATTATTTATTGGCATATAAATGTTTGCTATTGCTGACAGTACCAAACATTAGGCCCCTTCTACTATACACTACAGCATTTGGCTGCTAGCCCATAGGTCTCGAGTTTGTGATCTCGGTTCAGGGTAGTGACTGAAGGACATCTCTGGGATTGGGTCCACCTAGCTGTGACGGTTACCTGACTTACGCTGGCGAAAGTAAAGGGGACTGGGCATAGTGCTGATTAACTGATTACATTATCTCTTCATATGCCGAGGTCAAGAAATATAGATCTACTAAGTGCTTTACTTTATCTGCCCAATGGATTGCTAGATCTAAATGGGAATATTTACTTTTTTTCATATGCATGTATGATGTACAGGGAGTTCCACATAGTCATGTTATGTAGATGGACTAAATAACTCACCCTTACATTTAACTCTACAGTGTGCAATGTACACTGTACATTCAAAACAGATGCAATATCACAGTATAGTAGTATAGACTAGTATAGAGTCTAGGTATTATTTGTTTAGTACGCCCTATACTATAGGTCACTGTGTATGGATAGGATCTAGATCAAGAATCTAGATCTGTATATTTAATTTTAATATAGACTCTATGTTACTTTTTTGTATTATAGGCATAGATCTAGCTATAAACACGAATAACTAAATATAAGTAAATAATTAATTAGTAGTCTAGTAGTGTAGTAGATCTAGATCTATATTTATATAGATCTAGTAAGTTATAGTGAATACTAAATATAATATAGTTATATGAGTAGATCTAGATCTATATGAATGACATTGTATCTGATTATTCTATCTAAATCTACTTCTAGTTAATTCTAGTATCTACTCTACTCTACAAGCTAGACACTAGATTCTAACTAGTTTTTAAATCTAGAGAGATCTAGATTCTAAATTAAATAATGCCATACCCGTTTTTGAAGTAAAACAGTTCTCCAAGAAATGTGCTGAGCACAAAAATGAGTTTTTTTTTGGTAAATATGAATTTCTTCTTATAAACTTTAGCCATAATTTTAATCTAGTCTAGTTGAATCTGTTGGCAAACGATGAAATGAAATGATATTTTCTTTACTTTCTAGATCTATGCTTTTTTTAGAGTTATTGTGACAGCCAGTTGCACAACAAAACTTTACCATTATTTAATTTTTTTTATTAGCTTATACTAATATTTGTAGAATAGATCTAGATTTCTAGATCTAGATCTAAATCTAGATCTAGACTTTAATATGGCTAAACCTAGTCGTTTCATAAATTTAGCAGACGAATATTTGACCCGGAAGTTTACATATTTTTAATTAAAAAAATGGCCAAGTTTGCCATGGGAATTATTTGTTTACTGAAACATATTCTCAAAGTAAACATTTTTTTTTCACGTTCTCTGAATTTGAAGATTTGATTTCATTAATTATTTTAAAATTAAATTTCCGATATTTTTTAAGGCTTAAGTTTAAATTTTTGTTCTTTTTTAAGGCCGCTATGAAGATTAAAAAAAATAAAAAAGTAATTTTTTTTTTTTCCCATGTCAACAACATTACGGAAGGAATCTCGTCAACTCGCTCGCCTCCATTACTAATTAGTAATTAGATATAGCAATAACATCTTAATTAATTAGATAATTAGATCTAGATCTAGATGTAAACTGTCAAACGATTAACAATCTACACTTTAATCTACATTTAAAGATTATAGTTAGGCCTATAGAGATTCAGATTCTAGACCTCTATGCCTCTAAGTAGGTACTAGGATTGGCCTCCCGATTCTCGCTGAGCGGCGTATTTTTTCTCCCGTTACCGAGCTGTTTGCGTGTTCGGCTACGCGAATTCGACGGTTTAGTAAATTTTTTTCCTCTCCGTTATTGAACGGTCAAATTTAATGTGGAAATTGTTTTTCTACTTAAAAATGGACTTTGCCTACCTTTTTGTCTTTTGTTTTTATTTTCATGGATTATTCAAAATGGAGTTTTTCATTGAAAATAAGGTAAGTTTGATTTATTTTTTAAAATTAACTACTGGACGCATGTCTTTTTTTATTGATTGCTAGAGTCCCTACACCATTTTCCTCTATCATACTGAAATTTGAAAGTGTTTGGATGCAGCTCATAGAAGTTATATGCTGCCCCGTTGGGTGTATGGTTTAGCGCTGTCTTGTGCTTACTTAGAAAGCGAAAGTAAAAAACCGGAAGGAGTCGGGTCTCTTTATTTCTTAATACTTTACGCTTACACGAGAGGGGTATGATTATGTGATGTGTAGGGTCTACTGTGTTGTGGATGGGGAGAGAGGGGTGGGGGGGGGGGGGCTTGACTAATTGTATGACGTCATACGGTGTTAAAGCTTAATCATGTTTAAAGACGGCCATTAACTAGGAAATTATTTATTAGATTGTGGGCAAGATATGCGTATCAACTTTGACTGTTTTTTTTTTTAATTTAATATTTGGAACATCCTAATTTGTTAACTTATTATTGTAGGTTTTTTTTATTAATATAGAATCTATATACAAATCGTATAGGCCCTAGCGTGTTTTATTTTTTTAACTGTGTTCACCGGGAAACAGTCAATGACCGTCCCATTTGACGTCACAGAATTACGGGTGAAAGTGAGGTCAAGTTTTGGCTTTTTTTTTATGTGCTACGTGCGTGAGGGTTGAGAAAATGTAACTTAGTAAACATCGGTGGGTGATACAACTTGGTGACGTCATTTATGGACAATTCTTTTTCCCCGCTGATAGGTACAAAGACTTTACTACATTTTTAAGTTTCTCACCACTTGTGTTTGAATGTAAACTTTGTAGCGCCGTGCAGTTTTGGTGTTATCACTGTAGCCTGGGCGGCAAAGCTGTTTTATCGTGAGCATTAATGACGCGAGCGCTTAGCCACGTGCCTTATTGATGAGCGGTTTTGTCGGGGATTTCAATGTCGGTTTTGTCGGGGATTTCAATGTCGGTTTTGTCGGGGATTTCAATGTCCGTTTTGTCGGGGATATCAAATGTCGGTTTTGTCGGGGATTTCAATGTCGGTTTTGTCGGGGATTTCGATGTCGGTTTTGTCGGGGATTTCAATGTCGGTTTTGTGGGGGATTTCAATGTCCGTTTTGTCGGGGATATCAAATGTCGGTTTTGTCGGGGATTTCGATGTCGGTTTTGTCGGGGATTTCGATGTCCGTTTTGTGGGGGATATCAATGTCGGTTTTGTCGGGGATTTCAATGTCCGTTTTGTGGGGGATTTCAATGTCCGTTTTGTCGGGGATTTCAATGTCGGTTTTGTCGGGGATTTCAATGTCCGTTTTGTGGGGGATTTCAATGTCCGTTTTGTGGGGTGATTTCAATGTCGGGAGTTTTGTCACATGGCATATGGACCGTAGCATTTTGTGGTGGGATATTTTTAAGGGAGCCTTATATCACAAGGCCATTTATTTTTAACGGGATCGATTTTTCAGGACCTTTGCCTTTAATATTGCCCTGTCGGGGTATTTTTTTATGTATGAGGATAATTTTAGCAAGCAATTTTTGTACTTACCTACATTTTTATTTTGCTTTACATATGTGTTTTTATTTGCTAGTTATATTTTATTTATTGTTATGGTAATGAAGTATGTTTTATATTCCAGACAGAGTATGCACTTCTAAAGCAGAGCAGAAACCATATGTAGAACTATATAAATTATAATAAAGAATAAAGTTCTTTGGTGTACTCCTATATATAAATTGTTCATCATTATTTTTTTTTAACTACAAGCATATTCATTGAGATTAAAATTAAAATAAATGAGGCCCAGCAAGGGACAGTATTTGAGCCAGCAGTGAAGAAAAAATTATTTCTTTTCAAAATGACAAATGTTCTTTAGAAATGCAAAATATCTTGGTATAAATCAGAAACATTATCATAAACAAAATTAAACTAAATCTTGATTTAAAAGTAGTGTGGTTATGACTATACCCAGCTGTCTTCAATTTCCATAGAATATCAGGTACTCATTACAGCTGGGTGGACTCGGGGATGTCCTATCAATCAGGGATCCGAACTTGAGGCTTAAGGTTAACATTTGGGCGTTCTATCATCTGACCATGTCATCCCTTCATTTAATTACAATCACTGAATCAGACTAAGGGTCTTATACAAACTTAAATGATTTGCCATCAATGTAACATCAACATATTTATTTTCACTTTTGGAACAATGAAAATGATAATCATTTACATAATTACAATGTGAGTTGTATCAATTCTTCAGCTCAATGAAAAGAAAACCATACCTTTATGATAATTGTTTAGTTAGTATTAATAGACACACTTTTAGAACTTCATTCAAGCAAGCTCAGTGCTTGATATTTTTAATAAATAGATAGAACTCACAATCAGATTGTGCTAAAAGTTTGGTTTTTTAAAAGGGGGGTACCTTCTTCAACCATATATTTCTGGAAAACAGATTGAGTCACAACCAGTATTTTGGTTATTTCTTTTGTTGTATAGAGTTATCTAAAGTTAAGCAAATTTTGGAACTTAAATGTTCAGTAGTTTAAATTTGCCATAATTTTGTATCTCACATAAACCAGACTTCGGTTTTGTAGAATCGCATGATTTATCAGCTTTGCATCATGATATACACAAATCTTTCATGCTATGATCAATATTTTGATATTATTCATTGACACACCCATAGTTACTCATTCTGAGTTATTTTGAGCTTAATATTTCTAATAGTTAAAATTTAAACTGAGGTTGTATGAAAGCACTGCGTGTTCAAAAATAGGGGGGTACCATGTTTAACTTTAGTTGTTCAAAAATTCTACCCATAAATATCTAATTTTTTGGTTTATTATGCTTCCATATATGATGAAAAAAGATACTGGAAAGTTTAAACAAATTCTACCATGTAGTTTACAGGCTATGATCATTTTAGTGCACACTAAAAAAATCTTTATCACAGAAATTTAAAAAATCCTATGTTAAAAAATGCACCTTTTTTAATAGGAAAAAAAATCATAACTTTTTAACCATTAGAGCTACATCAAAAAGGAAAACTGTTCTGTGATTCTAATTTTTTGCTCCTTTTACCTGCAGTCATTGTTTTGCAATCAAACCATTTTTGAAATTATATCCTAGTACCTACCTCTAAGACTCAGATCTAGATCTAGATCCAGATCTAGATCTAGATCTTGTTGGTCATCTGTGTGTGTTACTAGACACTAGAATACTAGATAGATGAGTCTAGATTTAGATCTAGATCTATGTCTAGATTAGATTTCTAGATCTAGATTAGATTCTATCTGGAGTATCTAGATCTATACTAGATTTAGAGATCTAGATCTAAGTCTAGATCTAGAATACTAGATTCTAGGGTAATCTATCGTTTTGGGTACGTAAAATCGCCCGCGGCTATTTATGTACGAAAACGTTACCTCATTGTCAAGGCTTTAATAGAAGTATATTGTCATACTTGTGTGTCAAATATTATAGATAAATGAATAATAAACCTAAATCAATGGCTAAATATATCGATACAGGCCAGAAATTAACTTTAAACAGCAGTGTCTGAGAGCAAGATTTGCTATATAAACAGCAGCCATTTGTAAAATAGAGTGGCTTCCCCCTGAATCTGGCGCTAAAAGCTTATAAAAATAAAACTTAGACAAGATGGCTGCTATATTAAATGAGCATGGTTGCATCTGTTGGAAACATCGCTAGTCTTCATTTATTACGGAAAAGTTTTAATTCAATTGTTTAAAAACAGGTACATAAATGAATCAAGGAAACATTTTTGAATTTTTTAAAACATAAATCTTCCTCAAAATGTGAAATAATTATTAAAATTTAAGGAGTCACCTGTTTTTCACATTACAAATCGCGGGCGATTTTACGTACCCAAAACGATAGATTACCATCTAGATATATCTAGATTTAGATCTAGATCTAGATTTCTAGTATCGAGTTGACAAGAATTCTAGACTCAAGCTACTAGTCTAAGCCTAAGCTAGGTCTAGATCTGTAGATCTAGATTTCAATCTGTTCTTAGTTTTTACTTGATCTCATCTAGATCTAGATTTAGATCTAGATATCTAGACTCTTAGATCTAGATCTAGATCTAAACTAGATTTATAATCTAAATCTTGGTAATCAAAATCTTACTAGAAATCTAGATCTACTAGATTCTAGACTAGTAGATAGATCTAGATCTAGAGATCCTAGATCTAGGCTAGACTACTCTAGACTCCTAGCCTAGAGTAATGATGTTATGTCTCTCTATGATTTCTAGTTTAAAGTTTAAACAAAACTTCTTTTAAAACTAGATCTAGATCTAGATCTAATCAACACTTGAGTCTAGGTTTAAAATCTAGAGACAACTAATGTAATGTAATAAACTGTATAGATCTAGACTAGTTTTAGAATAGATCTAGACTAGATTTAGCTAGACTAGATTTATATCTAGATCTAGATCTAATCATATTGCTCTCTAACTAGGCCTACTAGAATAAAGAATTTCGTTTTGAATGACTAAACTTAAAAACTTGAAACAATGTAACAAATCTAATTTTAATCTAGATTAATCGAGATCAGCATTCTATAAGAGAGTGCTTATTTGTAGTTTTACTTGTTTTGACTTCGATGCGGATTTGAACTCGAGACTTTTCGGTCAGCAGCCATTGATATATAATAGAATAACTACTTGTATAAGTAAAGGCTAAAGGGTGTTATATTTCTTATCACAATCTTAAGTTAATTATATGTCTTTATTTACTTAAGATACTTTTAAAGGGTTTAAAGGGTTCCTTAATTGTATGCTTTCAGGTGTTGAAGTTTTGTCGGCTGCTGTGTGTTCATATGCCATTCCTTCCTAGCAAGAAAAGAGGTTGTAATTAAGGACAACATTATAGTGATTGAGCTGTGTAAACATTGTAAGCCATTAATTCTTTGAATTATGATAAAAATGTTGATAAATGCTACATAATTCAATTTATTTTAATTTTTGGTGTTATATTTTAAATTTTAAACAAACGCAAGTATATAGCTTATTTGTTAACATAAATTTTATAACAAAATTAGCAACTCTTGTGATTTTCTTTTATCACCACAATCTTATTAATAATAATGTAAAATGTTTATTGTATTATCATTATGTAATATATATGTATTATAAAAAATATTATGTTAAACTTTTGTGTATTTTTCAGAGTATGATTACAAGGTTTCATAGCTTTCAGTTTGATCTAACATTTATCTGAGAACAGAAAGGTGTGTGTATTCAAGGTTCAAGCTAAATCATTTAAGAGTCTTCACATTGTAAGTATTGAAACTTACATTTTTTATTAGTTTTCTATTCCTATAGTCTAACTTTTTTTTCTGGAATTAGTACAACTCTTAAGATGTTTATATAATTTTTAAGATTATTGCTGGTATATAATGTTACTTATTTTATACTACAGCAGCATTGGCCATGGACAATTCCTACACAAAGGCAAATAGAGCACAGGAGTCATCAAGTTCAGGTAAGAAAAATGTTGATTGAAATTCACTTTAAAATGGTCAGATAATTTATTTTACAATTCTGAAATCATCTATGTTTTTGCTTATCAAGCTGTATAGTTAAAACATTTGTCTACTGTTAAAATAAATGTAATAATATTAATCATAGCTTTATTTAAAAACATTAACAGTAGGTACAGAGGACTTTTTTAACATAGGACGTTAAAAAAAATAACAACATATTAACTAATTACCAATGGGTTCTTACTTATTAAAGACATTAAAACATGTGTTACTGCAGACAGACATTTAATGTCTACATTATTTCAGTTGTGGCAAGCTGTGAAATTCAGAATAAGCATTTAAAAACTGACAAATCAGGTGTATTCCATCCAGGTAAGATATGCTAAGGCAAAAGGGAATTATAATGTAAACAATTTAATATAAGTGCTAGTTTAACATCTAGATAGCTTTAATAAAGTTTATTCCCATGATAGTTATATTAGCATTAAATCAAACATTTCATTTGCTAGAGAAATAATTTGTTGTTTGTTCCTGTAGGAAATCATGAAGCTGAGATGTGCTATGGAGGAGAAGCTGATCTACACAAACATGTTACTGGCTGTGAGAAGAATCCAGGTCACAAAGATTTTATACCTCTTAAAGATTTCAACGCAAGTTGTCTCCCCTCACGTTACCATGACGACGAGCTCATGTCTGAGACAATCAAAACATTGGCAGCCCTAACTGTCCAGGTAAAGACTAAATTCACCAGTCTAGAGAGACCAGAGTTTTACCCAGACACTCAAGTTCCATATCCATGTTATAATGACAGAGGACGTCACGTGATGAGGTTAGGGACGGGGAGGGTGGAGAGTGTGTACAAGTACACAGAGATTGACAAAACTTGTCATTGTGCCAAGTGTCGAGTCTCTGCCACACCCAGCAAATTGTGGGGGGTGGTTCGTGTGTTGACAGCCAGACACGTGGTGTTTGATGACAGTGAGGCGAGACAGACCAGTTGTGTTTTAGGTTTTGATGACAATAAAAGTCCAGTGGTCAGTCTTGATGGCTGGGAGGTGGACATGGGTGGGGCAGACATTGAGAGAGACTGGTGTAGGTTGATTTATGTGACATGTGACTTAGAGTTGCTTGATGAACTGGACAAGATGTGGCATCGCTTTAATGATCTATGTAGGGAAGTAAGGGGCGAATACGGTACATTTTATGTTGTGGACAAGTTGACCGTTATAGTGTCACATCCTCATGGCTGTCCTAAACAGGTCTCTGTAGGACAATGGACACACAGACATGAGAGGGATGACTGGACCAGGTACTGGTACACAACATGTACATGTCCTGGCTCCAGTGGAGCGCCTGTCTACAGGCTGGGATATGGCGGGTGGTGGTCGTATTACCATCCCCACAGTGGATCAAACTCTGAAGGAAATTATAGTGCGGAGTATTTGTTCTGATGTTACTGTTAGTTCTCTCCCCTTGTCTACACAATGTAAACAAACAAAATGGCGGAACCTTTCCCGTCTGTAAATTGTTTGTGTTAAGACCTGCATGTCTTGTAAACATTTTATTACATTTAAATGCTTAAAACAAATGTGTTAATTGATGTAAACCGTTTAATCGTATTTGTTTGCATGTACATTGATGGGTTGTAGAGTTTTTTTGTTTCAAATTTTGTAAATATTTTTCTTATAACTTTTGTCGGCAAATTGTTGTCCTATACCTATGCTGGGCTATACCTACCAAATGGCATAGTTATACTGGTTACATTTGTTTACAAAATTTTTACACTAAACGACATTAAATGGTAAAAGAAAATATTTTTCTACTGTTGTTATTTTAATCTTTTTGTCTGTTGATGTTTAAGTTGTTAAACAGCGCATGTTGTGGTGTCGATGTTCGCGCCAGATTGTCATGGGTTGTAAGTTAAAACTTTACAACAAAGTCCGTTTGTCTATGTCTAATACACAGGTAAGACTAATATAAATCAGATGATTAGAAAAAAATGTGGAATTCTAATCATTTAAAAATTATTTGACACATCACGTACTATATTTATATACTTCGCCGCGGCTAGACCTGCCCCAATAGAAATTTAAAGTGAAATGGTAGTTTGATGCTGTCATTGACTGACATTTGTGTAAACATTGTTGTCATTATAATTGTCTAGAAATCCTTTAACAATCATTGACTGTGATATTATAAAACAACGGCAATGATAGAACAACTAGTGTGACTTTAAAACATTGAATCAAAGTTTTTTCAATTACAACGCCTGCTTCCACCCCTTACCATGTTTAAACTGTAAAGCAACTGGAGAAATGGGACGACATGGTCGAGTAAAAGAGCAGACGCACTTTGTCCTCAAGGACACGAGTTTGATTCCCATGTTCGATTATCTTTCTTAATGCACAAATATGTGTAACTGAACATGTTTGGAGAAACATAATTCGGCTCGGTTTTCCGTGTGGGCTAAATGACGAAATAAGTCATGGGTATAACACCAACACATGAACTCTACTTTCTCTGCCGAATTGACCGTATGATATGCAAGTTAGCTTTACTTGAAAGTGGCTTCTCAATTTAAATATAATATGTAACTCAATGTTATACACAACTGTTACACCATTTTTACTTAGGTCCGAAAATCGATAAACTTTTATTTATAGCATGAAGATGAATTAGGGACAATATCGGTTTCGTGAGTTTACTCACTGTTATAGAAAGTTATTAAAACGATAAACAAATGTATGAAATAAATATTCTTGGACAAAGCTAAGCTATAAATAATGCGATCTCTAAATTGGAATAACTACTTTGTGGTCAAAGGGAAGTAACCATGAAATAAAGATTTAATGACAAGTATTTACACAGTTGTTTCCCTGGTTTATTAAATTTAGTTATGTTTACATTTTTGTTTAGCACAATAACAATCTCTCACCCAACAAACAGCTTGCAAAATACAAGTTTAAATTTTTTGAAATATAGTCCGCATTCTAGGATAAGCTTAAGTTAATTTTTTGCATCAAAATCGGTTGGTTGCCGTCTTTTCTTTAAAATCACTTTCCTATGTTTTAGCGTACATCAGTTCCTGAAATGTAAGCAGTTCCTTTGTTGTTAGGAGAAAAAAAAGTTTATAAAGAGAGCGAATTATATTGACACCAAGATACGTACAACACACTATTACCGTCACAGAGTATACTGTACATCAGTGGCGGAACTAGAAAAAATGGGCCACCCCGCAAAAATATTTTTTGGGCCCCCATCTATGTAAATGTATATATATATATATATATATATATATATATATATATATATATATATATATATATATATATATATATATATATATATATATATATATATATATATATATATATATATATGTATATATATATTTATATATATATGTATATATATATATATATATATATATGTATATATATATATATATATATATATATATATATATATATATATATATATATATATATATATATATATATATATATAAACATACAAACACAACACGAACATAGGATACTCATTTCTGGCCTGATCGGGTTTTGAAAAAAATATTCAATTAAATCTAATCACAACATGTCATGTGTATGAGCGCATTGGTCTTTTGAAAATCTTTGTTTTCATTTATGTTTGTCGTAAGACATCTAATCATTAAGTCGGACAAAAGTATATAAATCATGAAGCTTTGTATAAGTAATGGTGTCTCGTGTTATGTTTATAGTTATAATTTTTCGTATTTATTTTATTCTTTTTAACTACAATTCATTTTTATACTACAACATTCTTTCGTACTTGTTTTTACAAAAATAATAATTAAGATAAGTAATTGCTGTTTAATTAGATTATTTCAAATCTATTAAAAGGAGCTTATGAGAACCCCTATTTGACTATTTGAAAAAGGGAAATAATTTATGGAAGTGATTTGAACGTTTGCCTATCTTTCACACTACAGCTCATGAGTATATTTTTTTTTTATGCAACAGCATGTCTTAGCTACTTTATAACATCTCTACAGTATTCGATCTGTTATCTGTTTGCTATTTTACAAAACCACTATCAAGGTGCCAATGACGAAACTAATACATATATATATATATATATATATATATATATATATATATATATATATATATATATATATCAGCAAAGTGAATGGTTCAAGGTAAAAACAGGAGTCAGACAGGGCTGTGTCATCTCACCTGTCATCTTTTTGGTGGTTATAGACTGGATTATGAGAAGAGCCACTGAGGATAAGCCTAGAGGAATAGTTTGGGAACTTACCAACCACCTAGAGGACTGTGACTTTGCTGAGGACTTGGCTTTACTTTCACATGCCCAAAAAGACATCCAAGCAAAAACCACAAGAATAGAGCTAATTGCCAAAAGCGTTGGGCTAAAGATAAACTCCGGAAAAACCAAGTGCTCTCAAGACCTTTGCGAATGGAGCAGAGCTAGAAGAGGTCGAAGACTTTAAGTACCTCGGCAGCTATATATCAGCAAATGGTAGCATGGAGAAAGAAATTGCCACCAGAATAGCAATGGCAGCACAAGCTTTCAACATACTCGCTAAGATATGGAAATCATCCTCACTGCAGCAGAGAACTAAAATAAGGATCTATAAGTCTAATGTACGTTCTGTGCTCCTCTATGCTGCAGAGTCATGGAAACTAAACAAGAAAGGAGAGAGCCGACTCAGAGGCTTTGAAAGAAGATCCCTCCAACGCATCCTCAGGATAAAGTGGGACGACAAAGTCCCGAACAAAGAAATATGGCAAAGCACAGGTTTAAACGACATTGTCTCAGAGGTTCGAACGAGGAGATGGAGATGGCTGGGCCATGTCCTAGGTATGAGCAAAAAAAGACTCCCCAACATGGCGCTGAAGTGGAACCCACCCGGAAAGAGAAGTAGAGGAAGACCACTGGGAACATGGAGGAGGGAGATAGAAGAAGTACAGGCTACTGGCAAAACCTGGTATGAATTAAAGTGGCACGCCAAGAACAGGGTGGTATGGCGGAGATTTGTTGATGCCCTATACTCCACAGGGAGTGATGAGGATTAAGTAAGTAAGTAATATATATATATGTATATGTATATGTATATGTATATGTATATATATATATATATATATATATATATATATATATATATATATATATATATATATATATATATATATATATATATATATATACATATACATATATAACGCGCTATCATTCGTGTTTTCTAGAACAGTTGTTATTAAACGTTAACAATGTCGATACTTTATTTCTTGGATATTAGTTGTTGGAGCGCTAGTTTGTCAACACTACCACCGATACGAGCCAGCTTAGTTGTTGAGGCGCTATCTATTCGCTTCTTGTAAGGCTAAGAGCGGGAGGGGAAGTCTGAGAAAGGAACTTAAAAGGGACAACAAAGCACCGATGTGCTTTCATCCGTCAGTACCAAATTTGGGATGGTCTCAAAAAGTAGTCATAATATCTAGCGGTCTCTCGCGCAATTGATTTTTTTTCAAAAGAATTTTGTCGACAACAGCGTGTGTTTGGTTGTAGGAAAAAGAATATACAAGAGCGTGGGATGGTGTCTATAGAATAAAGATACTCCAACCGCAGCTACAGTATTCTTTTTTTTCAAAACAACCATCAATTCAAAAATGCAAGAAAATTAACTTTAACTATAAAAAAATGATTAAGGGCGGCTGTGGGCCCCCTAAACAGCGTGGGCCCCCCGCATTGCGGGGTCTGGCGGCACTGTAGTTCCGCCCCTGCTGTACATGGAACAGATGATGTAGAGTTCTTCAACAGCGACAGACAGTTGTAGATTTGTTTTATTGAACGTTTACGGCACAGCTGTGAAATATTGAAACGTTCTTGATGAAACAGTTTTTTGAGTATCAAAATGTGCCTGTCTAACTCAGATACAAGTGTGTGACCAGCAGTAGATTGGGCCATCCTTGTGTCACCAGCAGTAGATTAGGCCATCCTTGCGGTGTGTCACCAGCAGTAGATTGGGCCATCCTTGTGGTGTGTCACCAGCAGTAGATTCGGCCATCCTTGTGGTGAATCATATATGTGTAAAATTTCGTTTGCCAAAATAAAACGGTACTTACATTATCGTTATTTTAGAAATCTTAAATTGTTTAAATTACCCCATTCGATTATTTTAAAATTAAAATTTATTCAAGTATAAGATCTTAACCGGTAATATGAAATGTCTACATAAATGAAAATTTAGTTAAGATAATATAGTATTACCGAGGAAATAATGTAAAGTACCACTTAAATGTATAAGAAATCGATCAAAATTCATATGCCTGGAAGAAACTCTGAAAAAAGGATATGATTAAATCAACGTTTAAACAATACACCTATGTATCAAAACTTTGAGTGTTTTAAAGAAATCGATACCCGAATATTCAAGAATTATACATGATATAGGATTACCAAGAAAACAATGTAAAGTACCACTTAAATGTATAAGAAATCGATCAAAATTCATATGCCTGGAAGAAACTCTGAAAAAGGGGTAAGATTAATCAACGTTTAAACAATAAACATTAGTATCAAAACTTTGAGTGTTTTAAAGAAATCGATACCCGAATATTCAAGAAGTATACATATAATCACCGCAGCTAAAAAAATTAAAGTTAATTTTGACATTCTACAACTTTAAATGATTTCAGCCACTGTTCTTAGTTTTTTTGATTGGTCAGTCGTGTGGCCTTTTCTATGACATGATTAGTTGTAAACTGTCATCTGAAAGGTTATACTTGTTTACTTAATTCGTCTATTTTTAACACATCAGTTTATACACGAGTGTTCCATAATGATTAAACTATCTGTGACCAATAGCTATATATATATATATATATATATATATATATATATATATTATATATATATATAATTATAGTATATATATATATATATATATATATATATATATATATATATATATATATATATATATATATATATATATATATATATATATATATATATATATATATATATATATATTGAAAATCAAATTGTTTATTTCTATTGGGAATCTCTTTTTCTATTGCGGATGATATCATGACATCAGGACACAGTAATATACACACCACACAAAAAGGGTGGGTTGGGAAGGGCATTGATATACAATGTACATGTTGTTATTAGAGTATTCAAATTTACGCTTCTTCATCGTCTTTTCAATCTCCTTAAGCAATTTACACTGTCCTTATCTTCTGTTTGTTCTTTTTCCGTTTCGAATAAACTGACATTTTAAAAATATAAGAGATTTTTACAGAAATGTTATTTTTTTTACCCCAGAAGAATCCACTTCTGTAGCATTTTGTTAAGATCTTCTAACTGTGAATTGTTTTGATTGTTGTGTTCTGCTGTTCTCTTGTCCATATGGGATCTATCAATCAGCTCATCGATAAATTGACCCGTCCTCTTATCGATCATCTTATCGTAAGGTGCAGAGACCTGGGTAGTGACACAGTCACATGACACAGTCACATGACACAGTCACATGACACAGTCACATAACACAGTCACATGACACAGTCACATGACACAGTCACATGGCACAGTCACATAACACAGTCACATGACACAGTCACATAACACAGTCACATGACAAATTTGCATGACACAGTCACATGACACGGTCACATGACACAGTCACATGATACAGTCACATGACACAGTCACATGGCACAGTCACATGACACATGACACAGTCACATGGTACAGTCACATGGCACGGTCACATAACACAGTCACATGACACAGTCACATGATACAGTCACATGACATAGTCACATGACACAGTCACATGACACAGTCACATGACATAGTCACATGACACAGTCACATGACACAGTCACATGACACAGTCACATGACACAGTCACATGACACAGGAGATTATAATAGGAGTTTGGTAGGAGTAGTGACAGTGTTAGATCTGAGTTAAAACCTTCACAATTGCCATTAGGTCAAGTGATTGCTAAGTTCGGCAAGCTAGTCCTTAAGTTTATTGAGGTAGATCTGGTCGTATTTTTCAATTCTTTTGTGCGTGGCCCGAGAATTCTATCACAACTGTATTGAGCATAGTATAAACAGGGAAAGCTGCTTATATATATATATATATATATATATATATATATATATATATATATATATATATATATATATATATATATATATATAATGCTCTCTCTCTCTCGGGATGTCCAAACGAATTATGGGCTGGTCAAGGCTGCTATCCTAAAAGCCTATGAGCTAACTCCAGAGGCTTATCGGCAAAAGTTCCGGAAGCTCAGGAAACAGCCTAGTCTGTCTTATGTGGAGTATCTTTTTGAAAAAGAGAAAGTTTTCTCTAGGTGGCTCCAATCAGAAGATGTCAGAGATTTTGAACAGCTCAAATCTCTGGTCTTGAGAGAAGAATTCTTCAATTCACTCCCCGAAGAAGTTCGTCTACAAATCACAGATAATAGGATATCAGACATTAAGAATGCTGCAGAGTCGGCAGACACATATACTCTGGTCCACAAGAAACCACCAGTGTCCAGCAATTAACTCAACCCAGTACTCCCCCCTCGTTGGCAACAGTACTCCTGTTGGCCAATATCAGAAGTCTTCTCAGTCCATAGAAAAGACCAGATGCTCAGCCCGTCAACTAGCGGAATGCAGGTACTGCAAGAAGCCTAACCACTTCACGAAGCATTGTTATCTGCGGCGACGGCGAGACAACAGAGAGGTTGTGCGCACACCAACGCATAATGCTTTCGCCCCTGAAGCAGCAAGTTCACAGTTGAAATCTATTCATCGGGATGACACTATTCCTGTGTCCACAGGATAGGAATGAATCTTCTACTACCTACGTACAGTCATCGTTTGACTATCCACTCCACCGTCCAGTTACTTCAGAGGCAACCAATTTCGGGGTACCGAAAAAGGTTGGCTTCTCATCGTTCCTGGCAGATGCTGTTATTAGTAACCCCGGTGATTCCCAGTCCAAGCGGAACATAGTTGTCTTGCGAGACACGGGGGCTTCACAGTCGCTTCTACTAAAGGTCTCGATGGACATTGCACCGGAAACTGACACCGGGAATGTTACCATTATTCAAGGTGTGGGGTCTAAGCCCATTTAATCCCTCTGCATAAATTTAATCTGTCACATCAGCTTGTTCAAGAAGAAGTTATCCTGGGTGTGATAGACTGTATCCCAGTCCCAGGGGTGCATTTGCTTCTAGGCAATGATTAAGCCGGAAGTAGAGTCTACCCTCAGAAAGTCCAGAACCCGTTGTCTACTACTCCCGATGAAGAAAATGAATTGTATCCGGCATGTGTAGTAACACGAAGCCAGTCCAAGCTGTTGGCTGCTACAGTTCATGATCCACTCAAATCATCTTCATCGAGGAATGCTGTACCTAATCCTGAACCTGTGCCAGCAGAGGCTCCATTCATGGAGTTACCCCTGAAAATATCACATGACGACAAAGTGAATGCACATAAAGAAGATGCAGAACTCCAATCGGTGGTCGAGAAGTCCCTCTCGTCCGACGATGGAGAGTATTTCACCGAAAATGACCTGTCGCTTTTTACCATCGACTGCCTCACCTGCCGAACCATGGTTGGAGAAAAACCAACTGTGGGTACCTCCACCATATCGGCAGGAAATCCTGTAGTTGGCCCATGACAACCCGATGTCAGCGCATCCAGGGGTCAAGAAGACGATGGCAATAATCCGGGAACTGTTTTTTTTGGCCGAAAATGCGTAATGATATGTCCCGTTACTGCTTCTAACGCCCTATCTACAGGCTTCTCCTCTAGAGTTAGAATATCTGATAATAGATTATCATCAAAAACACCTTCATTAATGAAATAAGCAATGATTCTATCCTTCAAAACGCGTGAAGTTAGACTAACCGAGTACTCTATCTTTAACTCCTTCACAACAGCTATTAAATCTTTCCGACCTAACTTCTCCACTTCTTCAACCGAAGGTTTCAACAAACATTACTCCATCTTCTATCAAACTACACAGTTTCCAACTAACTCTAGATCTACACACAATAAAGGAGACCACGCCTACTGCTATTAACTCGCCCTACACATGACACGTGGCTAACACTCCTGACCTAAATAACAAATGGACTAGTCCAGGGCTGTTTTATTCCTCCAGATTGGGAGAAAATTATTGAGGGTGTTTTTGAAATATGTTTGTTGTCAAGTAGGTCTTTTAGTGTAACAAATTAATTTTACATTGAAAATCTAAGACCGTGTTCAAAACTGGGTCACACAACAGCAACTAAATCGAGTCAGAAGTATGTTCACAAAGGTTGTGACCAGCTCTGGTTGGTATGTTAACTTAAGTTGTGATCTGCTCTGGTTGGTATGTTAACTAAGGTTGTGACAAGCTCTGGTTGGTATGTTAACTAAGGTTGTGACCAGCTCTGGTTGGTATGTTAACTAAGGTTGTGACCAGCTCTGGTTGGTATGTTAACTAAGGTTGTGACCAGCACTGGTTGGTATGTTAACTAAGGTTGTGACCAGCACTGGTTGGTATGTTAACTAAGGTTGTAACCTGCGCTGGTTGGTATGTTAACTAAGGTTGTGACCAGCACTGGTTGGTATGTTAACTAAGGTTGTGACCAGCTCTGGTTGGTATGTTAACTAAGGTTGTGACCAGCACTGGTTGGTATGTTAACTAAGGTTGTGACCATCTCTGGTTGGTATGTTAACTAAGGTTGTGACCAGCTCTGGTAGGTATGTTAACTAAGGTTGTGACCAGCTCTGGTAGGTATGTTAACTAAGGTTGTGACCAGCTCTGGTTGGTATGTTAACTAAGGTTGTGACCAGCTCTGGTTGGTATGTTAACTAAGGTTGTGACCAGCGCTGGTTGGTATGTTAACTAAGTTTGTGACCAGCTCTGGTTGGTATGTTAACTAAGGTTGTGACCCGCTCTAGTTGGTATGTTAACTAAGGTTGTGACCAGCTCTGGTTAGTATGTTAACTAAGGTTGTGACCAGCGCTTGTTTTTTTTTTGTCAATTGAGCGTGACCAAAGCTGATATGGTCGATGTGTGTCCAATTTCGTTGAAACTAACTGGATCATCAAAATACAGATCTGACATTTTCTGTTCCTCAACATATTCTAGCACAGTGGTTCTTTACATATTTGGAGGTACCGAACTCTACTAGTTTCATCAAAGGGCATTCACCGAAACCTTCTTAATAGTTCTATCGACCGCACCAACTAATCCGATCATTAATCGTTTCAGTAGGATGTGTTTCTTGACTTCCGTGGAATCCATGAGACCGATTCACCGAATATCTGGGTTTTAATCGAACTCAGGTTAAGAACCATTGTTCCAGTTAATATCTTTAAATCCAGTTAATAAAAAAGACACATGATTAATTTTAACCAAATTTTAATTTATAAAATGTAGTATCAAAAGTGATAAGTCTTTAATACACATCCTGTATAATGTTTAAATAGTTGACTAAAATTAGTCACTTTGTAAACCATTGTAAAAATACTGTCTTATTAATATTAAAACAATTTTAAACTAAAAACTTCCCCAACCCCCCCCCCCCCCCCTTAGCGATATAAAACGGTTTGGCGATATAAATATTTAAGAACTAAAATAATTTAAAATGTAACATACAGAAGGTTAATCCTAAGAGGTTTATTTAATTAATGTTTATTTTATTTGAAACATTTAAACCCCCAAAACTAGATTAGGTAATAATTTGGGGATGCAACGAAAAATAGTTCCCAACACTTAGTATTGTACTGCAATAGAATTAGCAGAGACAAATGTATTTTAAGAGTTAGGCTTAGACATATGTATCTTGTAAACCATAGGTTAGGTTTAGAGTACATTAAGTATAATACCAGTCTGCTTAATGGACAACAAATGAATTGAGTTATTTTTCGTCCATTGACAACGGACTGGTCTTGATGTCCACTTTCTGGTCAGTCCAGCTGAGGTAGACACAGGTGCCCCGGGTGATGATCTGGGGGTAGGTGACCGAGTGCTCCACGCCATCTTTGTCCAGCCACTTCTCCACCATCATGTCCACACACTCCTAAGAGGCGAGGGGGGTGGGAGGTGGGAAGGTGAAAAAGGAAAAAATTAGTAATATATATTTTTTCAACATCCGTATTTGTTTATCGAAGGAAAGAGTTTTTATTGTATTTAGGTAGTTATGTTTAGTCCAAATGTAGGTCATTTTCAGTAAAACAATTTTTATTGAATCAACTACTTTTCTAGGATGCGTTCATTGATTTGGTATTCCAGGCTCAAAACAGAAAAACTGTTAAGACAACTTAGGTCTAAAGTTAGCATTTCAATGTATGATTTACCGTGGGAATTGTTTTTTTTTTTACATTCACTGCAAACCAGGTAGCTAAGCTAGTAATTAATTACAGTAAAGAAATAAATGCAGGACGTCGTCAAAATAAATAAATTTTTCGTAATGCAAAGAGTTGGGGGACGAAATCAAAACCAAGGGAAACTACTCACGTTTTCTTCAGGTGTAAGAACTCTTCCACAAGCCTAAAAGCCTCATGTAAGTTTTCAATGTTCACCTTAAACAAGGACCGATTTTTATTCATCCCTGAGTAGGTAACGTGAATAGTTTCTGTGAAAGAAAAATATCAATAAAACATAATTTAGTGACCTAGCTTACGTTTTTGTAGAGATTGAATGTTAATTATAGAAATTCTACTTGTGTTGATTATTTTATTTTTGAACTTGAAAACTAAATTTTACCTTTAGGGTTATACAAAGTGGTTCGAATCTCAAACTCCACGACAGAACACTCTCGTCTCGCTAACAGCTGAACATGGGCTCGAGACGATGGCTCAACTTCAACCTGCAAAAATTAGCTCGGTCTTTGAATATTGAAATGTCTTTCAGAATCTTCACTTTTTGAACTACTATAGATAGTGCCTTGATTTTTTTTTCTGGAAAGCCTGAAAACATACCAGCGTGTTGAGCTCCCAGGTGTGAGTCTTTTGGAACACTTCACCTTTGACCTTGTTAAGACTGACGGTATTGTCTTACTTGACTTATTCCTCTGTGACCCCTGGGGAGCAAAAGGTTGCTGCCACACCTGTCCACCGTACTCGGTTTTGGGCGGCTCTCTGTATCTGCCACACCTGTCCACCATACTCGGTTTTGGGCGGCTCTCTATATCTGCTACACCTGTCCATCGTACTCGGTTTTGGTCGGCTCTCTATATCTGCGCCCACGTAAGCCTGGCATCCTTTGACTTTTCTTCGCTGTTGTTTTTCACGACTTCATTGACCAATCTACTTTCCTCTTTAAACACAGCCTTTCTTTCTATTGCTGAATTCTGAGAGTTTTCTGTAGTAAAGAAAAGGTTACCATTGATATGTCAAAAGTTTCACTCGTAGATATTCTTTAGACAAAAAAATGAAAGCAATACCTTAGTAATTAATTCTAGAATCTAGCTTCATTTTTATGTGCATATATCTACTTTCATTTTACCCGTTGTATGAAACTAACTATACATCTACAGTTGTATGATAAACGAGACGACCCGCAGCGTATCATACGCCGCTATTTAGTTGTTTTATTTTCTACTTTTCAGTAATTCATAATTTTTGAATTCGACAGTACCAATGCTGCCACTGAAAATATTTGCTTTAAAACACGACCCCCCCCCCTTTCCCCTAACCCCGCCCCTACACCCCCCCCCCCCCCGTGAAAGCAGCCTCCTCTTAGTTATTTCTTAGTTACCTCCTGCAAGTTTAAAATCGAACTAAATTATCTGCCCCTAATAGAAACCCGGCTCTACGATTTCTAAACATTTAGAGTGAACACCGCTCACCAGACAATGTGGGGGTGGGGTGGGGTTGGTAGTGATAGTGATAGAGAGAAAGAGAGGGGACTGCAAGGAGGCGCTTGCAGCTTGTTTTCTAACGGCTCCCAGAAGAGAATTATATATATAGATAAATACTTTTACCAGTGTCCTCCCCTCCGGAAAATTTAGTTCGCTTCCCCCGAAAATTACAAGCGCCCCTCCCTTCCCCCCCCCCCCCCCCCGAATAAAAATTCAGAAGGAAACACTGCAAATGACAAATTGAACATGAGACCAATGGACCAGCTGAAAGATCTTTACCTGTGGAGATAGGTTTCTTGTCTCAGACACCATTTCACGAACTCACCAATCACGCTTTCGTTTATCCAATCAATTATTTTAGCACAACATGCACTGTAAATGAATCTAAGCAAAAAAGATTCCCCTTCATAAAGTATCTGAAACAAAACAAGTTAATTAAAAAAGTCTAGTGACATTTATGCGCAATTTCCCTATGTTATCTAAAAATAGCTCTGACGTATATTGCTGGGGTGCGTTCAAGCTAGAAGAACGATCGGTTTGTAGGTGTTTATGTAATTTTAAAATTTGTGACCGAACGAGAGGATATTTTTGAAAACTTTCTTCGGCAATATTGTTCTAACATATGGCAGGAATCGATTGGTACATGTTTCAAGTCGCTAAGTTGTCTGGTCGCCGAGATATGGGCCAAAAACTGAATTTTTTCGAGGTTTTTTGGCTTTTCCGGGAAATACGTGAAAGAAACCCGGAATTTTTATAGCCTATGCTCATTCTCGTAATTTGCTTAACATAATTGCTTTTGAAACTAGTCATCGATATTGCTTCGTTGAGGAGGAGATACGACTTAAAGCCCGGACACACATCCATCCATCCATTCATCCATCCATTCCCAGAAATGACGAGTTAATAAACGCAATTCTCCAGAATGGAAATTGCGCTAAAAAGGTTACATATTTTACCAAATTCCGACATTTTCGCTAAATGAATTTGCGTAAAATTCATCTCAACAATGCTTGATTCAGTCATTTTCACTCAACAGTACCTTATATTTATTTTCTCTCAACAGTAAATTATATTTCCGCCATAAATCAGCCATAATTTAGCCACTCATGCACCGAATTTATTAACAACAAAAACAATATTATTAAATTTCTAATTGTAGTGATTGTTTAAAATCGCCATCAATTTATTTTGCATAAATACTGAGGTAGATTGGAGTGGTTCTATTATAATACACTGACGAGAAGCCATGCTGTTTGTATATAGATTTTATTGGGCCTTCGCTAACATGATGGAGAGACCGGAACAGGAAGTAACAATAGATAAATACAAGGGACATCACTCAATAACAACATTATAAATATAACTAATACAAGAAGAGTGAGTTCCCCCCGACCTCACAAATCCCAATATATTACATCCCTTTACCCTTAGTAAACACAACACATCTCTCAATAGAACAATTGACAGTATCTTAAAATCACCAATTATATTGTAACATGAACACTATGGTAGATTACATCCTTACAAACAATGCACAATATGTTACAACATAATTAAAATACAAAACAATGATGTCAAAGTCCTTTTGACCTTTAAAATCATAGGTCTAACTTATTTGGGACTTTGATTGTCCTGCTTGACCTTCTCAGTGGCTTTTGATTTGGTGACTCAAGATTCTGACCATATGGATTCTCTATCTCAGGAGGTCTAGGATTTAAATCATTAACTCCAGAATTTACATTTTCTGACTCCAGACAACTTGGTTCACTCATATCAACAGAACTTGGTTGTGGAACAAACTGAGTTGGTGTGAACTGTTCAGATTTGGTGGGATTGACAGATTCACACTTATTATCTGCACAAGTTATTTTTAACTGGTCTGCATGTCTACGGACAATAAGTCCATCATTTGTTTTTACTTTATAAGACACAGGTCCTGTACATTGAACAATTTGACCTGATATCCATTTTTCCCTTCTCCCATAATTTCTTAGATACACATTCTCATTAACACCAAATTCTCTTTCAATGGATGTCTTGTCATGATTTAATGGAACTATTTTTGAATTGAATTTGCATCTGAAAGTATTATGCTATTATTCAGATCCTTGACTGACATAGATTTCTTTGATTGATCAATTTTCTCAGGTAATCTGATAGTGCTTTTTTTTGGAACCAAACATACTGTTTACAAGTAATATCCTGGACCATATCAATTTGCAACTGTGATCCAGTATTTGAAGTGGGTGTATTAAATGGCAAAAATTTTTTTTTCTTTTGATGTTACCCTTTTAGTTTCTGTAAGTGCTAATGATGTTAGCAAAGTTGTTTGATGATCACATTCCTTCTTATTTAAAGCATCTGAAATTGCCATATCACCATAATCATTTATTAAGTCACAAATACTTTGTTTAGGCAACTCTGACTGATAATGGACTGCATCTTCTCCATCTTTTATATTATCTTCACAAAGGTTTTTATTTCTTATTTTATATGGCCTTAAGTCATCATTCACAGACTCTTCAGGCCAACCATTTTTACAGTACTCATATACTTTTATTAAGCACTCATCTTTTTGTGTTTCTCTTTTAATATCATTCACATTTATATTGGAGTTATCCATGATAGTGAAGAGAACAAATACATCTTCTGGTACATAGCTAAGGCTTTGGTTTTTTAAAGGTAATCTACTAAGACTATCTGCACTATTCTCAGATCCAGGTTTGTATTTCAATTCATAATTGTATGCAGTTAGTGTGATAGCCCATCTTTGAATTCTTGGTGAGGCATGCTCAGGTAGGGTTTTGTTTTCTCCAAATAAACCTAGCAATGGTTTATGATCTGTAAAGATGGTGAACTTCCTACCAAACAGAAACTTATGAAATTTCTTAACACCAAAAATGATGCCTAAGCCTTCCCTATCTAACTGAGAATAATTTTTCTCAGCCTGGTTCAAAGATCTACTGGCAAAAGCAATGGGTCTGTCACCCTTCTCATCCATGTGGGACAAGACTGCTCCTACACCATCTGGTGAAGCATCACATGTTAATATAAGTCTTTTCCCTGGGTCATAGTGAGTTAGTAAGGTGTCAGAAGACAAAGCCTCTTTTGCTGTATTAAAAGCAGTATCTTGTTGTTTACCCCAGTGCCAAGTTGCATTTTTCTGTAGCAGCTTGTACAGTGGTGATAGTTTACCAGACAGATTCCCTATGAACTTTGCATAGTAATTTATCAAGCCCAAAAAAGCTCTTAGTTGTTGGGTATTTTCAGGTTTGGGTGCTTCTTTAATGGCTTTTGTTTTCTCTGGTTGAGGTCTGATGCCTTGTTTGCTTAATATATAACCAAGAAAACTAATTTCTGTCAGCATGAATTGACATTTATCTTTGTTTATCTTTAAACCTTTTTCACCAACTATTTTCAAGACTTTATCTAGTGTTTTAAGATGTTCAGTGTCATTCTTACCAGTTATGTACACATTGTCAAAGTACACACAAACATTTGGAATATCCTTAAAAATACTGTCCATGACAGCTTGGAAAATTCCAGGGCTGGATGATATACCAAAACATAGTCTTTCATATTGGTAGAGTCCTTTATGTGTGTTTATCGTCGTATAGACTTTTGAATCTGGATGCAGTTCTAGTTGAGTGTAAGCATGACTAAATTCTAATTCAGTGAATTTGTCTCCTCCTGCCAAATTCAAAGAGATTTCCTCAATGTTAGGAATAGGGTACCTATTTAGCTCTATTTGCTTATTCAGTGTAGTTTTATAGTCTCCAAAAATTCTTACAGAACCATCCTTCTTTAACACTGGCACAATGGGCGTTGCCCAATCGGAATAGTCTACCTTCTTTATGATGCCATTAGATTCCAATCTACTTAGCTCATTTTCAATTTTATCCCTCATTGCATAAGGTGGAACTCTAGCTTTGCAGTATCTTGGATTTGTGTCTTTAATGCTTATCTTCACTGTTCTATCATTTAGTAATCCAGGATTACCAAAAACACATTTATTTTCAGATATAACTTTATCTATTGAAGTAAGACTAGATTCTCTTGCATTGTTCAATGAACATATACTCTCCCAATTTAACTTAAGATCACTTAACCAGTTCCTACCTAGTAATGGTGGTCCATTTCCTTCAACCACAAGAAGAGGAAGTTTAACACTTTGACCATTATAACTTACGTGAACCATACACTCTCCTATTACCGGAACATTGTCACCAGTGTATGTTGTTAGACACTTGTGACATGGTTGTAGAGGCACTGATCCTCCTGTGACAGCGTCAAAGTCCTTCTTTGTGATGACTGTTAGAGATGCTCCAGTGTCAAGTTGGAAGCTGATGCTCTTACCGTTGATATAAACTAGTACATTGATGGGAGCATGACTTATTGATTTCACAGAGAACAGGTTGAAATCCGGCTGCGAATCAGTTTGAGCATTTTCACAGGTAGAGTGGTTCATTGGTTGGGTTAGGTAGTCTTGGTGAGAGTTAACATAGTGCTGCCTTTGGTTGCGGTACTGTCTTGACTGGCTAGATTTAGCAACAGACGAAGACTTTGCAAAGCAGGCCTTGGCAATGTGACCTTGCTTACTGCACTTATAACAAGTTGCAGACTTGAACTTGCATCGATGAGATGCATGGGGACCTTTGCATCGATGACATTTTTGATAATTATTACTAGATTTAGATCTAGGCTTTAAACGTGCAGGCTGTTTAGCATAAGTTGAAATGCTCTGATGGGGTTGGTGTTTGTTGACTAACCTGCTGTTTACTGCATGGATCTCTGAAGGTGCTAGAGATCTCGCCGCATCGGATGACTGCTGGAATGAAGTTGCTAGTTGTATTGCTTTTTCCAATGTTAGATCTGACTCGAGCAGCAACTTTCTTTGAACATCAGGGCTGTTTACACCTGTCACAAACTTTTCACATAGTCTGTCAGACAGCGTGTCTCCGAATTCACAAAATTCACTTAAATGACGTAAAGCAGCAACATATTCTGATATTGACTCGTTTGGTTGACGAGTCCTACTGTCAAATCTAGCTCGACATAGAAACTTTGATGGGGTAGGCGCATGGTGGTCTGTTAGCAATTTGCTCAGCTCGTTAAAGCTCTTAGTAGTTAGACTAGCTGGTGCGCATAAGTCCTTTAGTAGCCTAAATTGTTGAGGCCCTATGACTGTTAACAAAACAGCTCTCTTTTTGGCTTCCATCGTCACGTCGTTAGCTTCAAGGTAAAAGCTTAACCTATCTAGATAATCATGAATGATATCATCATTCGAATCAAATTCTTTTATTTGGCCATACAGCGCCATTATTCTAGAAATACTTAGCCAATATGCTCTAGCAAACCTCTTTTTGATTAAGTTGGTGCTCTTTCTAGTGGATTATTTATCGTCGTCGGCAATTGAGGTAGATTGGAGTGGTTCTATTATAATACACTGACGAGAAGCCATGCTGTTTGTATATAGATTTTATTGGGCCTTCGCAAACATGATGGAGAGACCGGAACAGGAAGTAACAATAGATAAATACAAGGGACCTCACTCAATAACAACATTATAAATATAACTAATACAAGAAGAGTGAGTTCCCCCCGACCTCACAAATCCCAATATATTACAAATACTTATAGTGTAATTTGGTTTTCATTTATTATTTAAATTCTTTAAAAAAATTTTAACGACCAATGCTTTTGTTAATACAAACGAGCTTGATTTATTACTTTTAAAGCTTTCATCGCATTTAAAATCTTGTTTTATTTCCACAACGTCCAGCCATGTTTTCTCGTTGCATCCTCTGCCTCGACTGCCCCGAAGTTTTCAGTCCTTTCTGACTGTCGTTAGTACCAATTCGAAACGTGTGCCCAATCAATCGCCATTTTTTCTTTCGAGGATTTGCATTTCTCATGCTTTCTGTCCATACATCCAATGTTTTGTGGTTTCTATTTTGTCATATTCGACTGTTTTAAATACGTTTCTAGGGCATTTGTTGAAGACAGCCAGGATACATTTTGTTATTGTTTCTGTTGTCCTCAATGTTTCAGATCCGTAATTTAGAACTGCATTAACATTGGAGTTGAAGATTATTATTTTAATTTTAATACAGTTTTCGAGGCTGCACGAAGATGGACATTGTGCTTATCGGGCTAAGTTTATTTGCTGTTTGATTTCTATGTTTGTTCCTCCAGTACATATAAATCTATAATTAGTTCTCTAAGTTTTCATTCCCATCTTGTTTGTGGTTAATTTTCATAGGCCTTATATGAGTTTTTTCCATTAAATTTTTACTGCGTGTGAAAACTGCCGACTAAACATATTAAAAATAAATGAAAGTTAATATTTGACTCACCCCAAAGGTTCCTAATAATCTTAAGGAAATGCAGATCTCCAATAACATTAACACTACGTAGGTTACATCACTGACAATTGACCAGACAAGTGCACACAGTGGAATCACCAGGGCTAAATAGATCTTGCCGCAAAGCATCTGTCCCCATGACGTCTCTTTTGGTTGACCGGGTAGCCTGGGCACTCCATGGTCTATTAGAGGTGTGGTAGTGTTAGTGGGGATTAACGGAGTGGTAATGTTAGTGAGGATTAAAGGAGTGGTAGTATTAATAAGGATTAAAGTAGTGGTTGTGTTTGTGAGGATTAAAGCAGAGGTTGTGTTAGTGAGGATTAAATTAGTGGCAAATTTTTGTGAGGATAAAAGTAGTGGTTATGTTTGTGAGGATTAAAGGAGTGTTAGTTTTAGTGAGGATTAAAGTAGTGTTAGTGAGGATTGAAGGAGTGGTAGTATTAGTAAGGATTGAAGTAGTGGTAGTGTTTGTGAGGTTTAAAGGAGTGATAGTGATTGTGAGGATTTAAGTAGTCGTAGTGTTAGTAAGGATTAAAGTAGTGGTAGTGTTTGTGAGGATTAAAGGTGTGGTAGTGTTAGTGTTAGTGAAGGGTAAAGGAGTGGTATTGTTAGTGAAGTGTAAAGGAGTGGTAGTGTTAGTGAAGGGTTAAGGTGTGGTAGTGTTAGTGTTAGTGAAGGGTACAGGTGTGATAGTTTTAGTGCAAGTGAAGGGTAAATGAGTGGTAGTATTAGTGAAGGGTAAAGGTGTGGTAGTGTTAGTGAAGGGTAAAGGTGTGGTAGTATCAGTGAAGAGTAAAGGTGTGGTAGTGTTAGTGAAGGGTAAAGGAGTGGTAGTGTTAGTGACGGGTAAAGGAGTGGTAGTGTTAGTGTTAGTAAAGGGTAAAGGAGTGTTAATGTTATTGAAGGGTAAAGGAGTGATGGGGTGGGGATTGAGAGTGTAAGAATATTGATGTAGTGAAACGATGAGAGTGTAAGAATGTTGATGTAGTGAAACGATGAGAGTGTAAGAATGTTGATGTGGTGAAACGATGAGAGTGTAAGAATGTTGATGTAGTGAAACGATGAGAGTGTAAGAATGTTGATGTAGTGAAACAATGAGATTGTAAAAATGTTGATGTAGTGAAACGATGAGAGTGAAAGAATGTTGATGTAGTGAAACGATGAGAGTGTAAAAATGTTGATGTAGTGAAACGATGAGAGTGAAAGAATGTTGATGTGGTGAAACGATAAGAATGTAAGAATGTTGATGTTGTAAAACGATATCAGTTTTCTGTCATGTAGTACGGTAGCCTAATTTCTTTATACAAGGTGGTAACCTCCATGCTGATGATCCGTGTCGACACTCTACCCACGCATATTGACAAGCCGTGACATTTGCTTTTGATAACTATTTAGAAGTTAAATAATGGGACGTCGTGGTTGGAGGATCGAGCGGACGACTACTAAACCTGATGTCTTGGGTATGTATATCGGGCTCGAGACTGTAGGGTTTCCCTTAGTTAACCCCGCTCTGATTGTGAGGATTGGTACATGTCTCACGTTAGGGAAGGAAACAGTGGTAGGCATTTTGTTGCACACGCTATCACTTAATAGGCCTATGTACGGAAACTGCCTGCCGGATCAACAACCAGGTTCGAGTTAAATGAGTCTTTAAATTAATCAATGAGGTACTGCTATATTTAAGTACAAGAAGGGAGATAACAAATTGGCATCGATCAATTGAACGGTCAAGCTCATGTAGTTCTCGAACAATGTTTATGAATTCTAATTGTTGATAAGAGACAGATGCTTACATCTAAATATAGCAAAATAATTGAGCAGTATTCGGTATGTCAGTAATTTAAAAAAAAACCAACAACATATCATTAAATATTGTCGCCATAAAGATCTGGATCAAGTTACAAAAATAAAAAGTAACACATCCTATTAAGCCTTACTATTAATTGCTTCTCTAGAATTTAAATTCCTGTGAAATTATTATATTTTTATGTTTGATATGAAAGTCTCTTATATTATTCTACATTTGATACATGCTGAATTTAATATTATTTTATTTTCCTAACTTATTTCTGCTCTACCCATAATTATAAGAGCCCTTACCCCCCACATAAAAAATAAATTTACTTCTGATTTTTTTTATTGCCCCTAGACCCCCCCCCCCCCCCCCCAGCAATTAAAAACTAACAAACAACAAACAACAACAAAAAGCAACATAGAATTCACTACTTAATTAAATATTCACAAAATTGAAATGAGACGATTTTTATTATGTGTAAGAAACAAGTTTTAATAAATAAAAGTGGGCCTGTATGTCAGAAAGAAGCCTATACTATGAAGAAAACTGTATTACTAAAGTGAATAGGGCCAGGCAAACTGACGCTGTTAAAAGACATGTCTGAGTCAAAAAATTACTTGAATCCTTATTGTTTGGAATAAACAAGACTTCAAGTTAATCTCAAAACTTTATTCCACCTACACCACAACCTCCATTACTTGTCTTGTCTAAAGCTTTCATCTTAGACAACTCACATAACACAACACAGCTATCCGACACAGAGAACACACATTCAAGGGACACCACCTCGACAAATACAATACAAGGGACGTAACAATAACTACCAAGACATAACGTAACGATTCCAGAACCGAAAAACACTTAAATTATAGCAAAAGCACCCAACGGCTACCGGCCATAAATAAAAGAAGTGCAGGAAGGGTCTAATCTAGCATAAAAGTAACTGTGGTCCTGAAATTTGTTATTTTAACTTGCAAAGATGATACGTAAGGTTGCAGTGCGGTTAGACTAAGTTCACTATAGTTACACATTTTATTAGATTTTTAGATCTATTAAGATCAAAATTCTGTAAATGTACATTTTATACACATTTTAGAGTCTTAATTTTAATATTTTTAAAGTTTAATATTACTCAGAAGAAATATATCTAGAATCTAGATCTAGATCTAGATCTAGTCAATAACAAAGATGATCTAGATCTACGTGGACTACAAAACCTGCTTTTTGTTTATGTCACACACAAAGCATCCATAAAAACCGGACTCTTACTTGTCTTTTCATCTGTTTCCATTGTTTGATAAAGGCCTTCTTTTAGCATGTAGGCCCCATCTACAAGAGACAGTTGTTTATTATGCTATGCGCCGATCTCTAAGTAATAAAATCATTGACGCGCTATTCAGTGCACACGGTGTTGCACTTTATTGACGGGAATTCCAGAACTAAACTGTCACGATGGTGTGTTTTAATGTCGTGTGTACGTATGGGTGAAACAAATGAGATTTTAAACTTTACCTGCTGATGTGAAGGTGCTCTACTTGTATAAGCTTTTACTTACAATTTATGTTTGTTTGTTTGCTTGTAACTCACTTTTAAGCGAATTCGTTTGAACTTTCTTTATATATTTTTATTATAATTAGAAAATAAATAGTTCGTGAAGATTTAATTAACAGATTACTATATTCAATAATATAAAACAAATATAAAAACCGTTGTAATTATAAGCTTCAAAAATACACTGAAAATAAAAATAAAATAAAACAAATTTTCCTTTCATTAGTAAATGCATTGGTAGCTAAAATATGTAAGGTATTTCATGAGCGACCAAAGCTTTTATTTAAGATAACAAGCTTACATATTTCAGTGAGATGCGAATATGTTCTATCTATAAAAGAATCTATAGAAAAATTAACAGTAGAACAATTTGGTTGATATATTATCTATACCTAATTAAACATTATAGTAGGTTAAATAAAAAAAATAACCTATGCTATACGAGAAGTTTGTCAAAATAATCTACATCTAATTCAGTTCAACACACGCTTATTCCTCTGGTGTCTGTTTAAGTAAATTTGTGTTCGCAAATATGTATGTCACACGGCTATGTGGTAGGACGCGGCAGCGCATGACTGCTAACCCGAAAGTCTCGAGCTTTGATGCTAGATTCATGTCAGGTACCAAATAGAGCTGAGTGGACACTGAGACGTCCTGCAGACATGAGCATGGCAATGGAACCCAAGACTTTTGGAGGTGAATAGTTTTGTGAAATATTTTTCTTCTTCACGTTTGAACTAACACGCCTGCGTCAAGGTATGTCATTAGGTGTAACAAATTAATTCTACTTCATCCATCAACTAAACAGAGCGAGAACTAAGTTAACAGAGATTGTGACAGGACCATTAAGTGTAACAAATTAATTCTACTTCATACATCAACTAAACAGAGCGAGAACTAAGTTAACAGAGATTGTGACAGGACCATTAAGTGTAACAAATTAATTCTACTTCATACATCAATTAAACAGAGCGAGAACTAAGTTAACAGAGATTGTGACAGGACCATTAAGTGTAACAAATTAATTCTACTTCATACATCAACTAAACAGAGAGAGAACTAAGTTAACAGAGATTGTGACAGGACCATTAAGTGTAACAAATTAATTCTACTTCATACATCAACTAAACAGAGCGAGAACTAAGTTAACAGAGATTGTGACAGGACCTGGTCGGTGTTGTCTGGTCCATGAAGCGTGACTGTTATGTGTTTTGTTTTGTTCGATTTCTTTTAGACTCCCTAGTAGTTTTATATATCTGACATTTCATATCTTTCTGAATATTCTAATAGCTATTTTATAAAAAAAATAAACGATGATAACACAAACACACTTTATTATTAAATTAAAGAATTTAAATTCATTTTTATAAAAGAGTATATTAAAAATAATAATGTAATGAAAACAATCTTGACAATCATGAGAGCGCCCATTGACGAACTAGTTACCTTAGTGGCCGTAGAGATGATCTACCTCATTATTATAATCTGCTAGTCGAAATTATTGACCTCTCTATTACATGTATGTCGTTGAGATGAGTTAACTCAATATTACACTATGGGCTTCGAGATTCTCTACCTCACTATTACATTCGGGTCATCGAGATGATCTGCTTCACTATTGCACTCGTTCTTCTAGATGATATACCTCACTATTACATGTACATCGTAAGGAGGATCGACCTCACTATTACATGTACATCGTAAGGAGGATCGACCTCACTATTACATGTGTCTCGGCAAGATCATCTACCTCACTATAATGTGCTGGCGGTAGTATAATCAACCCCCGCCCCCTAAAACTAGGATCCCAGACATATAACATCGCTTTTGCTTACATTTACACAAATCAGTTCTAACCCCTCGGGCAGATGAGGCTTGTAAACTAGGAACAGCAACCTATCTAGGTGAGCAAACTCCTAAATGAAACAGGGGTGTAGTCCCTTAGGCGATTGGATTACCAACTTAGGTTTCCTTTAGGCTACTCCTGTAACTTTTCTGATTCCAAGCCAGAGATAACACCGTGTTGTTTAGATGCTTGGATTGTTTTAGAGCTATCAACCAATGATCTAGAAGACGATGGTCATATTTATTTTATTGATCTATTGCAATCTGTTTCTTTAGGTAAATGTTGAATATAAGATGAATACCTAAACTAAATATATATATATATATATATATATATGTATATATATATATATATATATATATATATATATATATATATATATATATATATATATATATATATATATATATATATATATATATAAGTATGTATATATATATATATATATATATATATATATATATATATATATATATATATATAAGTATGTATATATATATATATATATATATATGTGTGTATATATATATATATATGTATGTATATATATATATATATATATATATATATATATATATATATATATACATACTTATATATATATATACACACATATATATATATATATATATATATATATATATATATATATATATATATATATACATACTTATATATATATATATATATATATATATATATATATATATATGTGTATATATATATATATATATATATATATATATGTATGTATATGTATATATATATATATATATATATATATATATATATATATATATATATATATATATATATAATGATAGGCTCATTTCTACACCAACGTAAAAGTTTTATTTAAATTCTGCTTTGTATCAATTGTTTTTGTTCATTTTTCCAAATTCTGTGTTTAATTTCATATGCTATATATTAGAGTAAAATGTCAAGTTGAATAATCACTACTTAAAGATTATCGTTTATTTTTTTAGATCAACAATATGGGACCTTTGAGTTTCTGCTGGCTGTAAACAAACCAGAGAGTTTTCATTTCTGTTTCATCCCTCCAAGTCTGGACATTGTAAGGGGGACGCTGGGATAGAGTATCTAAAGATACACATATTGTATACGATCGCCGAGATTCACTTTCTACACGTATAATTTGGCACTTGTTCTGTATCTTACTTCTTTATTAGGTTTCAAGCTACGGAAATACAACTTTAGCTAAATTGTATTTTGATTCTGTTTACCTAAGGATTTTTTTTATATATAACTACCGTACCCGACCCCGCTCGTTGCCGCGGGAAAAGAAAAACAATCCTATATTCTTAGAATCGTGACCTTGATTTAGAAAAGTGAGTTGAGTTAAATGTAAACAATGCCTGTGCTTGGATAAAAAATATCGGACACGGGTTTACCTACACTACCGCATGAAAACCTTGAGTGTACGTTAATCACTCACCAAAAAAATGAGGTAGAACACACTTGCGTGACCGCCCATGTGTCAGGGAGGTAGAGGGGCGCTATCAGGAGACCCCCTTCCCGATTACACTACCGCATACGCTCCGCGTACGGCCCCTGGCTCCTTAACCCATATTCTGCTAGCGTCCCACTTGTAAGAAAAATTGCTAAAATTTATTAAAAACTAGTAAAAACACAAATTATGTTTCATTGTATTTGAAAATGGTTAGACTATTGAATTTGTGTGTGTTTTTTGAAAAAAATTATTTAGAAAAATGTTATAGTGCCAGATTTGCTGAACTTGTCAAAATGGCGGAAAAAAGAAAACATGCGCACAGGAAGATGCATATCTTCTAAAATATTAACATTTTAAGTGCAAAATACATTTAAAATTTGTAGCAGTACGATATTTCTATCTGATAAAATTTTAAGAGTAACATTTTTTTTAACTACTTCGTTATATCAAGTGTACAACAAGCGTCCCATGAGTGGGACGCTAGCAACGAAAGGCCCCATGTAGATTGTTATACAAAGAACACTTTTATTTGACTCTAGCGAGAAACACAGATGCAAATGTTTATGTTAAATGGTTATTTATGGTGAAACAATTGTTGACTTTGTTAACTGTTCACTTTGGGAGTGTTAAGTCGTATTTATAGATATTTAATTATGACCTTGACCCATATTTACTTATTGTATAAAAAAATTGAAAATATGAAAAACTTACATTTTATTTTTAAGTTTTCAGAATTACACTAATTGAAGTATTTAATACTATTGAATATAAACTAATATAGTATTGCTGTAAATTTAGTAGTGCGTGATATTAAAATAATACCAAACCAGAATAATGACAATGGTCACGATTTAGGTGAACGATTCAGTCATGGGGGTTGGTTAACACTCTTTATATAAGAGAACTGAATCAACATATAGTAGAAATGTGAAATAGCTATGTACTATTGTCATGCCCCAATAATATTCCCTTCCAAGGGTTCCCGATACCAGTTTTACTTTGTTAACTTTTACGAAGCGTAATGGTATTTTCTTTATTCACTAATTCGGTTAAAATTATCAACATATTTGTACTGAAAATATATAATTTTTATTTTATTTTCTTAACTTAACCCTAACACTTAACTTGGCTATGACCTTTTTCTTGACATCGTAAATAATTGTGATTAAATCACCACCGATATGACAGCTATTAACACAAAGTTTGTCTTTTAAACACATAGAGCATTTAGTGTGGTGATGTTGGAAACATTTTTTAGCAGCTGTTAGTTTTATGTTAAACAGGATCTTTACCCGCAATAACAGTTAGCCCATATTAAAACAACTATGTATCGATTATTTCAGTCATTATCAAGGTACCATTTCACCTATATAGCAGCTACGATTGATGTCGTTATGTAGCTACGCTAACACAGCATCGACACTTCTTTTGTTGCATTATTTGTAATTATACCGTAATGTTTTAACCCGACCAAAAAACAGATTCTTGAAAACTAATTATTTTATTGCAGCCAATGTAATAATACTGTAATGGTTTTGAAATAAAACCATCACTTAAATCGAACCTTGTGCCTATTTAAAAAAATATGTACAAAACTACAGTATCGTATGAAAAATGCTACATAACATTATAATGTAAAAACTCTAGATTTTAAGTAGACAAACACAAGCTCTTTTCATTGTAATAAAACATTTTTAAAGTTTTAAGAAAATAAGTAAGATATCGAAAAACGTATAAAAATTGACGGTTAATTTTTTAAAGATACATAATATATATTTTATGCAAGTTCAAAATAGTACACGTTTCTACAAATATATTTATTTTTATTCTTTATCTCACTTCTTCATTAACCTAAAAAGCTATTAGGTAGATACAACTTTATCTAAATTGTGTTTGTATACTGTTTACCTAATGATATATATATTTTTTTTCGACTTGAATATTCAAGTCTCTAGATAATTGATATGTTTAAAATATTTCACAATGTAAATAAAGTATGCACTAATTGTATTGTAAATGTTTTAATAATTAAATAGTTTGCTAAAATAAATTACAGGTAATAAAAATAATTCTAAAATAATTTAGACTTTTTATTCTTATTAAATATAATAAACAAGGTAATAATTAATATTAAACTTTACAGTGCTAATTTTTCTGATTTACAGAACAGTATAGAAAAATGTTTTTCATTTAAAACTTTGATACTAAAATGCTGATAACAGGAATTAACTCCACAAATGTTTAGAACAAGTAAATTCGTACGACAATAAAATTTTGCGTGTGATGGTGTGAAATATTTTTGCTGAAATGTATAGTAGGCCTAGTCAGTAGCGTAGCGAGGGGGGGGGGGGGGGGGGGGCGGGACATATGTCCCCGGGCGCCGACCTTAGGGGGGGCGCCAAATTGAAAGTTTGAGGGGGGGGTGCAAATCGAAAGTTTGAGGGGGGGGGGGGGGTGCAATATAAAAATTCGAGGGGGGAGGCACATCGAAAATTTGCTCCTAAGGGGGCGCCAAATTGAAAGTATGTCCCCGGAACCGGGAAGGGTCGCTACGCCTCTGGGCCTAGTAAAAATACAATTCTCTCAAAATTTAACGCGAGCACTATGTCATAGATTGTCGTACCGTAGGGACGCTGTGAGACACTAAATTCTATAACTTAAACCGAATCAGTAGCGTCAATCTGTACCCCGACATTTTTATGACCTGAAGCGTCCCGGCTTCCCTATCAGTAATATTGTGTAGGCTTATATACTGGTATTATAGAGCGCTATATATTATTGACACGATGGGTCACTACAATCATGTCATGACTAAACCGAACCAGGGAAAGAACCCTGCGCCCTTACGGCGACGAACCTGATACCCGGTCGGTTGTCGTATTGATATATTGCTCTTACATTCGTGCCTTCGAGATGATTTACCTCGCCATTACGTTAGGGTCGTCGAGATGATCTACCTCACTATTACATTCGTGCCTTCGAGATGATCTACCTCACCATTACGTTAGGGTCGTCGAGATGATCTACCTCACTATTACATTCGTGCCTTCGAGATGATCTACCTCACCATTACGTTAGGGTCGTCGAGATGATCTACCTCACTATTACATTCGTGCCTTCGAGATGATCTACCTCACTACTACGTTAGGGCCGTCGAGATGATCTACCTCACTATTACATTCATGCCTTCGAGATGATCTACCTCACCATTACATTAGGGTCGTCGAGATGATCTACCTCACCATTACATTTGTGCATTCGAGATGATCTACCTCACCATTACGTTAGGGTCGTCGAGATGATCTACCTCACCATTACATTTGTGCATTCGAGATGATCTACCTCACCATTACGTTAGGGTCGTCGAGATGATCTACCTCATCATTACATTTGTGCATTCGAGATGATCTACCTCACCATTATGTTAGGGTCGTCGAGATGATCTACTTCACCATTACATTTGTGCATTCGAGATGACCTACCTCACCATTACGTTAGGGTCGTCGAGATGATCTACCTCACCATTACATTTGTGCATTCGAGATAATCTACCTCACCATTACATTTGTGCATTCGAGATGATCTACCTCACCATTACATTTGTGCATTCGAGATGATCTACCTCACCATTACGTTAGAGTTGTCGAGATGATCTACGCCATTATTACAGCTCGGTCGTCAAGATAATATATCTCACTATTACATCTGGGTCGTCGAGATAATATATCTCACTATTACACTTCTGTTTTCTGGGTCGTCTAGATAGTCTACCTCACAAATATGTTAAGGTTGTAGCTTGGTCAACCCTCGCCCTTAAAACTGGGATCTAAGAATTATAGCGCTGGATTTGTTTACATTTAAACAACTCAGTGCTACCCCCCGGGCACATGAGGCTTGTAATCTGGGGACGGCCACCTATCTAGGAAAGAAAATTCCTAAATAAAACAGAGATGGAGTGCCTATAATTACCATGTTAGGTTTCTTTAGGCTACTCCTGCGACACTTTTGTTTCAAACTATATTAATGTCCTCTCTTTTGTGTGTTTGGACTTTCATTTAGAAAGAATCCAATGATCTAGTAGACTATGGTCATGTTTATTTCATTATGTATATACACTAATGTTGTTGTCTGTTATACAACAACATGAATCTTTTTATTACAATCGTCTATGTAACAAACATTTTGTTCAATTTATTGAATTCATTGTTTAATTGCATATTTTATAATTTAGTTAAAATGTGAATTCAACTACTCACAATGTAAATACTACCTTTAATTTTTGAGAAAAACTTTCTGAACCGTTGACTTCCTGCTGGCTGTAAACAAACCTGAGAGTTTTTTTTATTTCTGTTTCATCCTTTATGCGATGGTGAAAATGCAACCCCACCTCCCTTATTTGGAACGGACAGGGCGCTTTTTACCAGTAACTTCGCCTTTTTATTTTGGCGTTACATAATTGATGTAGAAAACGATTAAATATGTTCGTAATTTAAATTTCGCACATTTCAAACGGTTATCTAATTTTAATAGGGCTTGTAAGTCTCGATTTATCTGACTTTGAATTAAAAATTTGTATAGAATTTTTGTAAACACTGGGTTTTCAAAGTATTGTGCTTGTTTGGTAAGTTTTGATGAATCGTTTAGATTTGGGAGTAACGGCGAAAGGCTGTTGCTGATATGGTTTCGTGGGTATCGAAGTGTTAAAGTGTCATAATTTTTATTCGGCTGTTTTGTAGTTGAGGATCTAGCGGAATCTGATTGGTAATAGAGTAATGAGAATGCGTTTTTGTAATGTAATCAACAATTCTAGCAATGTCTAAAACAGCTACCCGCATTTGATTTTTTGAAAGGCGTCCCTTTATTTAGGGGATCCAAAATTTATTTTACTGATTAAACAAAGAAAGTATATAATTGAAAACATGTCATCAGTATTTAATAGAAGTATGTTATAATAAAGCTAACGGTTTCTAAATTTAAATCACAACCAGCAGTTAAGTACTTAATTGGTAAAAAAAATGTTTTCACATGATTACATAGTAAATATAAAATGGTTTAATAGAATTGTTTATAATTATAAAATTGAAAGCTTTTTATTGTGTTTTTCAAGCATGTCTTAGTTACACTTGGTTAATTTAGTTATTCTTTAGAAAGTTATTTCCCTTGAATGAAATTTTGGTAATTGGATCTTTAAATTGGAGATAACTCGTTGCTTAAGGCTTAACTTTACATTAATTTCAAATTCCCGCACCTTAAGTTGACCGCTTACATATAAAATTATATAGAGCAGAAGTTCTAAACAAGATAGTTTGGTAGGATTTTTGTCAAGCAGAAAAACAAACACATCAGTAGCCGTTGTAGATTGCAATACTTAATGTTTGTAGACATACAGTCTTTGTCGTGAATTAAACATCTAATCAATTGTCTATGCTTTACCTTCTCCTAAAGGATTCATATATAATTTTAGGATGGAATATAACATTTATAACCATTTATTTTATAAAAACAAAAAAAAATCGTTACATAATCACAAAATATAGACATTTTACAATTATTACTAAAGACAGTCAAGCTTAAAAAAAAGGTAAGTTCCGTTTTGGAATTCACTTTGGGAGGAATGCAGAGAGCCTAACAAAACAAGAACTTTTTTTAAAGTGTTTTTTTTCCAGACTGTCATATAGTACAAAGTAGACTCGTGGACTTAGAAACAATTTCATTGTGGAATTGAAGAAGATAGTAGGAAATTCTACGATTAATATGTCACTTTTAATTAATTGTTTTCTTATACATATGTTTTATTAATTAAGGGCATGGGCGGGTGATGAGTACCAACTTCCTTATTTCCGAGTCTAAAGACATAATATTTGGCTAATAGTTATAACTCAAAGGGTTAAGTATTAAAATATTTTTTTTTTATTTTTAAATCCTCCGTTGTCATGGTGATGGCGGCCATATTGGATTTTATTGACGATTTTTAAGTGGAAATAACTCAAAAACGGTTTGTACAAATTTCGTGAAAACTTAATATAGTCTGAAGACACATGTGTTTAAGACTTCTGATAGATTACATTTTCAAAAATGAAGATAATTTTTTTTTTACTTTTTTTTCCCATACATCACTGTAAAAATTTCATTATTTCGTCCAATTTTTTCACTATTTAAAAAATAAAAATAAAATTTAATTTTTTTTTCAAAAAGTGTTCTATCAGTTTTATTTGAACATATATACAGCGTAACTGGAGCAAATTTAGTTCAATTCTGATAATTATTAACAAAGTTATTTCAACAATGGTACAAAAAAACATCAAACTGAGAAAAACGCAAAAAACCAACAAAAAGTTGCACAAAATGAAAATTTACCGCTCTATGTCATTAAAATTGACCACATTCATAGCCAGAAGTATGGTGCTGCTGACTATATTCCTTCTTAGCTTGTTCATCTCCTAGTTTCCTTTTTTTTGGCACTCTTTTCCTTTACCTAAAGCTGTAGTCAGGCTGTTGTCAAGGCGTCTTTTTTGGCGTCCTTCACTTATTCTTCGACTATGGTTTCCTTGTTTTGACAGCAGTGCCATAACATGCATGTGCCCAAAATTGAATTCTGCTATCGCAGAAACAGCAGCATATTTTGTATGATCCAATACCTAAAGCCAATGATGCTAAGACGATGGTTTTGTTTATTGTGAATGGCCTTGTTCTGGATTCTTTTGCATTTGTATACTTACTGTTTACAACATTTTTACAACTGCCACACCATGCTTGAAGCAAATCCTTTACACTTTTTTCACCAATAATAGCAACTATATCACAGTTACACTCTGGGCAAGTAAATCACCGTCAACAATAATTCTGCATGGCTGTGGTTTACAATTAGCACTATCAGTACTAGATGTAGCATTGCTTTCTTCTGTCTGTAAAATCTGTGTCTTATATTGCAGGAGTTTCTTAGTAAATGGGCATATTGCATCTGCATCAGTACTTGTCTGAATAGTGGTAGATTGAGTACAGGTAGCTGCAATCAGATGCATTCAGACGTGCCTTGTTTTAGACTTTACTTAGATGTGTGCATCTATTTTTAGCGAGTGTTTGATTCTACCCATAATCGAAAAAGAAACAAATTTAATTATCTCACTGCTTATGATAATTCACGCAACGTAATCTAAACTGTTAATAATATATTTAATTAAAATAATTATATGTTAAAATAATGTAGACGCTTAGAGAAACAAAATTAAACCAAATCAAACATCGCAACGCGCTGAAACTAAGGGAATGTTTACCACCGAAGCGAAACGACCAATCGCTAGCTAGCTTCCGCCGTTGAATGCCAATGAAAAAATTGAGGTCAAAAATTTGCATACCGGAAAAACCCGACTGAGTAAAATAAACAACTTTATGACGTACAAAAATAATCACATTAAAATAGGTATTTTGATTGGTCCTTTAATTTTAGAACAAGTAAAGAAAGGAGGTCACGGCCTTTCCATTGATATGAAACACATTAGGCTTACGCGAAGCCTAATAGTACTTTTCTAGGTCGAAAAATGGCTATTTTTACAAAAATAATAAACAAATGACGCTGTACACACTACTTTAAACCCGGTTTTTCATAAATAAATAATGCTTTTAGGGTCATAACAATGTCATTTTTAGATTCAACGATGGTTATTCTGTATAGATCAAGTGAAAGTTGGAAATCGATGATTTAGTAGATTTATGACGAAAAGTACACCCGCCCATGCCCTTAATGTGTGTGAAAGGGGGCGTTTTAATAAGTTTTACCTAGGGCGCTAAATAATCTGGCGCCGGCACTGTCTGGAGCGCCCTGTGATCTCTAACGAGCCCTAAGGCTTAAACATTTGTTTTAAATAGCACACTATATCATGAACACGGCGGGACACTACATGTGATGACTTATCCGAACCAGAGGACGGAAACGGAACCCATGCGGCTGTATAAGCGAAAGCTCATGAGAGCGCCCAATGACGAACTTATACCTGAGTTGTCGTCGAGATGATCTACCTCATTATTACACTCTGGGCGTCGAGATGATCTACCTCACTATTGCATTAATATAGTTTAGATGATCTACCTCATTATTACACTCTGGGCGTCGACATTACCTACCTCACTACTACTTTTATGTCGTCGAGATGCTATACCTCTCTTTTTTGTTCAACGTTTACATTTACACAAATCAGTACGAACCACCCACCCCCACCTCCTTCCCATATTTAGGTGAGAAAACTTTTAAATGAAACGGGGGGGGGGGGGGGGGGGAGCGATAGGATTACCAACTTAGGTTTCCTTTAGGCTACTCCTGCGACTTTTCTGATTTCAGGCCATAGATAACATCTTGTCCTTTAGGTGCTTGGATTTTCATTGAGTTATCAACCAATTATCTAGAAGACGTTGGTCATATTTCTTTTATTGACCTATTGCCATCTGTTGAATATAAGATGAGTACCTAGATTTGTGGCAGTTGTATATGTATATATATATATATATATATATATATATATATATATATATATATATATATAATGATGTGCTCATTTCTACACTAACGTACATATTTTATTTAAATTCTGCTTTGTATCAAACTTTTGGTTCATTCTTCCTAATTCTGCGTTTAATTTCATATTTTATATATTAGTGTTAAATGTCAAGTCGAATACTCACTACTTAACGATTATCGCTTATTTTTTAAGAACAACATTCTGAGACCGTTGCGTTTCTCCTGGCTGTAAACAAACCTGAGAGTTTTTGTTTCTGTTTTTATTCTCCAAGCCTGGACATTAAGAGAGGTAAGCTGGGAAGAGTATCTAAACATACACATATTTTATACAATGCCCGAAATTTACTTATCTACACGTATAATTTGGCACTTATTCTGTATCTTACTTCTTTATTAGGTTTCAAGCTACGGAAATACAACTTTATCTAATTTGTATTTTTATGCTGTGTACTAAATGATATTTTTTATATTTTATTCGACTTGAATTTTCAAGTCTCTAGATAATTGAATTTAAAACAGCAAAAACATAATGTCATAACATAATTTGCTATAAATCTAGTAAAAATGTCTTAAGAAATATATAGTTTTCTTTAATAAAACATAATGTATTAAAATAATTGTCAAATAATTTTTTTTAAAAATTTTTCATATAAAATAAATACCGTAATTATATTTACAATTTGTAGTATGTTTTTTTATAATAACACATTATTTTGGGGAATATATGTTTGGAATTTAAAATATTGATAATCAAATTCTTTTTACATGGGTTAACTCCACACAAGATTAGAACAAGTACATTCGCACGAAAATAAAATTGTGCGCGTGATGGTGTAAAATATTCTGGCTGATATTTAAAGTTGTAACAAAATATTCACTTGGGATTACATGTGAGCACTATGTCGGACATTGTCCTGCAGTAGGGACACGGTAGGACACTACTTTCTATAACTTAACCAAATCAGGCGGGTCAGTCGGTACCTCGACGGTTATGTGATCCTGGGCGTACCGGGTTCTTGAAACAGGGATTCGAACTCGTGACTTCTAAAATAGCGTTCATAAGCTTTACCACCTGATTACACGATTCCGTTAGAAGTTTAATCCGAGATTTTAGAAGCAACGTCTAATCATGATAGGAAGGATGTTTAAAAAATATTTTTTTATTATTGTTGAAAGCAACGTTTAACAGTTAAGGATATTAAAAACTTTTGAACAATAACAAGTTTCTCCATCAGCTGACACAACGTCAATAAAGCATGATAAAAGGTATTATAAGCATGAAACAAGGCCTATAAAGCACGATAAATTGTATTAAAAGCATGATCGAGGCTTATAAAGCATGATAAATGGGGTATTAACAGCATGAAACAAGGCCTATAAAGCATCATAAATGGTTTATTAAAAGCATGAAACAAGGCCTATAAAGCATGACACAAGGACTATGAAGCATAATGCACAACCTGTTAGAAGTCTACTATTGTTGTGTCAGAACTGTTCTTTGTCTTGATCATGTTTAGAGTACTTATCGCAAAGCTAACAGTACGACTAATCATGTTCGTTGATTGGATTTTAAAAGCGATTTTAGCAGAAAATACAGAGTCATATTACTACTACAGTGTATTTCCTAAAAGAATTCCGTACAAAATCTCGCGGCATCAGTTTAGTACCGAGACTCGTCGTAAACTCAACAGGGCCATTCGACAATGGAAAACTAACACCTGCATTAGGATAGAGCGAGCGAACAGAAGAGATGTCGATTTTGTTTACTTCAAGCAAAAGAAAAATGTCTGTGTCTCACACATGGGTATGCAAGGCGGTTTTCAAAGTTTATGGCTATCCAAAAGTTGCAGTTATAAAACTATCCTTCACGAAATTGGACATTTAATAGGATTTTTTCACGAAACGAGCCGTTCCGGTAGAGATAAATATGTCGAGATTGTTTATAAAAATTAAAAAAAAACTCGACTCAAAATAATAATAAAAAAAAAAAACAACTACAAGGCTTATTCCTCTTTTAGAACCTTACGACTATCTATGTGTAATGCACTACAGAAGCAAGTCATTTCCCATCAATGATGAAATCACCATACGCACAACTAACCCAGCGTATCAAGATATCATTGGACGAGTAGAACAGTTGAGCTTTTTACGACATCAAAAAGGCGAATGTAATGTACAAATGTGATGAAGGTTGTCGTATAAAGCCTGTGTGTCCAGATGGGGCGCTTGTTGGGAAGGATTGCACATGCTGGTGTAAGGGCTCACAAAATGATCCTGTTAGGAAATGTTTGATGGAGCCTGTTGCTCCGTCGTCGAGAAATGTTTTTTAAAAATATGGATTGGAAACTAATGTTTCGTTTAGTAATTGGCAAACTTTGCCTTAAGGGGAGGTCATCACATTTTTTAACAAAAATTTACATGACACTTTAAATAATAACATAAAATTTACATTAGTAATTAAAATTATTCGAAGTTGAGATTAAAGAAATCTTGAAATTAATTAATTAGAATTATTTTCTGTTTTATTGTTTTATTATTTTGATTACTTCAGCTTGAAAATCAATGTTGAAAATAAAATGATAATAAGTTGATTTTAAATGTTATAATATTCTTTTCATTATGCTTATAATAAATGTTGGATGTTACCAATATTACAAAAGATGTATTTTGTCGACTTTTGAACACCACCCGCTTGTTACATAAAATTACCTTAATAAAAAGTGCCTTTTGGTGAAATATTGCTATTGAATTCAAAATTATTTATCAACAGACTTTCGAATTTAAGTCGAAATAAATGATTATACAGAAATATGTGAAAACATTCATGAATGCCAATTTTAGAAATAGTTTTAATCGGCAACAGACTAAAAAGAGAAGAAGAAAAGAAATACGTGATTCCAGTAAAGGAAAAAACTGATTATCAATTCTTGAAATGACTTTATTTTACGAATTCAAGTACATTTTAAATAATCTTTAAAGTTAATGGTGTGCATAGCTCTTTGAAAAATATTTCAACAGGCTGACCTTTAGGAAATACACTGTAGTAGTAATATGACTCTGTATGACTTTATATGACTTTGTATTTTCTGATAAAATCGCTTTTGGAATCCAATCAACGTACATAATTAGTCTTTATGTTAGCTTTACGATAAGTATTCTATACATAATCAAGGTAAAGAACAGTTCGGACTCCCAACAGGCTTTGCGTTATGCTTCACTGGTCTTGTGTCATGCTTTAAAAGCCTTGGGTCATGCTTTATAGGCCATGTTTTATGCTTTATAGACCATGTGTCATGCTTCATAGTCCTTGTGTCTTGCTTTATAAGCCTTGTTTCATGATTTAAATAACTTTTATCATGCCTTATAGACCATGTTTCTTGCTTTATTGTCCATGTGCAATGCTTTATAGTCAATGTGTCATTCAATATAGGCCTTGTGTCATGCTTTTAATACCCCATTTATTATGCTTTATAGGCCTTGTTTCATGCTTTTAATATTATTTTTTATGCCTTATTGACGTTGTGTCAGCTGATAGAGAACCTTGTCATTGTTCAACAGTACTGCTACAATAATAAAACTAGATATTTTAAACATCCTTCCTATCATGATTAGACGTTGCTTCTAAAATCTCGAATTAAACCTCTAACGGAATCGCATAATCAGGTGTTAAAGCTTATGAACGCTATTTTAGAAGTCACGAGTTTGAATCCCTGGTTCAAGAACCCGGTACGCTCCGGATCACATAACCGTCGGGGTACCGACAGACCCGCCTGATTTGGTTAATTTATAGAAAGTTGTGTCCTACCGTGTCCCTACTGCAGGACAATGTCCGACATAGTGCTCACGTGTAATCCCAAGTGAATTTTTTGTTACTACTTTAAATCTCAGCAATAATATTTCACGCCATCATACGCAAAATTTTATTGTCGTGTGAATGTAGCCTACTTGTTCTAATCTTGTGTGGAGGTAATCTATGTAATACGCATTTAAGTATCAATATTTTAAATTCAAAACAATTATTCAAAACAATGTGTTATTATTAAAAAGAAACATACTATAAATTGTAAATATAATTACGGTATTTATTTTATATGAAAAAAAAATTAAATTATTTGACAATTATTTTAATACATTACGTTTTATTAAAGAAAACTATATATTTCTTAAGACATTTTTACTAAATCTATAGCAAATTATGTTTTGACAACATTGGTTTTAAATTCAATTATCTAGAGGCTTGAAAATTCAAGTCGAATAAAATTAAAAAAATATTATTTAGTACACAGCATAAAAATACAAATTAGGTGAAGTTGTATTTCCGTAGCTTGAAACCTAAAAAAGAAGTTAGATACAGATCAAGTGCCAAATTATACGTGTAGATAAGTAAATCTCGGGCATTGTATAAAATATGTGTATCTTTAGATACTCTTCCCAGCTTGCCTCTCTTAATGTCCAGGCTTGGAGAATAAAAACAGAAACAAAAACTCTCAGGTTTGTTTACAGCCAGGAGAAACGCAACGGTCTCAGAATGTTGTTCTTAAAAAATAAACGATAATCTTTAAGTAGTGAGTATTCCACTTGACATTTAACACTAATATATAAAACATGAAATTAAACACAGAATTAGGAAGAATGAACCAAAAGTTTGATACACATTACAAAGCAGAATTTAAATAAAATATGTACGTTAGTGTAGAAATGAGCACATCATTATATATATATATATATATATATATATATATATATATATATATATATATATATATAAATATATATATACAATTGCCACAAATCTAGTTAAGGTACTCATCATCTATTCAACATTTACTTAAAAACAGATGCCAATAGGTCAATAAAATAAATATGACCATCGTCTTCTAGATCAATGGTTGATACCTCAATAAAAATCCAAGCACTTAATTGACAGGATGTTATCTATGGCCTGGAATCAGAAAAGTCGAGGAGCAGCCTTAATGTAACATAAGTTGGTAATCCTATCGCTCCAACCCCGTTTCATTTAAAAGTTTTCTCACCTAGATAAGGGAAGGGGGTGGGGGTGGGAGGTTCGTACTGATTTGTGTAAATGTAAACAAATCCGTTTACTACCGTTGAACAAAATAGAGAGGTATAACATCTCGACGACATAAACGTAGTAGTGAGGTAGGTAATGTGGACGCCCAGAGTGTAATAATGAGGTAGATCATCTCAATTATATAAATGCAATAGTGAGATAGATCATCTCGACGCCCTGAGTGTAATAATGAGGTTGATCATCTCGACGACAACTCAGGTATAAGTTCGTCAAAGTGCACTCTCATAAGCCTTCACTTATACAGCCGCATGGGTGCCGTGTCCATCCTCTGGTTCGGATAAGTCATCACATGTAGTGTCCCGCCGTGTCCATGATGTAGTGTGCTCTTTAAAACAAATGTATAAACCTTAGTGCTCGTTAGAGAGCACGGGATGCTCGAGACAGTGCCGGCGCCAGATTATTTAGCGCGCTAGGTAAAACTTATTAAAAAGTTCCATTTCACACACATTAATTACTAAAACATATGTATAAGAAAACAATTAATTAAAAGTGACATATTAATTTATTATCAATTGCATACACGTTATAAGTAGACATCAAAATCAAATTTAATTGCCTCCTACATCTCAAAAGTTTGTAGTAATTTCTTCAATTCCACTTTGCAATCGTAATCACATTCTATCGAAGCCCCCCCCCCCCCACCCCCCCCCCCCCCCGAAAATTTTTTACCCCCCCCCCCCCCCACTCCCCCGAACGAAACGAAATGAAATTTATATTATTTATATAATTTATATAGAAAATATATACGTTTAATAGTGTCCGCCCCCCGGAGAAAGTCTACCGCCCCCCCCCCCCCCCCGAAAATTTCAAGTGCCCCCCTCCCGGAGAAAAAAGTCTGGAAGAAACACTGGACATAGCTCCTTCCCCCTTAGAAAATTTTAAGTGCTTCCTCCCTCTTCCTGGGAGAAAAAAAGCATGGATAAAAATAAAAAACTCTAATAACAATTGAATATTCTATGGTCATCCAAAAGAAAGCTTCCCTGAAAATTTCAGCGCGCTAGCTAACTGGGAAGTGCCAGAAATTTCGATCGCAAGATTTGATTGGAAAGACAGAGAAAGCAAGTTAAAGAAAACATGGGGAAAAAAAAGTTCTTGTTGTGTTGGGCTCTCTGCAGTCCACCCAAGGTGAGTTCCAAAACGGAACTTACCTGTTTTAAGCTTGACTGTCTTTAGTAATAGTTGTCTATATTTTGTGATTATATAACGATTTTTTGTTTTTGAAAAATAAATGGCTATAAATGTTATATTCCAGCCTAAAATTATATATGAATCTTTTAGGAGAGGGTGAAAAATATGAAAATATGATTAGATGTTTAATTTACGACAAAGACTGTATGTCTACTAGCATTGAGTATTGCAATCTACAACGGCTACTGATGTATTTGTTTTTCTGCTTGATAATGCTAAAAAAACCTACCAAAGTATTTTGTTTAGAACTTCTGCTCTAAATAATTTTATATGTAAGCGGTCAACCTAAGGTGCAGGAATTTGAAATTAATATAAAGTTAAGCCTTAAGCAACGAATTATCTCCAATTTCAAGATCCAAATACTAAAATTTTAATCAAGGGAAATAACTTTATTAAGAATTACTAAATTAAACAATTGTAACAAAGACATGCTTGAAAAACACAAAAAAAGTTATAAATTTCATAATTATAAATAATTATAATAAATCATTTTATATTTGCTATGCAATCTTGTGTAAACAATTTATTTACTTATTAAATACTTAACTGTTGGTTATGTTTTGAAGTTAAAAAACATTAGCTTTATTATAACATACTTCTATTCAATTTTGTTGACATACACTTAATTTTATTTGCGCTAATTGCAACTGTGAAATAAATTTTGGATCCCCTAAATAAAGGGACGCCTTTCAAAAATTCAAATACGGGTAGCTGCTTTAGACATTGCAAGAATTGTTGATTAAATATAAAAAAAAAAAACTGCATTCTCATTACTCTATTACCAATCAAATTCCACTAGACCCTCAACTACAAAAATGCCGACTAAAAATTATGACACTTTAACACTTCGATACTATACCTGCTGAAACCATATCAGCAACAGCCTCTCGCCGTTACTCCCAAATCTAAACAAAACTCAATACACCAGGACACATATCTAATTCAAAATCAGATAAAACGAGACTTACAAGCCCTATTAAAATTAGATAACCGTTTGAAATGTGCGAAATTTAAATTACGAACATATTTAATCGTTTTCTATATCAATTATGTAACACCAAAATAAAACGGCAAAATGACTGGTAAAAAGCGCCTTGACCTTTCCAAATAAGGGTGGTGGGTCGCATTTTCACCATCGCGAATAAATATAGGCCTATATAGACCTAGTGGCGAAGCGAGGTCGGATGTCACCTGGTGCGGCACTTAATGGTGTTACCCCCCCCCCCACCCACCCACCCCCCAAGGACGTAGCGACCATTCCCTGGTACAAACTTTCGATTTGCACCCCCTCCTCCCTCAAACTTTCAATTAGCACCCCCCCTCAAACTTTCGATTTGCACCCCCCCCCCCTCAAATTTTTCTCTTTATATTTTGCTAATTTTTGCCTTGGTGTCACCCCCCTAAGTGGTGCCACCCGGTGAGGTCCGCACCCCCCACCCTCCCCTCGCTACGCCTCTGTATAGGCCTAATTTTGGGGGGCAACATTGATAGTTGGTACTGGGCCCCAAAAAAAAAAGATCGCTACTACTTTATAAAAGTTATTAATTATTTGGTACTTTTTGATAATAGCGATTTTACCCCGCCTAGTTTGCCTTATAGGTAGCGCCGGCTCTGTCTCCATGTCATACCACCGTTAGAGTTACAACTGACGCGCCTGATTCGGTTATCGAATGTAGTCCACCGTTAGAGTTACAACTGACGCGCCTGATTCGGTTATCGAATGTAGTCCACCGTTAGAGTTACAATTGACGCGCCTGATTCGGTTATCGAATGTAGTCCACCGTTAGAGTTACAATTGACGCGCCTGATTCGGTTATCGAATGTAGTCCACCGTTAGAGTTACAATTGACGCGCCTGATTCGGTTATCGAATGTAGTCCACCGTTAGAGTTACAATTGACGCGCCTGATTCGGTTATCGAATGTAGTCCACCGTTAGAGTTACCATTGACGCGCCTGATTCGGTTATCGAATGTAGTCCACAGTTAGAGTTACAACTGACGCGCCTGATTCGGTTATCGAATATAGTGTCCCACCATGTCCTTAATGCAGGACAGTCTCTGACACGAACGTAGCTACCATAGTGCTCAACTAAAATCCCGACTGAATATTTTGTTAATACTTTAAATTTCAGCAAGAATTTCACACCATTACACGCAAAATTGTTATTCTAGTGCGAATATTCTTGTTAATTAACTTTAGTGAAGTTAATCGACGTAATCAGCATTTAAATAACAATGTTTTAATTAAAAACATTTTTTCCACCAAATATTGTGTTATTGTTTAAACGACGTACAGTAAATTGTAAATTTAATTATATCATTTATTTAAAAAAAAATAAATCTATTAAATTATTATACAGTTATTTGAATACATTATTACAAAATGTTCCATGGTTGAAAACTATGCATTTCTTAAAACATTTTTACTACATTAGTAGAAAATTTTAATTAATTTCTATCCTAATTTCCTGATCAATTATCTAGAGACTTGAGAATTCAAGTCGAATAAAATATTTAAAAATATCATTAGGTAAACATGTTACAAATGCGATATAGATAAATTTGTATTTATCTAGCCCAGGGGTTGGCAACCTGCGTCTCGCGAGCCGCATGCGGCTCTTTTGATGCAAGTGGCGGCTCTCGAGTTCCATGCACAAATATTATAAAGTATTGTATTATTTTATTTTCAAAACCCATAACAAGTATTATACTGTAAAGAAACTCAACTTTAAACATAATAAAAAAAAACCACTAATCAGCGAACAATGAGAATAGGTTGGAATAGCGAGTATTCGGACAGCTGACAGCCGCTTGGGCACCAAGCCCAGCCCCACAGCCGTTAAATGGAGAATGTTATTTTATTCTGAATGAATTTACCTATCTGTCAGTAATCATTAATTAGACCTGAGTGACGTAGTTTTTTAAATTATTAGCCTTCTACTGTTGAGCCGGGTACTGGACTGTGGGTTACGAGTTTACCCAAGGCTCTGTGGGTGGAAGATAAGTCTGGTGAGAACCGAAGGACAGAAGAGACTGAGACACGGTAATCAGACGGCCAAGCCAGTTAGTCGGAGTTTGCCGTGTTGAGGCCTGCCTGGCTAATGGGAGACACCTCCTGAGCCGGTGATGTCAGTAAAGAAAAAAAGAGTTAACAGCTTCTCAATTGGATTGGGATAGTACTATAGTTTTATTATTTGATATCTAAGTTTATCATATCAGAGCTAGCTAAAATAATCTAATATGTTTTGTGCGAAACATCTGTATCATTTTATATGAATAAATATTATTTCATATTTAAAGCTATTTATTTTAAATAAAGAAATTAAACTTATTTACATAATCCAAATCAAATACCAAATATTGAAATAAAAATGTTAGTGGCTCTTAACAAACTGGAAATTTTGTAAATTGTAACTTTTGGCTCTTCCGTCTCAAAAGTTTGCCCACCCCTGATCTAGCCTGAAATCTAATGAAGAATTAAGATACAGAACATGGGCTAAATTATACGAGTAGATACGTGAGATTGTAAATAAGAGAACAACGTTGGTGTAGAACAGAGCACAATATTATAATATATACAGATGTCACAAATATAGATGAGGTACTCATCCGAGATTAAGCACTTATTTAAAACAGAATAGGTGAATGTAAAAAGTATGACTATTTTCTATTAGATCATTGGATGATAACTCAATGAAATAGTTATGCGCAATGTAGGGCATTGATTCTGATTTCAGCCTGTTTTTCTTTGTCCAACCTAGAACAAACCACAAGTCAAGATTATTTGTTTCAATTTGGAGTTGTCTCTCCTAGCAGAGTTGCTTTCCCCATCTAAACTGGGGGTTTAGGACGTGTGACTTATAGGTTTCGCCGCCATGTGCTTTACCGACTCGACAAATCAGACCTCTTTACATACTTCAACTCTATGGTAATTCAAAACATTAACTCAGTTCAAACCAGTGCGTGGATTAGTTTAGGTCAGACAAATTAAGTTCGTGTCAGAGTATGTGTGTATGTGTGTGTGTTGGGGGAGGGGGGGGGGGGGGCTATGTTAACGTGATAGAAAACCGGGTGGTTCTAGGTGGTGTCGGCTTTTCCGTCTCCAGCAAGGAAACAAAATAATCTGTTGGGTTGGTTATCCAACTTTTCCGACATTGAAATAGATGGCGTTTTAAATTATTAAACTGTATTTAATCTAACATTATTAGAGTTATTGGGAAATTTTTAGACGAGAAATGACGCAAATAATTTAACACAGTTTAGAAAATGGAGCAGGGGCGTAGCGAAGGGAGGGCGGACCGCACCGGGTGACACCATTTACGGGGGGGGGGTGACACCAAGGCAAAAAATAGCAGGTGCGAAGCGAAAGTTTGAGGGGGTGCAAATTGAAAATTGAAAGTTTGTCCTCTGGGGGTGACACCATTAAGTGCCGCACCGGGTGACACCTAACCTAGCTACGCCACTGAATTGGAGTAATATTTTTGAGCTATCTAGTTGTTATTCAGTTAACGCGTGTTCATATAAACTTTTTTCACATATTTGGGCGAAAGGCTTACAAAATAAAGGGGCGCTACTCTAATCATGCTAGTACACACGAGTGACATAGTTCGCTCCCTTTTAAATTTTGTTTTAATACACTCGCTAGCTTCATTCTGACAATCTTGTGTTAAATCACACTACAAATTTGTCCATCAAATAAATATATAGATAGCCTACTTGTAACGTACTGTCTTTGACGTTTATAAAAAATCCACCTGAACTAGACTAGTAGTAATCATTGTAATCATTTTATTATACTTTCTTGTATAAGACCAACGATTTATTAACAACTGTTCGCACCAAAATTATTGTTGTACAATTTGATTTAGTTTTGTACTATATATAAATATGAAAGCATAAGAGCTAAATGAATGAATAAAAACACAAGTGTGTGCAGTGTCTCATATGGGGGGGGGGGTTCAAACTGTTTCCATCATTTATATATATATATATATATATATATATATATATATATATATATATATATATATATATATATATATATATATATACATATATATATATATATATATATATATATATATATATATATACTAGCTGTAATTTAAAATAAATTGAAATTAGTTCTCTGAAGAAATAAGAAAAAACACACAATCTAGGCCGACAAAACAAAACAATGTATCACTTTAAACAAAACAAAAAAATACACACAATACAACCAAAAAAAGGAACACAACACAATATGTTTTGTAATCCTTGTAAAAAACAGTTTGACATTATGACTCCTAGAATATTAAGACAAACGGTAGTAATTTTTTTTAGGGGGCGGGCCGTCGGACATATTTATGACGATGTGTGTCCATTGAAGGTGGGTTGGAAATCTACTGATTTATCGAGATGTTATTTATAACAGCACGTTGTTTAATTATCTTATAATTTTATAATATATTAAAAAATGGAAGTAGAGGTTACATTTCACGGTAAAATTGTCTTAAATTGGCTTTGTACTGAGGTCAACAATTTAAAAGGGGATTAACCTCCAACATGTAACTATACAGTTCAGATCATACATTTTTAATTAGGTACTGTTTTTGTGTTCTTTAGAGATCCTTTTTAACATAATAATAAGGTATGGGTTAGATCATTGTACTGCACTCACACCTTTTTACTGTTAATTGCAAAAACAAGATTTACAGAGTTTTACCTGTTTCAAAAGATATGGATCTGGCGGCATGGTACTTTGATACCTCATTACGTTTTTTTCCCAAATGTACTTAACAGATCAGTTTGGGGTGAGTTGGGGAGGGGTTCAACTTCATTCACCGCTGTCCGGTCACTTTAGGTGTATCCTACCTAGCGTATACCTAGGTGTGACATTAATGTTGTGTCCCGTTTTAGGTGGTGAAGTAGTGGGGTGGGGGTGAGGGTGGGAGGGGGAAACCAACTCATACTAAACATAGCGTCAGTTTTTAGATGACGATTCTGAACATACATATACAATTATACATATATACTGATTCAGAAATAGATTTAAGTAACAGTGGTATTATGACTGTAAAAAAATTAAGGTGGTGTCCATGAGGGGGGGGGGGGGGTTGCTACGCCACTGAGTGTAGGGAGTTAAATGTTGTTCGCAATTTTTTAAACAAGAAATTCAGGGTTCAAATGTAATGATAAAATAGTAAACCAACTGTGGCCATACTGTGTTGTTTCGACACGCTAGAGAGACAACAATACAGAAAGTGTTATTATAAAGAAAAAAAAACAGTTTTCAACTTCGTATCTATATCTTTCACCGTCGAGTTATTAACTCCCGTCTCTGGCGTGAGATGGGGGAGGGGGTGGGGGTGGTTTATAAATTTGTTTTATTTGACTCCGCATCTTACAGTTGTAGACAAATATTTGTGAGCTTTAATACAATTATTGGTGGCAAGATTAGAAGTTAAACCACTTATTTCTTAAAATAGTCAAGCATATTCGTTACTGTTTATCGATCGCTTGTTTTGAAAAAAACTTTCATCCTTAGATGGTGAACGGAGCAGAGGCGTAGCGATGGGGGTGGGGGCGGGGGGACATATGTCCCCGGGCGTCGACCTTAGGGGCGCCAAAATGGGTTGGAAAAACGTATTGAAAGTTTGAAGGGGGGAGGGTTGCAAATTGAAAGCCTGAGGAGGGGTGCAAATCGAAAGTTTGTCACCGGGCACCGGGAAGAGTCGCTACGCCTCTGGAACGGAGATATCAACATAGATAGAAACAATAAAATATGCTGATATAAATGTTATAAAGGAGGTGGTAAATTAATTTTCGGGTCGGGCCGTCGGACATATTTATGACGATGTTTGTCTATTGAATGTGGGGTGGAAATCTACTGATTTATCGAGATGTCATTTATAAACAGCACGTTGTTTTATTATTTTATAATTTTATAATATATTAAAAATGGAAGTAGAGGTTACATTTCACGGTAAAATGTCTTAAATTGGCTTTGTACTTAGGTCAACAATTTAAAAGGGGATTAACATCCAAATTCGATACTGATTTAATGGAGACCTATAAATATATAGAAGATAGCATTACAAAAAATACACATTTAGAACTATTGGATCACAACATTACGTAATTTCGGGAATTTTTCAATTGATATTCCACCACCTCAGTATAAAGTGTCTCTTACCTGGCTGGTTCGAACTATTTATAGTTAATAGGTCAACCTTTTATACACAGTTTAAACATTAATCCTGTTCAGTTATAATAGGATTATTATTGTTGGATTTTAGTTATTTCTAAATTTCTAACATTATTGTTCCCCGTTTAAAATGATTTCATCATAGTAAGAAGCCATAAAAAAGCCACTGAATTAATTACAAAAGAGGCAAAGCCAATGCTTTATGATTTTTTAAAATCCCGTTTGTATCTAGATTTATTCTGGAATCTAGATCTCCTGATGTGTTTAGCCATATCTTCAATATTTTAGAGAAAATAATTTGGTTTTTAAAAAAATCTAAATATTAATATTTATATATCGATGGTCTCGGTCGCAAACCGTCTAACTCCGAAAATGTAAATTTTACAGGAGAGACAAAAAACTGATTATTTCCTTCTCGATCGCTCTAACACTAATTTTTTTTAAAGATATCTCCGAAGAAACTCTCTACCGACTATACTGCAGCGTTTTAAAATGGGTTTTGTTGATATTTACAAAATTATAGCAGGTTTAAAAAGATAGACGGTTTGCTCGGTCTAAAATTCTCGGTGCAAACCGTCTATCTGTGCGCGCGCAGACTTAGCTGTTTTGAGCCGAGAATTTCGGTCTCAGCCGCGTTCGTTCGTTTTGTCCAATGAACGTGATTTAGTTATGTTTATGTTTTTAAGTTATAATTAACACTTCATAATATTTAGATTATAGTTTTGGGCTCATATTTTAATTATTTGAGTTTATTCTACATTATGGGGTCAGTTTAATTTTATAATAGAGATGTTTTAGTATTGCTTTATCGCTTTCGACTGTTTATTCATTATGGCTGTATTTAGCACTAGACTTGTTAACTGTTGAAGGTTATGCTTTATTTACTACATCTTTCTATTCTCACAGTTTATTTTACTAAATGTGGTGGGTTCTGGGTTTATAGAATGATAATAGTAAAAACAGAAACCTTATTGTCAGATATATTATGAATGAGACATAACACATTAATCACATTAATAATGACTTAATGTTTACTTATTTTACAAAAATTTAACACATAAAAATGTGTTTATTTTTAAAATTTATTCTTTGAATAAACTTCACATAAAGACAAATTAAAATGGCAACATATTTTTAAAATCAGGGAAATCATCATAAAAAGGTGTGTTTATGACTTGCTTTTAGTTGCTCAAATATGACAGCTTTTATTTTTTTTTTCTGCTCTTGTACAACTTGACAGGGGCTACAGATGAGATCATAATCTTACGACCCTAGCTTAACAATTGCCAGCTATCTGCTAATTCACTTTGAAGTAGACAGTAGCATCAGGCTTGTACTGCAGTGCACAAATATCTGTCGCTTTGAATTCTTGATAGGTCTGACTGGTCTTTTGAGATCGGCTGGTCTCTTGTATGGTAAGGCTGGTCTTTTTGAGAGAGGTTGGTGCCTATTGTCTGTTATGTGAGGCTGGTCTACTGTACGTGACGACTGGTCTGTTGAGAAAGGCTGGTGTCTTGTATGGTAAGACTGGTGTATTGAGAGAGGCTTGTCTATTGTAGGATAAGACTAATCTTTTGAGAGAGGCTGGTCTCTTTTATGGTAAGAATGGTCTGTTGAGAGAGGCTGGTATCTTGGAGGGTAAGATTGGTCAGTTGAGAGAGATTGGTCTTTTGTATATTACGACTGGTCTGCTGGGAGAGACTGCTCTCTTGTGAGTTACTGGTGCCTTAATGTTACAACTGGTCTGTTGAGAGATGCTGGTGCCTTTACGATTTGTCAGTTGACAGATGCTGGTGTCTTGTATAGTAAGACTGGTCTGTTGAGAGAGGCTGATATGTTGAGAGAGGCTGGTATGTTGAGAGAATCTGGTCTGTTGAGAGAGGCTGGTCTGTTGAGGGGGGCTGGTATGTTTAGAGAGGCTGGTCTGTTGAGAGAGCCTGGTCTGATGGGAGAGGCTGGTCTGTTGAGAGAGGCTGATCTGTTGAGAAAGGCTGGTCTGTTAAGAGAGGCTGATCTGTTAAGAGAGGCTGGTATGTTGAGAGAGGCTGGTCTGTCGAGAGAGGCTGATCTGTTCAGAGAGGCTGGTCTGTTGAGAGAGGCTGGTATGTTGAGAGAGGCTGGTCTGTCGAGAGAGGCTGATCTGTTAAGAGAGGCTGGTATGTTGAGAGAGGCTGGTCTGTTGAGAGAGGCTGATATGTTGAGAGGCTGATGTGTTGAAAGGCTGGTCTGTTGAGAGAGGCTGGTCTGTTATGTGGTAAGACTGGTGTGTTGAGAGAGGCTGGTATGTTGAGAGAATCTGGTCTGTTGAGAGAGGCTGGTCTGTTGAGGGGGGCTGGTATGTTTAGAGAGGCTGGTCTGTTGAGAGAGGCTGGTATGTTGAGAGAGGCTGGTCTGTTGGGGGAGGCTGGTCTGTTATGTGGTAAGACTGGTGTATTGAGAGAGACTGGTATGTTGAGAGAATCTGGTCTGTTGAGAGAGGCTGGTCCGTCGAGTGAGGCTGGTATGTTGAGAGAGGCTGGTCTGTTAAGAGAGGCTGGTCTGTTGGGAGAGTCTGGTGTGTTGAGATAGGCTTGTCTGTTGAAAAATTAATCATAAAAGCATTTACTAAAGACAACTAACCATGTCGTTGAACATGTACGCCAAACATTTTGTAACCTGCCATAGAAACATTTCTTAACACGTATCTAAACCCTCAATCTAAAGCTAGTAGTGAATTAACAATTATTAAATTTATTGCACATTCTTCTTGTGGAAATATAATTCGAATTATAATATTTTGATTGATATTTAGATTCTAGATTGAAGATCTAGTTTCAAAGCATTGTGTTAGCCTAAAAAATTGTAAACAAATCAGTTTGGTTGTTGATAATCTGGAAATAGGCTATATTAAACAAATATTATTTGTTTATTATTCTTTAAAATGATAAAATGTAATAGAATAGTAGAACATAGTTAATCAAATATCCTTACCTATAAGTACTGTGACTGCTGTGCTGTAAAATTGTGTGATTGCGGCGTGCGACTGCGTTCCCGATCAAAAGTGTACTGACAATTATAGCGATATTCGTTTTGCGCCGAGATTTTTAGCGCTAGAAATAATAGGCGGTTTGTTCAAATGATTATATCTTAATAATCATTCTACAGATTTCTCTAATATTTTCAGGCCTTACGGGGAATCATATTGGCTTTTGATTTATGTAAAAAAAAGCAAATCGAATTTTTTTGAGTTAGACGGTTTGCGACCGAGACCATCGATATGTATTCTATAGAAATTGTTAGGGATTTATCAATATTGTGAAAATGAATAGGTCGATAAGAGCGATAGAGCCTACTTTGTTTTGTTTTTTTTGGACGATTGCCTTGAAATAATAACAATAAACGTTAATCGATCGACACTAGAACTTTGTTAGCTAAGGTCTAAAAAAGATCGTATATAGTTAAGGTTTATAACTGTCATGTTGAGCATGCATTAAACAATTACAACAAAATGTGTCACTACAAATCTATTATTCTGAGATGTAATTATATAAAGTCTGCTGTTTCTGAATTAAGTCGAAATTCGGGAATTAAAATATTTGGTCGACAGTTGCAGAAAATGATGCAATCTAGTCAGTGTTAATCTGGATCATATCGATACTAAAAATAAATGTTTTTCTCTGCACTTAGAAAAGTATTCTACGCGGGACTTTATCAACACATACATAGTTTACTTAAAGTTTAGGCTTATTGTTTAAAGTAATCACACCACAAGTATAGTGATCGATACTTTATTATTAAGAAAAACATTTTTTTCAGTAGGTAGGCCTATATCTAGATCTAGACGTCACGTTGTTTGAGCTAAAAAGGGCAGAGAAAGCCATTTTTTCTCCGTGTAGTTATGATTTTTTTTTTACGTTTTTTAAAAAGGGCCTGAAAATGGTCCTTTTTTAAAGTGTTCAGTCATTTTTTCGAAGAATTATTTTAAAAAATGGGCCGTTTTGAGCTATGTTTTGATGTAAACAACAGCCCATATCAACACGTGTCAAACCACGTGAAGGCACCCGATCGACAATCTCAGTCACGCATGATTTGTTTTTGTACGTTCTCATGAACTAAATACCAGTTTACTGACAACTAATTGGAAAACGACGATTTCGTAAAAATAACGAACCTAGGGGAACTGCTTTTAAAAATTATTAAATAAAAATCGGTGTATTGGGTACAAATGTTGATTCTAAAGTTTCTATAATTTACCTAGTAAGGCATGGTGAAACAACGGTCTTAGGGCGCCATGTAATGTGTAGTATTCGCTAAATGTAAACTAACCGGCCCGGCCACATATCCACCGCAAACTGTTAGATTGGTTGTATGTAAAAAGCACACTACTTAAAATTACATTTGTATATTCACATCACACAAAGTAATCTCAAAGAAAGCACAAAATAAAATTACCATGAAATTTGAAAACCACGTTTGTCAACCAGCCATCTTTGGCAAAATCTAGAGGTCATTCTTTAGCCTACACATGTGTCTTGTCAAAAAATTAGTTTCTGTTGGTACACGACATTTAGATCAAAATATTTATTAACAAACTAAATGAATTCGAAAACTATAGCAATCTAATCCCAATATTGAAACATAATTTGAAGCACTAAAAACAAACTAACGAATAAATCCCACTAAGTGTCGCAGCTTTAATCCTCGATAAAATCGTAGTGTGTAACCACGTTGTGAGTAAATTTGCACGAGAAACACCACCGGCCTAGACCTTCCTTTGTTGTGTTTTGCTCCAAAATAAAATGCTGCGAGTAGGGGAGGTGAATATAAAACCAGAATAGTACTTTTTAATAATGAGGTCATCTATAGTTTAAACATACTAACGGGGTTAAAAGTGTAACTTTTTATTCAATTAGGTGAGATATGGAGGAGGATGGGGTCATTTAAGCAACGGAGCTATATTTATAGTAGTAATATTACGGGAAAGCATAGAGTGAAGCCGGCATTTAATTATTTTTATTGTTATTAAGTACAGACATTTATTCAAGTTCAATGAATGATTAAGCTACTCATAACGAAATATGAAAAATGTCAATGTGAAAAAGTAGCCTAATAGGTCAACTGAATGGGGTAGGTATTTGAATTTATTTAATTAAATGTCCATCCCCTTAGCATAAAAATATTTGGAAACACATTTTAGTATCATCGTAAGTACAGCCAAATATTAATATTATAATATAATGTTACTATTGATAGCTGTTACTTTGTGCATGACATCATTCCGATAGTTCACCGTAATTGTAATCTGAGCTTGACGAAACTCGCAATCGTAACATGATATACCTAAACCCTTGTTGGTTGCTAATCTAACAACTAACAAACGCAACTCGATAAATTCGACGTCGTGAAAATACCACTCGTTGACTTTGATTTTCACTTGAGATTGGTTCTTGTGTGAGAATAAAAGGTTTCCTCCGCATGCGGCAACAACGTCATCCAAGGCCAATAACACGGTGGCTTTTTTTCCCCAAGGGGTCATCCATAAATGACGTCACGCTTTTTGACGATTTTTACCTCCCCCCCCCCCCCCCGCTGCCCACCATCACACCTCGTCAAAAAAGCCAGACACCCCCCCTAAAATGACGTCACACCTCAGCCTACAACCCCCCCCCCTCAATATTGCAGTTGAATTGTTCTTAAACATCGTGTTTTTCAAAATCTTGTCTGTCTGAACTCTGTCAAAATAAAGTATTTTAATGAATTCCAATTGCAATTTATTAAAACAGTTTTCTAAAACGCAAAATAACGTCTAAAATTCGTTTTCTAACATTGCTTTTTTATAATGCAAAAATGTGCAGTAGCACCATCTGAACCCCCCCCCCCCCTCCTCCCCTCCCCCCTCATCACACACCGTCAAAATATTACGGAACCCCTCCCCCCTCCGAGTATGACGTCATTTATGGACGACTTACAATGTGCATTTACCCTACCCACCGCCCTCTCATGGCATACAGCATTTTTTACCAACTTTGTTAAAAGTTCAAGAAGGGTAGAGGGCAGAGTTACTAAAAAAAGTTTAATTAAATATTTGAAAATTTTAGATCTGGAGCACTTTATATTTATATTTTTGAGAAACCTAAATAGATGTAACAGTGCTGATACCGGTTTGAGTTGGGCTCGTAAGGATATAAGTACGATGTCATGGTGTTGGCGTATCCAGGTGGGTTATAATACTAAAGTTTGATGCCATAGTGTTACCATGTCATTTAAAACATAACAATCGTCTTGTTTTCAACAACAAAAATTCTCTTTTATTATTCTTGTTAGAGTTCTAGTAGAAACGAATTAATCACAAATTTAATACCGGTAGGTGACGTTGTTTTTACAACACATAGTAAGTCTTGTTTTAGTAGTTGTACTGTGATGTCACAAAAACATCGCTTATAGCCTAAATGGGAATACTTAGCTATTTAGTATGCCTGCATTACAACATCGACACGCTTGTTAATCTGATAGTCACGAGTCAGAATCCTCGACTTGAAACCGTAAGTAGTCCATTAAAAAAAAATAATATCTCTGGTGTCTAAATTTAAATATTTTTATTTTAACAATATTATAACATTTCTGGGGCTGGTAACATACAAAACAAAAGAAAATGGCTCAACAAGTGTATTACATTTATTGAATGGGATAGTACATTATTGCCGAGTACACTATGTATTCAGTGTGTATTTTGTGTGTTTCGTACACAATAATAACACTCAATTGATGTTGTGGACATGCGCATATCCTGCTACTGTGAAGCCTTTGAGGGTTAATATATATATATATATATATATATATATATATATATATATATATATATATATATATATATATATATATATATATATATATATATATATATATATATATATATATATATATATATATATATATATATATATATATATATATATATATATATATATATCAACACCGTAATAAGCCATTAAAATTGGTAGGGTCTTCAGTGGCCAACATGTGCAGTCTAATGGGCTATGCACAGCTGACGCAATAGTTGGAAAGGCAAATAATGCAACCTAGAAAAGGCTATACATTTATTTAACCCAAGGCTATACATTAATCTCTATATATAATTCTCTTCTGTAAGACGTTAGAAAACAAGCTGCCAGCGCGCCTTGCAGTCCCCTCTTCCTCTCTATCGCTACCACCTCCCACCCCCCACCCTCTACCCCCTCACATGGTCTGGTGAGCTGTGGATCACGCTAAATGTTTACATTTTACAATCTCATAGCCGGGTTTGGTGACGGCTATTAGGGGCAGATAATTTAGTTTTTTAAACTTAGAGGAGATAACTAAGAGGAGGCTGCTTTCACGGGGGGGGGGGGGGGTTAGTGTTTTAAAGCAAATATTTTCAGTGGCAGCATTGGTACTGTCCAATTCACAAATTATGAATTACTGAAAAGAAAAAAAAAACAACTAAATAGCGGCGTCTGATACACCGCGGGTCGGCTCGTATGTATTATTAACGTTATGACTAGTAGGCCTATTCGTGTAGATATACAAAAAAATAACAACAATCTAGAGTGGGGATTTTTTTTCTTTTGTTGGAATTTATTTATATCAGGCTAATTTTCTATGGGCCTAAGAGGTATATCCATATGATTAAGTTGAATTATATTAGCTTAATAAGCCGAAATCTCAAGAAGCTACAGATTATCGGCCGACATAGATGACCTCAATGATGGGTGTTTATTATGTGGACATCAAATGTATCGTGCATTTTTAAATGCTAAAAACTTTTTACCACAGTAGGAGTTTGGAGTAAATCGACCTGTTTGAAATGTTTGCGTACACAGATAACACCATTGAGTCAGAAATCAATAAAGAATTGACTAAATCACAATGAACTAATAGTTTCAAGTGCTAGAGAAATCGAAGGATGTCATTGTGTGTGTATTTTATATTGAGATTTTAGTTACATATTCTGTTTTCCACTTTTATCCGTGGAGCTCCTTTTCTGAATGGTACATCAACTGGCAGGTTGCTTAGAGGTCGGCCATAAATGACGCCACACTCGTAGTGGAGAGGGGGTCCGTAATTTTGTGACGTTGTGTTATGAGGGGGAGGGGGGTTCAGAGGGTGCGACGTCACAGTTTTGCATTATCAAAAAGCAATGTTAGAAAACGAATTTTAGACGTTATTTAGCGTTTTAGAAAACTTTTTTAATAAATTGTAATAGGAATTGATTAAAATACTCTATTTTGACAGAGTTCAGACAAAATTTTGGAAAAATATCGATATTTAAAACAAAATTTGTAGGCTGTGTGACGTCATTTTAGGGGGAAGGGTCTGGCTTTTTGTGACAACGTGTGGCGGAGGGGAGGGGGAAGGTAAAAATCGTCAAAAAAAAGCGTGGCGTCTTATTTTATATGCGAATCCAAAATATAAGTACATGATTATTTCCATTACGCTTTATTAATAAAATATTAAGTAAATTGTAGCTTGCAAAAAAGTAACGATAACATTCAATGTATAACACAGCTTAAAATGTAGCGGTGATGTTTGTTCTGTTGATGCACAACATCATGACTACTTTAGGTGAGGATAATTTATATAATGTAGCACTTTATAAACCAGCTTACCAATCGTCGTTATACGCTAATTGGTTTGCTAAGAATGGAAATGATGGCAGAATGAGTGGCTTTATTTCTAATACTAGTTGTTAACATAGGCCTTACCTTGAACGAATGCAACAGTTTATGGTGGATGTGCTGGACATATACGTCATCAAGTCAATCAATCTAACCAACAGGTTTGTTCACAAAACTATTTATGTTAAAAAACAAAAAGATAATTCTATTTTTTACACAATATATATATATATTTTTAAGCACACTTAACGCATAAAAATTGTATTAAAAAAATGACAACAGCCTGGTTGCTGCGAGGTTACACAATTTCCAGATTGATGTGTTCATCAAAGATACTAGAATGGTCTCAAACTTTTCTTTAGAGTTAGGAGACATTTGTTACAACCAGACGTCAGCTGCTACTATTGGTACCTTCACATAGAACTGTAGCAAACCACTTGTTGGCCGCTTTGTTCGTCTAATCCGGTGAGTCTTGTCAAAACGTTTCTAAAAATAGCCATATCTAATTAGGCGGATAATATTTTTGTGCATATATTTACAGTAAAAGTAAAAGTGAATAGGTTTCTAGAATAACAATTTCTTTTCGCGGAATACATAATTAAAATAAAGTTTACATGTGTTTTTTATATTCTTTATAGAATTGGTCAAATCATTTGGTAGTGTTTCAAACGTTTTATCATTTCGCCTAACTTGTAAACCAAAATCCTAATTATGCCTCTCCTATATCCATCTAATTATATCAAATATATAGGCCTATATTTTAAATGGTCACAACCTACAAAAAACGTATACTGGAAAAAAAAATCTTTCGAACCTGTGATTTGAATCGGACAACCAAAACATACCAACTGTGTATGCAGATTAGAAGCACTGAATCATTTATAATTATTTTCTAATGCAATTCTTTTTTTTTCGTTTTCAAGTATTTGTCCAAGGCACTTTAGTAAAACTTGTGACCTAGTTTAAAAATCGGCGGCAGTTTAAAATTTTAATTTCGCAATTCGTAGCCATAATGTGTTTAGCATGCAAGATCAGCACAATCATGTTTGGGTCAAAATATCTAAAAACAGAAGTTTCGGAGTGTAATATTAACCCTAATGAATTGTATATTTTCAACAGGTTCACCTATGAATATTTCAACTTCGTTAGCTGCAAGTGATGGCCTCATTTAGTAACAACACGAAACAGCGAGTTTAAAATATATGACACCCGGAAGCTAACCATGACGTCAATGAACTCCCCGTGTCCAGTCACGTGACCTGTGGCTCCCAATGTGTAGAGAAACGTTACACACACGGCTGTACAGCTTTCAACTGGTTTCCTTCTACACGTCTGTGTCAACTGTTGAGTGTTGATCCAAGTAATACAACTCTTCTATCAACACTTGTCTCTATTGTTGATTTACAATTATTTATAATAATATAATAAATACACTGATAAGAAGTATTCCTAATTGCAAGATTCACGATATAGTAATTGCTATGATGTGAGTTACTCGGTTAGGGTCGATGCTTGCATGAATACGTACAAATACAACGACGATAAAATTTATATGAGACAGGACGGCGTTGATATATTCCTCATCTTTTATTGCATATACTATACATGACTACATATTACTAGATCGACTAGAGAAGGAATGAAGACTTCTAGATCCTAACGCGACGAGAACAAGACTAAGACTGAATTCAACTATTTGCTCTAACAACCATAACATACTTTTCCACGTCACATCCTTAATTGCTTTGTCACGCATTTAGAATATTTTATTAATCACACAACACATCTACTCTCAAACTATCAACATCTTTTGTTAAACACATTCCACTACACATATACTCTCAAACTCATTCAATACAACAAGGTCCATTCGTAACAGTAGTGCCGTATGGGACACTTTCTTAAATACCATACCTACCTGTCCCTTAAAGAGTGTCTAGGATGTTATCGCCAGCCATCAATTACCCCCCCCCCCCCTCCATCCAGAAATCTCGCCCTGATAACCCGTCGGAGCAATTACGCTCAAATCATTACTCCAACTCAGGCGATCTACAGGGACACTACACGCTTTATTTGTTTTTAGAATGGTTAAAATTAAAATAAAAAAAAAATGGACATAAAATTTAGACAATGTAGTAAAAAGAGAAAACTGGTTGGATTTTTATCAAATGCTTTCGTGTAAAAGTATTTTTAAGCTTCTTTTGCAAAGATTCCACAGTGGGTTTTTCAACTACGAATTTTAGTGCGAAAAAATCTTTAATTATTTGAATGTGTTTTTTCGGGTCTACGACAAATTCCCGAAAGACACTTGCCCGAATGCCGTTTGCCCGAAGGCCGATTTCCCGAATGGACACTTGCCCGAATGCGACAAATGCCTGAATGGACACTTGCCCGAATGCGACAAATGCCCGAATGGACACTTGCCCGAATGCGACAAATGCCCGAATGGACACTTGCCCGAATGCGACAAATGCCCGAATGGACACTTGCCCGAATGCGACAAATGCCCGAATGCCACTTGCCCGAAGGCCGTTTGTCCGAAAAATGTTAACATTATATGTTTACTAAATAATCATTCATAATCAATTTAAATTTAAAATGTTGGTAAACAAAACACATCTACGCAAAAAGAAAGTGAAAAAAATAATATTATGTATTACCACGCAGACATTTTAAATTAATTTGTATTTGATATTTAAAAAGTGTAGAAACATACTTTCTCTTCCAAATATGAAATTAGACAAAAATACAATTTTCATTCATCTCCGGATTTTAAAATGAGTTTTGTTTTCTTTATTAAGTAATCGCTTCAACACATTGTCTTAACAAGGTGCATTAAATGGAGATCAAACATATCTGACTACGTTTAGTTTTTAAATTTGCCACCTAGACCTCGCCTCATTCTTTTGTTAAATGATCACCACACACGTTAAGCATAATAAGATAAACAAACAAACGCGCCTCTGTTCAATGTTGCTAGACGCCGCGCCGCCTACGCCGTGTCACAAGCGCTATATAACCACCGCAACACGTCGGCTAAACAAGGTGTTCAAAACATTCATCAAAAGAATGTTAGAACACCGCCGCCAACATCATCTTACATTTATTAAAGAATACAGTTTTTCTTACTGTACTTTCTCAGTTTTGAAAAAAAAATAAAAGCTAAATTTACAAATATAAACAGCTTTGTTTTATGCTTAGAATTGTGTTTATAATCAAAATTTCAAACTTAAATTGATTAAAGAATGTCTATTTGGAAGTATTATTTATTACCTAATATTTACATTTTTCGGGCAAACGGCCTTCGGGCAAGTGGCATTCGGGCATTTGTCGTATTCGGGCAAGTGTCCATTCGGGCATTTGTCGCATTCGGGCAAGTGTCCATTCGGGCATTTGTCGCATTCGGGCAAGTGTCCATTCGGGCGTTTGTCGCATTCGGGCAAGTGTCCATTCGGGCATTTGTCGCATTCGGGCAAGTGTCCATTCGGGAAATCGGCCTTCGGGCAAACGGCATTCGGGCAAGTGTCTTTCGGGAAAACGTCCGGCTCCCGTTTTTTCAATGTGCGAAAGTATATGAAATACAAAATTCCTATTGCATAGGATAACAAACTGTTTGCTTTTTTTCGCAAATAACTACTTTAACGACTTGATATAGAAGTGCCACCTTTAATCCTACAAAACTCTTGTTACGTCATGTTAGTGGTCTATATACACTTTTCTTAACGTGGTGTTATTTTCCAAATTTCCAAACTAGTTTATTTACTATGAACACATTTATTTTTAGCTCGGTGCTGGCAGCGTGTGTAGCCTAGAGCTACAAGTAAACAGTAACCTCCACCCACAACCTACTCCCCCACCCACCTACGTGCCCTTAATCAACGACCACCAGAACAAGAGGTGCTTCAAGTTACAGCTGTATACAACGGTGTGCCTGTCACTCTAAGTTTATTCTTTACAAGTTTTAAACGTCTTTTATATTTTTAAATTTACATTTTTACAGTAATAAACTGCTCAGTAGTTTTCTCTCGATAATTCAAGATTAACTGATTAAAAAATTAATGCCTAGAAAGGCTCGAATTTTATCTTTAAACAATTAGATTTTTGCTAACATGAGTATCGACTGCATTAGTAGGTCATAACACCATGACAATAATGAAGGTAACATCAATAATTTGTGATTAAATATCACATTCACAAACATTCCAGAACATCAAATTTTGAGAAAGACGAGATAAAAAACAAAGGAACATTTCAATTGAATATCTATCTAATTGTTTATTATCTTAAGATAGTGACCTAAATAAAATACTGAAATTTCAAAATAACATGAATTTTTTAAGAGAATTGATATTTACAATTTAAAAGTAATACACTATTTAATAGTTGAAATCAATAAAATGAGAACAAAAATCTGACAAACACGTATAACACGTATATTTTTTTTCAAAATACCCTGGCTGTTTGCCAACCGACGAGTTATGTTCCTCTATATGTGACGGCAAGGCTTTTATTCCCAACTCTGAAACAATCACGATCTTAATACACTCAACACAAAAGAAAGACAAGATTTATTTTAGTAATGGATCAATAAGAAGCGATCAGGTTGAACTTCCAGTCGTTGACGTAAGTTATGATTTGAAGAACATAAACTATGACTGAAGGAATCTAATTTATAGACGGATCTCTCTCTCTCTCTCTCTCTCTCTCTCTCTCTCTCTCTCTCTCGTTATCTCTCTCTCTTTCTCTTTCTCTCTCTCTCTCTCTCTCTCTCTCTCTCTCTCTCTGTGTAGTGGCATGTTGTACAAGAGTTGGACCTGATGGAAAAATAAAACGAGACATAAAACGTATTATTATGACATGAATACGTTTAACATTTAAGTAGTTGTTACAAGACGAAACACATTTGTAAAATCGTATTGTAGTCGACACACATAAGAACAAAGAGCCTCGTATGTCCCGGACCCAGAACTCAATAATGGCGGGTCAGTAAATGTTTTTGTCTGATTAGTTAAACTACCCGCCATCCAACAAAACAAGTATTGACACCACAGAAAGACAATTGCTACCTCACTTCACCCCAACAAAAGAACATTTCATAACTCCTCTCTATGTACAACGTGTCCCAGTTCTTAGCCTCATTATCACCAATCACCAACCACCACATATTGTCATTTAAGTCGTTACCCACATGACCTTCTATTTCTAACGGTTTATGTCGACGTGAACAACATTAACATGAAAGACACGCAGGGATTTCCCCAGATCTATGCAGGTCATGTCTATTTTTAGAATCATCTATGTATAGAGTCCTTGCAAACACGTGACCTAAATCACGTGATACCTACGCCCGCCGCCACAGTGGTGTACATCAGACGTAAACACAATCAGCTGTTCGCCAGCGCTGGACGTGTTCACCAGCGCTGGACGTGTTCACCGTATGTAAAGAATCGCGCCCGCGGAAAAGGAAAAATATGTTTAAAAACTTGAACTCTTAGGAATTGAAGATCCTTATACAGTTATTGACAGTTTCGTGGATAATATAAATATGTGGCCGAAATTTCTAAATAAAAATACTGTTAGTAATACCGTTTGCGTTTAGAGTTTAAGTAGACGAAGCTGATCAAATGCAGTAATATATTAGAGGTTATCTACTGTAGCAAACGTGAGACCACTTAACTCCTACAAAACCCACACTACAACCCTTATAATCCAGCAGGGAAGTAATCAGACACATTAATACTGACGTTCAACCCCCATGATGGCTGCCCCCACCTGTATCTAGCCCACAATAAAACCAAAGAGGAGTCTGCCCTGCCCTCCCCTGAAAATGTCTCACCTCCGTGATACCCAGCCCCACAGAGATAGTATTTCTTATATAATTTTGACCCTCAGGGCCCAGCAGGGAGAACAAAGGGGAAAGTCCCACTGCTCTCCCCTCAACACTTCTCACCTCGGTGTCATGTTATGTCATTTATGGCACACATGGCTTATCAGGGGAAAGCATTAAGGCATTAAGAATCTTAACTCTGGACAGCTACACACTAGTATACTAGCTACACACTAGGTGCCTACTGTAAACTACTAGACTGTAGGCCCTATGTAGACCTGCAATTGTATCAATTGTAGACTGGGTCCATTGTTATTATTCTAAACCATCTCACTTATAATGTTTCTAGCTTGATTTGTTTCTTTTATAAACAGTGGATTTAAAAAAAAATTAGCCTAATCATTAACCAAATAATAATAATGTGGTTATTTGTTGTTGGCTGGTATGATCTAGATTGTACTACTAGGCTACAAAAACTTAGTAGACCAATTACTAAATATGAATTTGAATTTAATTAAACTCAGTCCAGTATCAGATACATATTGCTGTAAAAAGACAACAAAGTAGGTAGGCCTTAGTAATTTATTAAAGCCTTCTACTACAATAATATCAACTACATGCTTGTATAAAGTTTTTACAATTTAATTTAAGTAGCAGATTCTAGATCTAAGTCTAGTCATATAATCTATTTCAATTTCAGAAAATTTCGTTTGCTAAAAAAATGATTAGATAATAGAGCGAGATTTTAGATCTTAGAGACAATTAAATGCTTTATTAGGCCTATTATGACTACTTTTGATTTATTATGGGTGTATTTTGAATCGAATGTAGATCTAAAGTAATTAAATTTAAGTAAAGAAGTAGGTTCTAGATTCTATGTCTACCCAGCGGAGCCAGGTATTAGGCCTACTATTAGATCTTATTATTCTTATTAGCCTATTACTTTTGACTTTGTCTTTTACTATTAGTATTTGTGAAGGTCGAGCATATTTGTTTTATTAATAGTTATCTTTTATAATTAAAATGAAGTTTATTATTTTACTGTCCTTACCTGAAACAAAGTATCGAGAACTGCATTTGATCAGATTCGTCTACTTTAACTCTAAACGCAAACAGTATTACTAACAGTATTTTTATTTAGAAATTTTGTCCACATATTTATTTATACGAAACTGTCAATAATAGTATAAGGATCTTCAATTCCTAAGAGTTCAAGTTTTTTAACGTATTATTCCTTTTCCGCGGGTGCGGTTCTTTACATACAGTGAACGCGTCCAGCGCTGGTGAACACGTCCAGCGCTGGCGAACAGCTGATTGTGTTTACGTCTTGTGTACACCACTGTGGCGGCGGGCGTAGGTATCACGAACGGACGTGACGTCATATGAAAGGACTCTATACATAAGCCTGGAAACCAAGAGCTACCAGTACACAGACAGAGCGGCAATCGAAGCAGTGTTAACCTAACCTTCTCTTGTAAGTATACATAGGGTTACCAGTTTAGTATGTGTGTTTTTAATTGTACTGACTAATGCCACTATAGTAGAAATAAAATAGTATGTCTTTTTATCTTAGCCAAAAAGAGTATGTTCATATATTTAATATTTTATTTTGACAATTTGAAACATTAAAATATTTCAATACTTTCTGTATTTAATAAACATTATGTATTTTATTTTTATAAATTAATTTTTTTATTTTTAAAGCCATTTAAATTGAAAGAATACAGTTACAAGCTCTTTAATATTTAAAAAACAGTATTATTGTATCGTGGGTATGATAACCACAATAGACGAAAAAATGCGGCACTCTTTTAAAAACAACGTTTACCTTCTAATAACATGTCGTTACAGGTCGTCACAAAAAGAAACAGATTTAGTAGAATACCAGAAACAATTAGAAAAGCTTGTAATGGATTGTACCGTACAACATTAACTTTAGTATATAAATATATATATATACATATATATATATATATATATATATATATATATATATATATATATATATATATATATATATATATATATATATATATATAGATATATATATATATATATATATATATATATATATATATATATATATATATATATAGGCCCCTATATACAGTATAAAATCATAAGTATGTTTAATGTATTATTCGAATGCAGATGATTAAAATAAACTAATAGATATAAAGAAATGTGTGTATTATATTACCTGTAGAAAATACTTATACACATCATATTGACTAAGTAAAGAAAAATAAATACCTACCATTAAACTTCGACCTATCTGCACACGGATTTTAACTTTGTGAATTAAACTTTTTAAACCTTATTAAATCTGCATACACAAAAATTACAGATTTTGAATTTATATCAATATTAAGTTTAAAATATAGCACCCAAACCCCCACCACAGAAACTCAACTTTTCCTCTATTTTTCTCTCACCCCCCCCCCCCCCCACCGCACCCATTCTTCGTGCGTTTCGTTAAACGGTAACAGTGTAATGGGGATCTATGGGATTACATGACTTGTTCTAGAGTAAAATTTTGTATAACTTTACAAAATGTTGTCAAAGGTCAGTGCTACTCTAGATATGTTGCTACCAAATTGTATTACTTTATTTGATGAAACTGTGGATCTGCTTTTATAAAAATAGTTTTGTTCATGGTTTGCCATTAACTGAACTGAAACTTTTTAATAAGTTCAATACAGATATATTATGTGAATTGTTGTTATTTTTGGAGCAGTCGAAATTAATGTCAAGCATTGCGTGGGGAAGGAGTCAGGGTGCGTGTGTGTGAGAGAGAGTGAGTGGAGGGGATGTGGTGCTGTGACGTTTTGAAATATGAAAGATAATATGACAGGTAGCATGGTTAAAAACAAAGAAATGCAAATAGACTTTATTGACGAAGTGGAGTTTTATAATCGATCTGAAGTAAGTTATTGTTAAATAATTCTAACATTGGTTAAAATACACACTTTGGTTTTTGTTTCTCCGTAGACACAATATTTTTCAAATTAACGGAAAAATCAAATTGGATTTACCAAGAAAAAATGAATAAGGTCTACATATAAAACGTTTTCGGACACTTAAATTAAAATACAATCACTTATGAATTATCTCGTAATGACCCTTACATAAACTCATTGATTCTATTGATCAGTTTTGCTGCAGTGTGTAAAACATAATTTGGTAGAAAGTTGCAGAAAATTGGATTATTTAGATTTAGGCTAGTATCTATAATATAAACGGGCTGTTAGTGTTTCAGTCCTTCCTTCCTTCTTTCCTTGTGGATACATTTTAATAACATAATAACAGTAGGGTAGAAAAATCTAATTAAACTGTTTAGTAATTTTGCCATGGGATGTAATTTAAAAATAAATGTTAAAGCGAAATCTCCAAGACGGAATAATTATTGGAAAAATATAATTAGCAAAATCTGAATGCAAATTATGCAGACGTGTAAGAGTACATTACTGTTGGAATATTATAATTAGCATTGATTGATAAAAGGCTATCTTTTATTTATCTTATTCACTGAACGTACTGATTACTAATTATAATTTTTAATCAACTATTCCATATCTCTCTCTCTCTATATATATATAAGCAATGTATGTGTGTGTGTGTGTGTGTGTGTCTGTCTGTTTGTTTGTTTGTCCTTTATGCATTACTACACCTCTCATCACATCGCCGTGAAACTTTGGGAAGTTGTTGAGAATATTCCTGGGGAGCTTTCTGTGAAAAAACGAATTTCATATTCCCAGGGGTTGCACCCCGGCAGGGCGCGATTTGTTTTTCTCTATATACGGTATATAAAAATATTAAGTCGATTTTGGTTTGACATCAATCATCCGATAGCCATGACACTTTGGGGAGTTTATTATAACACTCTAGGGAACGGCTCTGTAAAAAAATAATTTTTGATTTCGCAAGGGCGGCGCCACAGGAGGGTGCGATTTTCGTCAATATATGGTATATAAAAATAATAAAAGTGAATTGCAGTGAAACCGTTCATCCGATAGGCATGAAACTTTGGGAAGAAGTTGAATTTATTCCTGGGGAGGTTTCTGCGAAAAAAAACATTTTCAAACTTGCAGGGGTGGCGCCCCGGCAGGGCGCGATTTGTTTTTTCTCTTTATACGATATATAAAAATAAAGTCGATTTTGGTTTGACACCATTCATCCAATCGCCATCAAACTTTGGTGAGTTCATTAGAACACTTTGGGGAAGGGTTCTGTAAAAAATCATTTTTAAAATTCGCAAGGGTGGCGCCACGGTATGGTGGGATTTTTCTCAGTATACGGTATATAAAAATAAAAGACTATTGCGGTTTGACGCAATTTATCCCGGTGCCATAAAACTTTAGGGAGTTGATGAATACTCCCGAGAAGGTTTCTAGGGCTGGAGGGGGAATAGGGGTATGTGGGTGGTGGGGGCGGGGGATTTAATTTTGCATCCCTCCCCCCCCACCGGAAGGATGCGATTTGGCACCCTGGTCTTTACCGTGAGCGCTATGGTGAATACGTTCGGTCTAAACAGTGTGATAGACAATGGATAGGATGGGGCGTTACAAACGCATTAAATTCAATCAGGCGTGTCATCTGGCGCCCTGGTAGAGTGCGATTAGGCTGCAAATAAAAATGTCTGATTCGGCCCCAAAGGCTCATATGGGCCGCTGAGGGCAATGTAATACGCTTTATTTTAATAATCAGAAAAATTAACCAAGGTTAGATTATTAACTGGGATGTTTCTTTTTGTCCGTAAAAAATCCAAACAGTTTCATCACTTTGCGAATGATGCAATTAGCATCTATTATTAGAAAATCAAAACAGAAATTGAGATCGAGCATCTAAGAATAGGCCATTAATAACGCTAACATATTGCATCAGCCACACTGATGTTTAAACGCGGCAAATATTTTTTTTTACGTGTTAAATAACAAATCCTGTTTATTTGTGTCACTTTAGTGAATGACGCAATCTGCATCATTGTTAACAGGATGCTATTTTAAGGAGCCAGGAAATATGTTTGTAAATATGTCTGTAAAATTTACATGATTTTCTATTATATAATTGGCATGTGTGTCATTATGTGTTAGATATTTAATGTCTACAGTTTTTCAGTTGTGGCAAGCTGTGAAATACAGAAAAAGCAAATAATGACTGACGAATCAGGTGTATTCCACCCAGGTAAGATATACTAAAGCAAAAGGAAAATTATAATGTAAACAATTAAATATCTGTGCTTGTTTAACATGTTGATGACTTTAGGAAAGTTTATTCCCATAAAAGTTATATTAGCATTAAAATTAAATCTAACATTTCATTTGCTAGAGAAATAATTTGTTATTTGTTCCTGCAGGAAATCATGAAGCTGAGATGTGCTATGGAGGAGAAGCTGATCTACACAAACATGTGGCAGAATGTAAGAAGAATCCAGGACACAAAGGTTTTATTCCTCTTAAAGATTTCAACACAAGTTGTCTCCCCTCACGTTACCATGACGACGAGCTCGTGTCTAAGACAATCAAAACATTGGCAGCCATAACTGTCCAGGTAAAGACTAAATTCACCAGTCTAGAGAGACCAGAGTTTTACCCAGGCACTCAAGTTCCATATCCATGTTATAATGACAGAGGAAGTCACGTGATGAGGTTAGGGACGGGGAGGGTGTATGATGTGTACAAGTACACAGAGAGTGACAGAACTTGTCGTTGTGCCAAGTGTCAAGTCTCTGCCACACCCAGCAAAGTGTGGGGAGAGATTCGTGTGTTGACAGCCACACACGTGGTGTTTGATGCCAGTGAGGCGAGACAGACCAGGTGTGTTTTAGGTTTTGATGACAATAAAAGTCCAGTGGTCTGTCTTGATGGCTGGGGGGTGGAGGGTAGGCCAGACATTGAGAGAGACTGGTGTTGGTTGAGTTATGTGACATGTGACTTAGAGTTGGTTGATGAACTGAACAAGATGTGTTGGCGCTTTAAAGATCTACTTGGGGAAGTAAGTTACAAATACGAGAGATTTTTTGGTGTGGACAAGTTGACCGTTATTGTGTCACATCCTCATGGCTGTCCTAAACAGGTCTCTGTAGGACAGTTGACACACAAACGTAAGAGGTTTGGCTTCATGACCAGGTACTGGTACACAACATGTACATGTCCAGGCTCCAGTGGAGCGCCTGTCTACATGCTGGGATATGTCGAGTGGTCGTATGACCATCCCCACAGTGGATCAAACTCTGAAGGAAATTATAGTGGGGAATGGAGTTTCTGATGTAACTGTTAGTTCTCTCCCCTTATCTACACAATGTAAACAAACAAAATGGCGGACCCTTTCCCGTCTTTAAACTGTTAGTGTTAAGACCTGCCAGTCTTATCAACATTTTATTACATTTAAATGATTAAAACAAATGTTTTGATTGATGTAAACCGTTTAACCGAATTAGTTTGCATGTACATTGATGGATTTTAGAGTTTTTTTTGTTTCAAATGTTGTAAATAATTGTCTCATAATTTTTGTCGACAAATTGTTGTCATATAGTACATATACTATATACCTATAGCTGGCTATTACCTGTAAATTAAATGTAACTAGCCTTTCAAATGTCATATTCAAACTGTTTGTATTTGTTTACAAAATGTTCACACTACAGACATTAAATGGTACACCAATTCCACTTAAGTCCGAATATCGATACATTTTCAGTTATTGCATGAAGATGAATTAGGGACTATATCGGTTTCATAAGTATACTCTCTGTTAAATAATTTGGTTTAAAACGATAAAAGAATTGCATAAAAATAATTATCATTAAAAAAGTTTTTAAAAACACACGTTTTCTGATTGAACTAAAAAGTAGAAAATAAATGCTATACATCACAATAATGCAAGCGATTACTCTACTTTAAGCGATCGCAAACTGCGTGCGCTAAATGACAAAAAATGAAAAACGTGGCGCGCCGTGATTTATTTACAGTTTTTAATACTGTTGACTCTCTACAAGCTCCCTAATAAAACTCAATAGTATTATCTAATCAATAGTAATATAACTTTTACATCTTATATTAACAATGACCGATAAAAAACTTTTACTTCGGTGTTGTCCTACTCCAATAGCAATGTTAAGTGCGATGGGAGACTGACACTTGTGTAAATATTTTCTTTATTCTTATTTCTTCTAAATACTTTCATCAACTGCTGATCAGACAATCGCATGTTGAAATGTAAGTCTCTCTCGTTTCTGAGTTTATCCAGCTCTAATGGGTACCTGAGTCCATCCAACTCTAATGGGTACCTGAGTCCATCCAGCTCTAATGGGTACCTGAGTAAAATCGTGAAATATAAACCCGGCTGTGACCACACACTTTATTCAATGAGAGGACCAGTCGTAGCCAATCATGGCTGAAGACAGGTAGGCCTCCGTGTCTTGACATTGTTTTACGTTAAGTAAAAGATGTATTAAGATTTTAATACATTACATACAAGTTGTTGAGATAAAATGTCCTATCAGTTTGAAAATGCTATACTGACAGCACAGTATAACAGAGTTCATTTTAAAAACGTGTTTCATCTCTCTATACTCAAGAAAGGATGCTATTAACCACCTGAGTAATTTAGGGACATTCATATATTGTATACAAATGGTTACATTATATGACGTCCTAATGACTTTTGTAATGTTTTGTTTATTTTCGGTCATAAAGTATTAGTACTTTTGGCCTTTAGTTTACGCGTGTTAATTAACTCTAAATGGACAAATGTCAATGATCAAAGGGAATTAATAATGAAATAGTTCACATACATTTCATGGTTGTCTTTCTTCTTAGTAAATTCAGAATAATAATTTTTTGCTACATACATTATTTTAAACATGAATAATAACAATACAAAAAGAGATGCTACTGTATCAGTACCAATGAGTCAACTCGTGTTATTTAGAACTTACTGAAACAGTCTTCAAGAGGCTGTTAATACAATAGTGCCAAGCTGAGTACCTACAAGCAGAGTCGTAGGGGAGGCGGGGGGGGGGGGTGCGGACCGCACCGGGTGACACCATTTAGGGGGGTGACACCTAAGCAAAAAATAGCAAAATATATCGAGAAAAACTTGAGGAAGGGGAGTTCAAATCGAAAGTTTGAGGGGGGGGGGGTGTGCAAATTGAAATTTGAAAGTTTGTCACTGGGGGGGGGGGGTTGACACCATTAAGTGCCGCACCGGGTGACACCCGAACTCGCTACGCCACTGCCTACAAGGAGACAAGTTATTGTACATGGTATCAAGCGTCTATATCGTTTGGTTTCCATAAGACAAAACAATGCATTTTGAAGTTTACAACTGAAATTTAAAACAAAACTTTAACACGTTTTTCTCTACCACTCACGTTATAAGCTTTATGTTTAGGCCACCCTAATAAGATTTTACAGGCCTGCTAGGGGATATAAGACAATATTTATCAAGATATAGACAATTGACACAGTTATATCAGAAAGAGAAAAATAAGACACGATTTGACACGATCATATATTCATAATATATTGTACTTAAAACAAAATAGAACCTACTGTCTGTTCTAGTATTACCTTCACTGTCGGTCTACTAGTTTCAGATAAACTTTCTGACTGATAGTGTCACTTACACACTCTGTCTACTACTGTCATCTATACAACCTATCTAAGATTAAACTAACTGTAAACCAATGTCTGCTACTGTCATCTATACAACCTATCTAAGATTAAACTAACTGTAAACCAACGTCTGCTAGTATCACCTACACTCTCTGTCTGCTAGTATCACCTACACTCTCTGTCTGCTAGTATCACCTACACTCTCTGTCTGCTAGTATCACCTACACTCTCTGTCTGCTAGTATCACCTACACTCTCTGTCTGCTAGTATCACCTACACTCTCTGTCTGCTAGTCTCACCTACACTCTCTGTCTGCTAGTATCACCTACACTGTCTGTCTGCTAGTATCACCTACACTCTCTGTCTGCTAGTATCACCTACACTCTCTGTCTGCTAGTATCACCTACACTGTCTGTCTGCTAGTATCACCTACACTCTCTGTCTGCTAGTATCACCTACACTCTCTGTCTGCTAGTATCACCTACACTGTCTGTCTGCTAGTATCACCTACACTCTCTGTCTGCTAGTATCACCTACACTCTCTGTCTGCTAGTATCACCTACACTCTCTGTCTGCTAGTCTCACCTACACTCTCTGTCTGCTAGTCTCACCTACACTCTCTGTCTGCTAGTATCACCTACACTCTCTGTCTGCTAGTCTCACCTACACTCTCTGTCTGCTAGTATCACCTACTCTCTCCGTCTGCTAGTCTCACCTACACTCTCTGTCTGCTAGTCTCACCTACACTACCTAAACCACCTGTAAACCAATATCAACCACTACACAATACAAGCCGACGGCAGCCTGCTACAACTACCAACTTCAATATTTACAGACACATACATATTTTTTCCATGAGCTCAATTTACGACAGAGGATTAGACAGTACAATCAACCAATAGAAACCCACGTAAAGCCTACTAAACACTGTCTATTATACTATGATAAGTGAAGTTAGAACCTAAGCAGATTTTATTTGGTCATAACACAGTGTGTGCATTGTCAGTTTACTATTTGATGTGTAGCTCTCTTTTTAAAAAGTTAATTTTACATTCAATATCTGATTTTAAAATCCCCTTTTATTGTATACGAGCCGGCCCGCGGCATAACATACGCCGCTATTTAGTTGTTTCTAATTTTCAATAATTCATAATTTGTGAATTCGACAGTACCAACGCTGACACTGAAAATATTTCTTTAAAACAATATAAGTAGCTCGTTAAGGACCATAACCCCCCCCTTCCTTCCCTCCCCCCTCCTCCCCCCCCCCTACGTTTAAAATCGTTGGCTCTGCTTGTAAACATTTAGAGTGAACACAGCTCACTAAAACCATGTAGGGGTGGGGAGGTAGGGAGAGCGTTTGCAGCTTGTTTTCTAACGGCTCGAAGAGGAGAATTATATATATAGATTAAAAACATACAAAAATGTAGTTTTTTTGCTTTTAAAAGTACTTTAATTACGCCCATCAGAAGTTCTTGACCTAACCTTTGTATTTGGTGTAACGGCAGATCTTTGTGACGCACTTGAGGCAGTGTTCTTTGATTAAATAAATTATTTTTGTATCGTGCGCACACAGTCTGTATAATGTTTATGTAATGGCTAGATTGCCCTAGCGGTTTAGTTCGATGTTGTATTCAGATATTTTATCTTTGTGTGTCAATACTTGTTTATCAATTGGATAACAATGTGTCAGCTTTTATTAAATATTTAACGACAACAAATTCTATTTTGTAAACATTTTAAATTGGATTTTTTTAAAAATCTAATCTAACACCTATAGACAATTTTATGATGGCGCAGTGAGGTCACGTAGTACTTTAAGAAGATGCCAGTTTCTCCTGATGGCAAGACACACTGGCAGAACAAGTTAGTGAAACTGTTCAAGAAGAAGTTTTAGTAAAAAAAACACGAAATTTCAATATACAAATAAGGTTTAATAATTTCTCAAAAAGTCGATTGATATAATACTAGTTGATACATTAAAGACGTATATTTTCCCACGTTTTCTTTAACTTGCTTTCTCTGTCTGTTTTTCCAATCCAATCTTGCGATCGAAATTTCTGGCACTTCCCAGTTAGCTAGCGCGCTGAAATTTTCAGGAAAGCTTTCTTTTGGATGACCATAGAATATTCAATTGTTATTATTACTAAATTGATCAATGGAAACATTTTATTGAGCATTTTAGACCGCTATATAATCTATATATATAATTCTCCTCTGCGAGCCATTAGAAAAAAAACCAGCGACGCGTAGCTAGCCTCTCTCTTGCCGCGCGCAGTGAAGCGAACGATCCCAAGTCGCGACAGGCTTAGGGGCAGATAATTTAGTTTTAACCGACTTTAAAATTACAGGAGGTAACTATTACCACTGGTGGCCAGTTTGGGGGAGACGATATGGTCGAGTGGTTGGGAACACGATTGCTATGGGGCTATCCCACTCGGCGCGGGTTCAAATCTATGTGTACTAGTCAGTAACGTATTCACACAACGTGTTTTTTACGAGTTGTCTTTTTACGAGACTTTAATGCTATACAACTTTTACGAGATTTTAATGCAAACAAACAGACAAAGACTAAAAAGTAGAAAATAATAATCATTTAAAAAGTTTTAAAAAACCCACGTTTTCTGATTGAACTAATAATAATCATTAAAAAAGTTTTAAAAAACCCACGTTTTCTGATTGAACTAAAAAGTAGAAAATAAACGCTATACATCACAATAATGCTAGCGATCACTCTACTATAAGCGATCAAAAACGTGGGGCGCCGTGATTTTCTTACAGTTTCTAATACTGTTGACTCTCTATAAGCTCCCTAATAAAAGTCAATAGTATTATCTAATCAATAGTAATATAACTTTTACTTCGGCGCCCCACGTTTTTGATCGCTTATAGTAGAGTGATCGCTAGCATTATTGTGATGTATAGCGTTTATTTTCTACTTTTTAGTTCAATCAGAAAACGTGGGTTTTTTAAAACTTTTTTAATGATTATTATTTTCTACTTTTTAGTCTTTGTCTGTTTGTTTGCATTAAAATCTTGCTATCGATTTTATCTTTTCACTTTTTTTGGGTAAACGAAGACAACTCGTAAAAAGACAACTCGTAAAAAGACAACTCGTAAAAAGACAACTCGTAAAAAACACGTTGTTTGAATACGTTACTGACTAGAACACATAGATTTGAACCCGTGTCGAGTGGGATAGCAATCGTGTGCCCAACCACTCGACCATATCGTCTCCCCCAAACTGGCCTACCTCCTGTAAGTTTAAACTCGGTTCAAGCTAAATTCTCTGCCCCTAAGCCTGTGGCGACATGTGTTCGTTCGCTTCACTGCGCGCGAGGTACGCGTCGCTGGTTTTTTTTCTAATGGCTAGCAGAGGAGAATTATATATATAGATTATATAGCGGTCTAAAATGCTCAATAAAATGTTTCCATTGATCAATTTAGTAATAATAACAATTGAATATTCAATGGTCATCCAAAAGAAAGCTTCCCTGAAAATTTCAGCGCGCTAGCTAACTGGGAAGTGCCAGAAATTTCGATCGCAAGATTTGATTGGAAAGACAAACAAACAGAGAAAGCAAGTTAAAGAAAACGTGGGAAAAAGTAGAAAATAAATGCTATACATCACAATAATGCAAGCGATCACTCTACTATAAGCGATCAAAAACGTGGGGCGCCGTGATTTTCTTACAGTTTCTAATACTGTTGACTCTCTACAAGCTCCCTAATAAAAGTCAATAGTATTATCTAATCAATAGTAATATAACTTTTACTTCGGCGCCCCATGTTTTTGATCGCTTATAGTAGAGTGATCGCTTGCATTATTGTGATGTATAGCATTTATTTTCTACTTTTTAGTTCAATCAGAAAACGTGGGTTTTTTAAAACTTTTTTAATGATTATTATTCCTATTTATCCCTGTCGGTTACTCTGTTTATCCTACAGGTAGACGTCAAGTTATCACTTTTATGAAGTGTCTTTTTATCTTATCGATGGTTTTGTTATTGTTTTAACCAACAAGGTTATGTTTAGACTAGATTAAAAATCGGAATTTTCCAATCATATGATCAGACAGTAAGCAAGTGTTGTTATCTTTATCAATTTGATGATAGAGAAAAAAAGAGAGAGATAATTATGTAGCAGATTGTCACAAATTTCATTATCAGTTTTAGAGGTTCTGTTAATTTTACGAACAGACCCCACACCTCTCAGTTTCCAGAAGTTTCTTTATCTAGATGTTTTACTGTCGGGCTAACGAGCTTCAACTACCTCGCAAATCGGGTGCCATCCCTCCCCAATATATTCTTAAATATTTTTTTAATCTTATACTTCACCAACGATGTCTTTTTTGTTACATTTAGTTGGATTAAAGAAATAAATAATGGTAATTCCTGTTGGTGCTGTTGAAAGGTGTGTGCTTGATTCGTTTTTTTTAATACTGCCAATTATATAATATGCCTTAAATCTAACGAAGTTAAGTTCCTATAAACTTTTATGTCAATTGGAAAAAAAATTAGATTTCTTTAGTTTCTGGTCTCGGTATTCAAATGGTTGTGTGGTCAGAACGTAACCAGACACACGAACCAACGGTCAAAATACGTACTGGAACAAAGGGACATAACTCGTGTTATGTGAATTAGCAAGACAGTTCTCTAGCATGCCTTCCATACATGTAACAAGCAACTATACAACAATCCACCCAACAGCCTTTGAGACTTCCTGTAGTTTGTCAACCGGGTCGTACTTTGTACAGTTTTTCTACGCTATCAATTGAATGACATCAGCCGACCTTCATTATGTTATATGATAGCATTTTAAGTTTAAGCATTCACATTTTATATCACAATAGACCTATAGTTACCTTTACTAGAAATTCTTATTATAACGTTTTTAAATGTCTCTCCATTCACCACATCCTAATAAAGTGTGACACTCGATGACTTCTAAAATTAACCTAATGACATTCAAATAAATCCTGGCCGTAAAACATTCAATTAAAAATTAATTACAGAACATCTAGTAACCAATTACGTCTTCCTTTTGGCCATCAGTTGGATGGCGAGGGGGAGCCTGATACAAGGGCAAAATATGGCTCATCTCAATATGCTCCCCGGATCACTGATTAGCCATGGAAAAATGTAATTATTTTTTAAATAATTAAACTGACCACTATTGTCTCACTGTTGTATTCATTTGTGTCATTTTGTCATCCCACGTTTCGTTTCAATCCAATTGTATCTGAAGCTCAGTACCATTTATTGACAACTGAATATTTTTTTATTTACAAATGTATGAGATTTATATTTTTATCAAACTTTTATCACTTGACTTTTGACCGCAATAGCTAACATTGATAATATAAAATATGTGACCTTTGAGTTATATAGTGCAGATGATCATACACAGTATAGTTTTGCAGTTTGGTCAGAAGTTGTAAGTTTCTCGCAATAACATGACAAATGTACAGAGCTAGTTATTTTATAGATAGAACATTACAGTTCTCTTTGATCTAAAACAACATTTTTTTTATTAGAACCACTTCATAATAAATCGTGTGACTCGAGTGTAATTGATCTATTTGACACAGTCATATATATTTTCCCATTATCCATTGTTGTTTGTTTAGTTTATTTTTAGAATCTTTGTGTAATCTAATAAGCGAAGTCTAATTGTGATATTAACCAGCACGTGTCTTATTAAAGCTGTTTTCTTTTTGTTATTTAAAGCGCAATCTTCTAATTGCATAAGCAATTAGAGAATTTCCGATGAAAAAGTTTGCTGAATTTACAGTTGTTATCTCTCTCTATGTGTAGATACTTCAAAGGGGGCGTGTAATTAAGGGGCGACTTTGATGCTAAAATAGGTTTTAACTTTATCAGTTTCAGGGGTTCTAAATTTTTGTAACATTGTTTTTAAAAACAAAACATTGAAATTACTACTTAACTAAAAGAGATAACAAGCACACATTCAATAACTAATTACTAAACAGGTAAAAGTCGATTGATATTTGTCATGTGGTTTTTGTTTTATTGTTTTATGAACCCACTGTAAGCATACTAGCTTAGCATGTAAATAAATTATTATAAAACATAATTTAATTTAATCAATAGCGTAACTATTTCTTAAGGTGTCTTTAGAAAAGACTATCTTGTTAAAATATGACAAAGACTATCTGTGCGGGGGTGTGGGGGAATTTCGGTTGCTGTTGATCATATTGATGATCATATCGAGCATACAGTTAAACTGGATCAGATACTTCCGTTGTGTGAACAGTAGCGTTTATTATTTCTATGAAGCCTTATAATATTATGTTGATTGCTATTGAACCAAGATTATATTGTCGAATGTTGGTTTACTATATAATATTTATTATGAAGAAAATATACCAGCATTAGTAAATGTTACCTGAACGCTATTTTTTCCCACGTGTTTTTTTAAAAATGAGCATACCCCTTTCAGTAGCTTGGCTTGGGATTATACCCCCCCCCCCCCTCGCCATTTGCCAACCCCAAACATCACTTCCATGTCAGAATCTATACAAGTTACTCAACCGTTTGTTCTGTGTGATCTAGTCCAGGGAAATAACTTGTGTGTTGTCAGTCTTTAAACACGTCTTCTAACTTACAATTAACCCAACAAGTTGAAGTTTGTGAATCCCTCTACTAGTCACGCGGGTCGTACTTGGTACAGCTATTCTACTATATCAAACTGTTGACATCACTATGGACAGTCTGTGATAAAATTAAAAAGCTGTCTGCAAACACTGAGAGCTCACAACACAACTGACATAGAGAACGTCCTGGGGTAATTGTTATTGTAATTTTTTTTTAAAATCACTTTATTCCACATCCATTGTTTGAAATGGAATTAATTATCACGTTTTAGCGCATCAGTATTTTAATTTTACGGAACTCTTAATTTTTCACAGGTTGCAGAAAAATAGCCTGGGTTTAAATAGGCTAAATAGTAATATTAAAATATGTATTCTATAAAAAAATCTTAGAAAAATATTAATATTGTGAAAATATATAGCTCGATTATGGCGATAAAATCTAATATGTTTTTGGATGGTTGCCTTATTAATAATAAGAAAATTGTAATCGATCAGCACTAGAACTTTGTTAGGTAAGGTTTAAAGAAGGAAGATCTTATTTATTTAAGGTTTGTTTGTTATGCATTAAACAATTACTACAAAAAGTGTCAATAAAAAACTATTATTCTGAGATGCAAATATATTAAGTCTACTGTTTCTTTAGTCGAAATTTAAGAAGTAAAATATTTGGTGGACACTTGCCGAAAATGATGCAATCTAGCCAATGTTAATCTGGACCATTTCGATACTAAAATAAATGTTGGTCTCTGTACTTATAAACTTATACTAGATCTACATCGGACTTTTATAGACTATATTCATACTTTGAAATATAATTACAATAGACTAGAATTCAATTATAAAGCTTTTTTTCTTTATCTTATTTAAAGTCTAGGCCCATACATAACCATTGTTCAGAATAATTACACCAGTTAAAAATAGTGATCGATACTTAATTGTTATCGAGACCGTCTAAGAAAAAAACATTTTTACAGCAGACGATCGTTCTACTGCTTCCGTCGGTCAGACCGGCGTTGTGTAAATAAATAAAACGAGCCGACCCGCGGCGTATCATACGCCGCTATTTAGTTGTTTTATTTTCTAATTTTCAGTAATTCATAATTTGTGAATTCGACGGTACCAATGCTGCCACTGAAAACATTTGCTTTAAAACACTACCCCCCTTCCCCTTTCCCCCAACCAGTGGCGTGGTGAGGTCGGTTGTCACCCGGTGCGGCACTTAATAGTGTCACCCCCCCCCAAAGGCGTAGTGACCATTCTCGGGGACAAACTTTCAAATTTTCGATTTTCAACCCCCCCCCCCTCGAACTATCGATTTGCACCCCCCCCCCCCCCTCAAGTTTTTCTATATATATTTTACTATTTTTTGCCTTGGTGTCACCCCCTAAATGGTGTCACCCGGTGCGGTCCGCACCCCCCGCCCTCCCCCCTCGCTACGCTTCTGCCCCCAACCCCTACCCTACATCCCCCCCCACCCCCGTGAAAGCAGCCTCCTCTTAGTTACCTCCTGTAAGTTTAAAATCGTTTCAAACTAAATTATCTGCCCCTAATAGCCGTCACTAAACCCGACTCTACGATTTGCAAACATTTAGCGTGAACCACAGCTCACCAGACCATGTGGGGGTGGTAGTGATAGTGATAGAGAGGAAGAGAGGGGACTGCAAGGCGCGCTTGCAGCTTGTTTTCTAACGTCTCCCAGAAGAGAATTATATATATAGATAGATCGGTAGATCTAAAAATCGAGATCTATTCTAATCTAGACCTAGAGCAGGGGTCTCCAAACTACGACCCGCGGGCCGGATGCGTCCCGCGAAGTCCTCTCATCCGGCACTCGGAGATCTTTTCGTCCAAGGAAAAATCGTTTGTTGGTGATGATGAGGAACTTTGCGCAGAAAAATCAAAGACATACCTGGAAGAAACTGGCCCCCGAACTGAAATTTGATAGTTAATGCGGCCCTGGGACTGAAAAGATCGGAGACCCCTGACCTAGAGTCTAGGTCTACAATGATCTCTATAGTGAACATGTTTATGCAACTTTTAAAAAGTCGTCTTAGCTAACGCCACTGTATTAATACTTGAAATTATAATAGAATTTTTTTTTATAAATCCTCTAAAGTAGTAGATCTAGATCTAGATCTAGATTCTAGATCTAAGATCTTAAAGTAGTAGATCTAGTAGTAGAATCTAATAGCCTCAAGAGTAGATTATATAATATATATAAGTAATCTATCGTTTTAGCGTAATCAATTCGGCCGTCGCTAGTAATGTAGGGATAAGGTAACTAATAAATATGGATTAAATCAGTGGCATATCGAGGTCGGGTGTCACCCGGTGCGGCACTTAATGGTGTCGCCCCCCAGAGGCGTAGTGACCCTTCCCGGGGACAAATTTTCGATATGCACCCTCCCCGTCAAACTTTCGATTTGCACACCCCCTCAAGTTTTTCTCTATATATTTTGATATTTTTTGCCTTGGTGTCACCCCCCCAAATGGTGTCACCCGGTAAGGTCCGCACCCCCGCCCCCGCCCCCCCCCCCCTCGCTACGCCTCTGGCTTAAATAGGAATATACGTTTGCATATTCTACTAAAATACTAAAGAGAATTAAATATTAAACCACAGTTAAAGGGTTAAATCAATAAAAACGTCATGAAATTAAGGTTAAACAACGATGTTCCAGATGCTAAATTTGCTATTAAAAACAGCGGCCATCTTTAGAAAATATAATTTTGAGTCATTTCCCTTTAATTTCTATTTGTATGGAAATGTGTTGATGTTTGCTATTAAATAGGATTGTCTTGTGTTTAAATACAGAGCATGCGTTTTTTTTTTAAATTCTGCTCTTTAAACAATTTAATTGACTGTCAATAAACATCAGTTCTAGAATTATTATTATGAGATGCAATTTTTATACATAAAGAAAGTCCATATTTATTTAAATATTAGTTCGAGTTAATTGTTATTGTTTGTTTGCGATTTTCATTTCATATTATCATGTTTTTCCCCTTTAATTAGTGATTTAATCATAAAGGACGTGACGTTTTTAAACATTCTCTTGACCTTAAACCTCCCCCCCCACCCCCACCCCCCCACCCCCACCCCCCACCCCTCTCATTTTCGCCGTCACGAAATAGTCGCAATGTCGAAAATTACCTTTTTGCCCTGCCTATTAAAAAGTCAAGCCATAATTCTAACGAAAAAGAATTTTTTTCAGCCTTTTTGTGTTAGGTGAAATAAATAACGTTTCACTTTTCTTACCCTCCCCCTTCCCACGTAAAACGTCATCTCAAAACCAGTTACTCCACCCCTTTATGTGCGTGATGTCATTTATGGTAGATGTCAAGTCCTAACCTCCAATATACATTTTGAATAACTTTGTTGTCAAAATGTAGATACCACATACCCAAAATGCGTTATATGGGGTTGTCCATAAACGATGTCACATATGCTATGCTAATGTGACGTCAACTTACGCAGGACCGCAATTTTATGACTTATAATAAAGGGGTAATCGGGGGGGGGGATGCGTGACGTCAATGATGGAAGACTTCTATAAAGCTGTGCTCAATGAAAATGAGGAACATAAAGCGTTCGTTTTCATGCATACCTTTGCTCATAACGAATGATCATAACTATTGTAGGAGGCCTGTTGTCCTAAGAGGTGTTAAACAACCTCAGCACATCATCCCCGCAAAAAAGGCCTACCAATGAAAATAGGCAGCACTAGATCAACTGTTAAAAGTGCTCCACACTTCATAAAAGACAAAATTGATGTTCAGATATCGTCGGTCTCGGGCGTTTTGCCGACGGCCGTATTCCTAATGCACCGTGTAGAGGCTTTCCACTGCTAACACTATTTCTATATTAAACTCAAGCCTATACAGAGCTCTGGCTTTACATTAGCTGCTGTCGTATTAAGAGCTGAGCTTGGGGGGGGGGGGGTTAACCTGTTAACACTAGTACACTACCACTAGCGTCGCTTATGTCCACATATTAATCACAAGTTTTGCGTGGAGTTCAATAGACAGACGAAGCTTATAGGTGGGACCGGTAGCCTAAATGCATTTACGGAAGCCGCTTTGTCACGGGCATTTTAGAGCCTCTTTTATAGTAGAGGAAGAACAGCATGCCACTGTAATAAATAAAACACCAATATAATTTACCGAACTAAAGTCATTTAGATCTATTCGTCAGGCTAAACGTCGCTGAAGTCTCAACGCAATAGTCATTTAGTGCCTGTTTTAATTTTTTTTTTATTACGCGGCATCTCTTTCTTTAACATTAGCCTAATGACAAATGACGTCAAGCGTGCCGCGAACTTGATGAAGTTGTGCTTAGTGGGCAGATGAAACGGCGGGGTTGAGAAAAACGACGAATTTCTTTTTTTTATCAACAGACTAATAAGTGATAGATTTTAATTTTCCTACGAACTACAGGTTGATCTAGTTTTTTTTCTAAAGGGAGATATCACTATATAGTGGGTGTTTTTGTTTTTGTAATAATGGATGGTGGGGAGGGGTAAACATCAACTATTGAACAAATCAAAAACTGATGAAAGCATAAGCCATAAAGCAAAGAAAAAAAAAGCAATTAATTAAAATTAAAACCTATTTTCATAAACACAATAATCTTAATTCAGAAAAAGTGTAGGCCTAAGACTAATGTCTACAGACAAAATAAAAACTAGTCTTAAACTGATCACCCATAAATGACGTCCTACTTTTCCCGATGAATTCCCTTTCCCCCAATCGTCACTAAAAGCAAGATGATGATTTAATATCATATCGCAGTTCTACTATACCCGAACCCTTAATGTCAATTTCTAACAAAAACGAATATAATCTTCATTATCTAAATATTTTTTTACCCCATCCCATATTTTGAGTCCAACGTCATTTATGAGGAATATGGAAGACCTAATAATTGACAAGTTAATCAGTACAAAAGGGTTTAATAAAGGTTGGACCTCCCAATTTTTTTGAGATCTTGGTTGTACATACATACATATAGCCTTTATTTCAATTGAAATTAAAGATAAGAAGACGGCCCTCTGTCCTACTTATATTAAAAAAGACAGCTATGTATATTAAACAACAAATTCAGCACAATACACTTACGAATAGACATTTTTATTAAGGGAAACTACTCTAAATTTGATTTGGAAATATGGCCGCTGTTTTTTTTATCTTCTAATATTTATCTCAAACACCTTGTTTAAAGTTAGTTTCGTGATATTTTAAATTGTTTTGGTTACTGATTGTAATTTTAAATCTTTTTTTCTGATATATTTTGTAAAATTTGACTTAAATATACTTATTTAAGGAGATTTATTTATCAGTTACCTCTCCCGCACATTAGGGCCTGCTACTGAAGCCGAATTAACTACGCTATAACAATAGATTACTGTCTTTAAATTTAGCTAGCAGTTGTTTTAAGTGGGTGGGTGTCTGGTAGGTAGCTAATGATTTTTACTTTCTCGTATATACGAAGTATAGAGAAAGTATTGTAATCGTGCACAAAAATAACACGAAATTTTGACAATTTTCACCGTTTTACTCCTAAGTCCTTCATCACATCCGGAGTATAGAGGACTTATTTTAATCAGGCAAAAATTATAAATACAAATATATAAACGTTTTGGCGTTTTATGCGTTATCGAGTCGTTAAAAACTGGACTTTGCAATTCTGTCCGTATGTCTGTGTGTCTGTCTGTGTGTAAACACGATAACTTGAGTACGGTTACAGCTAGGTTGATGAAATTTCATATATAAGTATTTTATCAAAATCGTAGATCCTGATCAACTTTTGAGCGATTTTCGATAACCGGAAGTGGTACTTTTTCTACTTTGAATTTTTCAAAAGCCTATAAGTTGAGTGCTATTTTAGATAGATGCATGAAATTTCACAAGTAAGTAATAGATCTAATTCAAATTTTGAGTAATTTCCGTTGACCGGAAGTACTAATTTACGCTATTTCCGATTTCTCAAAAAATGCATGTAAATTTATAAAGTACTAATAATATCCCGCACTTTTATACACATTTTATTAGGCATTCACTTGGTGTGGGACGGAGTGGTCTAGCGGTAGAGAGCTGGACTGCTAACCCGTTAGTCTCGAGTTTGAATCCGAGTTCAAGTCAGTAGACCGTATCTGAGTCCACCCAATTCTGATGGGTACCTAACTCCTTTTAGGGAAAGTAAAGGCGGCTGGGCATAGTGCTGAACACACAATCTCTACATATGCCGAGGTCAAAGAAACAAGTGAACTCTACTTCACTTGCCCCATAGACCGTCATGTTTGAAAGGGAAACTTTTCACTTTTTTTTACAAGATTCTATTCTATTATAAAAAGTTTTAGTAATTAAAAATGGATAAAAAATATTGTCTATGTCCTGAGTTGCCATCCCTCGTAATTTTATATTAGAATATTCGAGAAAGTTTAGGGGAGATCACTCCCGGTTTATTGAGATGCTGAAAACTGTAACTCGTCCATGAATCTTTTTTTTGCAGAAGGATATGTAGCTCCGACGGGGTGGAATAAAATTAGTTAATAAGGGAGATAATGACATGCTGATTCCAATTAGTTCAGGACCGCTTTTTAATAATTGGAAACAATAACATCAATAAGTAAATTTGTTAACATCTAATTTACATCTATCTATCTATATACTACTAAAACTCAAGTTTGTTTACATGTTTGAATATTTTTTTTTTTGTTTGTCTGATTGAATACTGTAGATGATCTCCCTATATGGAGAACCGTAAAATAATATGTCGGCCATAACTTTAACAATACGTCCGTTTGGGGTCATCCATTTATTAAGTCCACACGGGGGGGGGGGTCCGAAAAAAATTGACTTTTGTGGACGCGTGTGGACAGGGGGAGGGGGGGGGGGTTGGCCCAATGTGGATGTCCACACATTAAATCTAACATTATTTTTGGTAGTGAGAAAGAAAAATATTTCCTAGCGAAGCTAAAGTTCAACTGTCCTATCTCTCTGGCCCACCACCCAGCTTGGGGTCTATGCCCTGGCTTAACCTCGAATACAATAGGATCCAATTTCGTATTTCCCCACATTTGCATCCCAGGTCAAATACCAGGCGACCTGCATTGCTCCTAGCCTGCACTTCTCTAGGTAGGCGGGGTCATCCCAGTTCAGTTGTGAGACGGGAGAGGGGTGGAGGGGGGCACGCTGTCCCTGTTCAGGTGTGGGACAGGAGGGGGGTGGGGTTAATACACACTAGCATCAACGTTGGACTCAGTAATATAACAGTGTCAATGCGACTACAAGTGTACGAAATAAAGGCTAGTTAAAACACCGTGAAATATGCTAAATTAAATGATTTGTATCAAAAGGCTTGTCCTTCCAAATTGAAATATCAACTTTTTATTGTAAATCTAGACACGAAGATCAATAAAACATATTTGTACCGATATTTGTAATATTATAGGGGGGGGGGGGGTCCGTCAAAAGTGGACGTTTGTGGACAGGGGGGAGGGGGGGGGGTCCAAAATCCCAAAAATGTGTGGATGTCATAAATGGATGACCCCTTTGCTGTTTTTATTACATTCCAACACTTATATAAATTTTCAACTGTCTTTTCATTTAGTTTTACAACAAATTTCTCTAGCTCTACAATCTGTCAAAGAAAGTTATTTATACATCTAAAAATATCAGGTGGCCAAGCAAGTAGTTTATAGATCTAGATCTAGAATCTAGGTCAAACCAAAGATTAATTAGATACATACCAAAGATTAATTAGATAAAAATACGATCCATTTTATAATCATAATACATTTTTTAGTCCTTAAATACTTGATATAAATGTTTTTGATTTATCTATCCAGATCTAGATCTATCTAGCTAGAATACGTCTAATGATTAGATCTAGCTAGATTCTAGATCTAGATCTAGTAAGAGTTACGCAAAAACTAGACTTAAGACTTAAGCAAACGAGTCGTAGAATCTAGATCTAGATAATTCTATCTAGATCTAGATAATTTCAGACCTGCATTATTTTATATAAATCTTTGTTTGGTTAATTTAAGATAAAATTTAATTTGAAAGTTACTACAACTAGACATAGATCTAGATCTATGCGCGTAAATCAAGTTGCATAAGAAGACTCAAAGTATTAAACTATAGTATAAAAAAACATCTGTGATGTCACGAGTTAAATAGCTAAGTTGTTAGTGTAATCGGCTTGCATGCGGGTGGCACAGGTTCTAGACCAATACGTCAATGATATTTTTTTTTCCATTTTTTTTTAAAATGTGAATGATAAAGTTGCCTATCTGAACTTGGCGGGATACAGGGCAGGTGAATTAGAGTTGAGTAGGTCACCTGTGACGTCAGTATATGAAGGAATAGTCCGAAATCGGTGTTTTCTGAGTTTTTAAAAGATAAAAAACATCTTTTTTAATGTGGGGTCTGGTTTTTTTGTGACGATAAGTGACAGACGTGATGTTTTTTTATGGATGACCCCCGAAACCCACAGTTATCCAAAGGATGACGGGTAATCTGGTGACTTTTAAAATCGTATTAAATCAAATCTGCATACTCATAAATTACAGATTTGTAATCTATATCATTATTTAGTTGAAAATAAAGCACCCGAACCCCACCTAACAGAAACTAAACTTTTCCTCTGTATTTACCCCCTCCTCCACCACACGTGCGTTTCGTTAAACAGTAACAGTATAGGCTAGTGATACAATATGGTGGAACATGTGATTACTGGACTTGTTCTAGAGTAAATTTTTGTATAACTTTACAAGATGTTGTCAAAAGTCAGTGCTACTATAGATATCTTGCTACCAAATTGTATTACTTTATTAGGATCTGCTTTTATAAAAAACAGTTAGTGTTTAAAATTTGTTCATAGTTTGCCATTTACTGAACTGAACCTTTTGGATAAGATCAATACAGAAATATGTGAATTGATGTTATTTTGGGAGGATTCGAGCCTAATGTCAAGCATTGCTTGGGGAAGGAGGCAGGGTGTGTGTTGGGGGTGTGGAGAAGATGTGGCGTTGTGACGTTTTGAAATATGAAAGATAATGTGACAGGTGTCATGGTTAAAAACGGAGAAATGCAAATAGACTTTATTGGCGAAGTGGGGTTTTATAATCGATCTAAAGAAAGTTAGTGTTAAATAATTATAGCATTGGTTAAAAGACACACTTAGGTTTTTGTTTCTCCGTAGACACAATATTTTTTTTAAATTAACGGAAATAATCAAATTGAATTCACCTAGAAAAAATGAATACGGTCTACATATGAAACGTTTTCGGACACATAAATTAAAATACAATCACTTATGAATTATCTCGTAATGATGCCAAATGATCTGCAAGGAGTGACCCCTACATAAACTCATTGATTCTATTGATCAGTTTTGCTGAAGTATGTAAAATATAATGTGGTAGAAAGTCGCAAAAAATGGACTATTTAGATTTAGGCTAGTATTTATGTATGTCAATGTGACCCATATCAACATTTAAATAATATTTAAACGTTCTACTAATATTGAGATACACATCATAGCTCTATAAAATGTTGAAATTAAAACGAAAGATGATGTTTTTAAAATATGCAGATATTTAAGCTACTTTTTTTAAAAAATAATCCCCGTAATTTCTCTAAAAAAAATAATCACAGTAAAATAGCCTAATTTCTCTAACTTAAGGCCTAAATGGCAAGTTAACCCCTAAATTATGATATCGATACTTCAAAAAAGCAGTTTTACAGCAGACGATCATTTCGCGTCATTTCATTAGCAAACTGGTAGGGGGTCGAAAAATTAACGTAATGAAAACCAAAATCATGGGACTTGGACGTTGGATCAACAAACCCAATTACCCAATAACATGCTAGGTACAACAAATTAAAACTTTACGGCATAACCCACTATAGTAACCCACACACCAATAACGATGATGAATGGAGATAAGTCTCAAGCAAAATCCAAAACACCATAGGACTTTTTCTAAATTTAGCTCAACAACAATTTTTGCTAGGTCATCTATAATTAATAGGGACGTCATCCCAAAAAAAAAACCCTATATAGCCACGGCTAAAACAATCCCAAAGCCAACAATCAAACATCTTAATAAAATCATTAGAGAGTACATATTTCAGAACACAATTACAAACATTAGCCACAACACGTTAGTACAAAACAAACTTCATTGAGGAATAAACCTGTACGATATACAGGCCAAAATCAATACATTCAGACTTAACACACATTAGCAGAATAATTAGCCAACTAAACTTTCACTCTCTAGCTCACTATTATATAGGCATTCAGCTTAACAAACTTACTAAAATCAATAATACAACTCCACATTACATAAGTGGAAAACATAGTAACTTTTACAAAGAATGTTGACAAATATTAAAAAACAACGAAAAATTTTTTCACGAAAAATCACAAAACATCTACAAAAAGTTAGTGCAAAAACTCTCAACCCCACTATACAATAGAATTCAATGGTGTAGGAAATACGCTCTAACAGACACAATAGACACGTTCAGGAACCTACACCTCAAAACCATCACACCCAAAGCTAGGGAAATAACATACAGACTCATCTACAATTCAACACCCCTAGCAAAACAACAGAAACCCTTTTGCCCACTATGCAGACAAAACACACCCGAAACCGAAACGCACATCTATTTAGAATGCCCCACCATACAAAACATGAAAAAGACGCTAGAAACCAAAATAACAAAAAACGAGACTTTCAATATCGATATAGTCATAACTCTAAACAAAATCCCAAAACAAAGAGACAGGACGGACCTCGAGCAAAAAGCAAGGACGGTAGCTATATATAGACAGACTATATGGAACAGTAGAATAAAAGCAAAACACGACAAGGTACAGTTCATGGGACACGTACTAGACTTGATTTATCGTAGACGACTCGACAATGACAGCACTCAAACACATATACCATAATTAGCAACACCACAAAGTAAAGAACATATTGCACTGCATTTGCCACCTGGCCCGCCTAATCTAACATGTCTTTCATCACAACCTCCCCGCCCATAAACCTCATGATCCCAATATCAAATTTCACCGCATAACTGCATCCCCTCGTCCCCATGACCCCCACCTCTGTGAAGAAATACTATGTTAAATACTGAAAATGATGTATTATCCAAATACATTTCTAACAATATTAATGTGACTCACACCCTTCAACCCCCATGTCCCCACCTTGTTTCGCATCATTTATCATTTGCCATTCAGTTTCCTATTGTTGCGTTTTCTGCATTGTTTTATTTATACAGCTTACAAACATTGTAAAGCCATCAATTTGTTTCTATTTTACTATTATCACATATGTACGTTACTTTGGTCCACAACGTACAAAATGACCCCAATGACCCCTACTCCTTTTGTATTCATTTTATTATCACCAAATTAACACTTACATTTGTTTTGGTAACTTTACTAACTCTTTTATGTGAACACCAATTTTTGACCTATAAAACTCCACTCTATCCCCAAACCCCGTGATAGCTACACGCCTACCCACCCCTAACCTGTCGGTACTAAACATTCAACTAAACATAAACACCGACTTGAACATACCAACCTTTGACCCTCCAACTAAATCGCTCACACAGCAATCTGTTCGTCAAACCCTCTCCCCCCCCCCCCCCCCACACACACACTATAAAAAGTAACACCTCGGCAGTTAGATAACACAACACATAATTTGACGCTTGGCTTGCCTTAAAACATGCAGACACCCTCTCCACGCCTCGTCAGACACATCTACCCCCTCCCCCTCTCCCCTTCTATCCACTTACCCTCAGACATAAAAACCCCACTTTCCCTTTAACTGTTCCAACGACCCCACCACCCACCCCAACATCAATTTCGAATATCTATTCATTTACTTTTTTAAAGTTCTAAATCTTTTTCTTTCCCCTCATCTTTCACACAGCAACCTTTTGAAAACTCAATGCGACCAGTACATAAATACACACTCTTTTAACTAGTCAACTTATTTTGTTTCCCTACATAGAAAATGCTTCACTGTCCCATTGACATTCTCTGAAAAAATTTCCTTGCCACTCCCCATCCAGACTTTTGACACTTTCATTTGACCTTAACCCCTTTTACTGTCATCCATTGTAATTTTTAGCGCGATTTCCATTCTGGAGAATTGCGTTTATTAACTCGTCATTTCTGGGAATGTGTGTCCGCACCTTTAAGTCGTCTTTAAGTCGTATCTCCTCCTCAACGAAGCAATATCGAGGACCAGTTCCAAAGCAAATATGTTAAGCAAGTTCCGAGGATGAACATAGGCTAAAAAAATCCCGGAATTCCTTCCTGGATTTCCCGGAAAAGCCAAAAAACTCGAATAAAATGCAGTTTTTGGCCCATATCTCGGCATCCAGACCACTTAGCGGCTTGAACATTTACCAATCGATTCCTGCCATAATTTAGAACAATATTGCCGAAGAAAGTTTTCAAAAATATCCTTTCGTTCGGTCACAAATAATTAATTTCTTCTAATTTGTATTGGCTAAGATTACTAAGAATATACAAATATTTCTACCACAAGCACACCGGCTGAGGCAGTCGCTAGTGAGAGGTAACGTCACGCTGCCATTGGCCAGACTCGCGCAGATCTCGCGAGGGGGCGGGGACTAGCTCTGCTCGTGTGGAGTGAAACGAAAACGAAAATGGGGGGGCAAACATCTACGGGTGATTCGTTCGGTCACAAAAATTTATTAAGGAAATTGCGCTTAAATTGTCACTAGACTTTATTAACTTGTTTTTTATATAATCATATACATGCCATCATGTAAATATTCATTATGTACATGTGCAAAACTTTTCGTTTTCAATTGAAACTATGTAAAAAATGTGATGTTGATGTAGGCCTACTTGTTTTAATTGCAAATAAAAGTATTAAAAAAAAACAACTGGTAGGGTTTGCCTACACTACTTAGAGTTAGTACAAACATATTAATTAATTAGTTAAATCTAGATCTAGATTTAAAATGTACAACTATTAAGAATCTACACTTTATCTACATTTATAGATTCGTGCTATAGAGATTCTAGATCTTGTTGGTCAGCTGTGTATCTACAACACTACTAGATCTAGATCTAGATCTAATCTAGATTCTACTACTTATTTACTTAGGTAGACCGACTTAGTATTAGAATCTAGATCTAGATGTCGATCAAGATCTAGTCTAGTACTAGAATCTAGATGAAGATCTAGCTAGGTCTACTAGAATCTATATTCTAGATGATCTAGATGTAGATCTAGTATCAAGTTGACAAGAATTCTAGACTCAACCTACTAAGCTAGGCCTAGGTCTAAATAATACTAGATATGTAGTTCTAGATTTCATTTTCAATCTGTTCTTAGTTCTTACTTGATCTAGAATCTAAATCGAATCTAGATCTAAACTAAAATCTAAATCTTGGTAATCTAAATCTTACTAGAAATCTAGATCTAGATCTAGACTTTATTCTAGATCTATATCTAGATCTACTAGATTCTAGACCAGTAGAGTCTAGTAGATACTATCTCGATAGATATAGAGACAGATATCCTAGAACTAGATCTAAGCTAGACTTTTCTAGTCCTAGACTCCTAGCCTAGAGTTACGAGTAATGATGTTATGTCTCTCTACGTCTACGATTTCTAGTTTAAACTTTAGGCCTTAAAACTTCTTTTAAAACTAGATCTAGAATCTAGATCTAAACCAACACTTGAGTCTAGGTCTAAAGTCTAGAGACAACTAATTTAATAAATAAAATGTTTAGTATATAGATATAGACTAGATTTAGCTAGACTAGATTTATATCTTGATCTTGATCTCGTCATAGTGCTCTACTCTACTATCTAGGCCTACTAAAATATAGAATTTACACTTTGAACGACTAAACTTAAAAACTTTAAACAATGTAACAAATCTAATTTTTAATCTAGATTAATCGAGAACATCGTTCTATACGAGAGTGCTTATTCGTTGTTTTACTTGTTTTGACTTCGACGCTGATTTGAACTTGAGACTTTTGAGACTTGAGCCATTGATATATAATGGAATAACTACTTGTATAAGTAAAGACCAAAGGGTGTTATATTTCTTAACACAATCTTTAGTTAACTACATGAGTTTATTTACTTTATAATACTTTTAAAGTTTAAAGGGTTCCTAAATTGTATGCTTTCAGGTGTTAAAGTTTTGACGGCTGCTGTGTGTTTAAATGCCATTCCTTCCTAGCAAGAAAAGAGGTTGTATTTCAGGACAACATTAGTGGTTGAGCTATGTAAAAATTGTAAGCCATTAATTCTTTGAATTATGATAAAATGTTGAAAAAAGCTACACAATTCAATTTATTTTAATTTTTTGTATTATATTTTAAATTTTAAACAAACGCAAGTATATAGCTAGTTTGTTAACATACATTTCATAACAAAAGTCAGCAACACTTGTGATTTTCTTTTATCACCATACTCTTATTAATAATAATGTAAAATGTTTATTGTATTATCATTATGCAATATATATGTATTATAAAAATATGATGTTAAACTTTGGTGTATTTTACAGATCATAATTACAAGATCTGATAGCTATCAGTTTATTCTAACAACATTTATCTGTGAACAGAAAGGTGTGTAGTGTATTCAAAGTTCAAGCTGAATCATTTAAGAGTCTCCACATTGTAAGTATTGACAAATTTAGAAACTTACATTTTTTATAATTTGTTTTTATTCCTATAGTCTAACTTTATTTTTAGAATTAGTACATCTCTTAAGATGTTTATATAATTTTTAAGATTATTACTGGTATATAATGTTCATTTTTTTTTACACCAACAGTATTGGCCATGGGTAATTCCTACACAAAGGCAAATAGTAAACAGGAGCCACGTTCAAGTAAGGAAAATGTTGATTGAAATTCACTTTAAAATGGTCAGATATTTTATTTTACAATTCTGAAATCATCTATGTTAGTGCTTAACAAGCTGTACAGTTTAAAACATTTGTCTACTTTTAAAATAAATGTAATAATAAGTAATCATAGCTTTATTAAAAAACATTAACAGTAGGTACAGAGGTCTTTTTTCACATTTGCCGTTTAAAAAGCTACATTAATAACATATTAAAGACGTAGTGAGAAATCGAAATTTGGAAATATGTCTGTAAAACTTAAATGATTTTCTATTATTTAATTGGCATTTGTGTCATTATGTTTTACTGCAAGATAGACATTTAATGTCTACATTATTTCAGTTGTGGCAAGCTGTGAAATACAGAATAAGCAAATAATGACTGACAAATCAGGTGTATTCCATCCTGGTAAGACATACTGTAGCAAAAGGGAAATATAATGTAAACAATTTAATATATGTGCTAGTTTAATATCCAAATGACTGTAGTAAACTTGTTCCATTACAATGCATTTTGTCTTTAAATCTAACATTTCTGTTGCTAGAGAAATAATGTGTTGTTTGTTTCTGTAGGAAATCATGAAGCTGAGATGTGCTATGGAGGGGAAGCTGATCTACACAGACATGTTACCGGCTGTAAGAAGAATCCAGGTCACAAAGGTTTTATACCTCTTAATGATTTCAACATAAATTATCTCCCCTCACGTTACCACAACGACCTCATGTTTGAGACAATCAAAACATTGGCGGCCCTAACTGTCCAGGTAAAGTCTGAATTCACCAGTCTAGAGAGACCAGAGTTTATCCAGACACTCGAGTTCCATATCCATGTTATAAGGACAGAGGAAGTCACGTGATGAGGTTAGGAACGGGGAGGGTGTGTGGTGTGTACAAGTACACAGAGAGTGACGGTGACGGAACTTGTCGTTGTGCCAAGTGTCAAGTCTCTGCCACACCCAGCAAAGTGTGGGGGATGGTTCGTGTGGTGACAGCTAAACACGTGGTGTTTGATGCCAGTGAGGCAAGACAGACCAGGTGTGTTTTAGGTTTTGATGACAATAAAAGTCCAGTGGTCAGTCTTGATGGCTGGGAAGTGTTGGGTGGGGCAGACATTAAGAAAGACTGGTGTATGTTGAGATATGTGACATGTGACTTAGAGTTGGTTGATGAACTGGACAAGTTGTGTCGGCGCTTTAATGATCTATGTGAGGAAGTAAAGGACAAATACTGGAGATTTGTTGGTGTGGACAAGTTGACCGTTATAGTGTCACATCCTCATGGCTGTCCTAAACAGGTCTCTGTAGGAAAATGGACACACAAACGTGAAAGGGATGGCGACACCAGGTACTGGTACACAACATGTACATGCCCAGGCTCAAGTGGAGCGTTTGTCTACAGGCTGCGATATGGCGGGTTGTTGTATCCCCATCCCCACAGTGGATCAAATTCTGAAGGAAATTATAGTGGGGAGAGGTGGGAGTGATGTAACTGTTAGTTCTCTCCCCTTGTCTACACAATGTAAACAAACAAAATGGTGGAAACTTTCCCGTCATTAAAATGTTTGTGTTAAGACCTGCATGTCTTATCAACATTTTATTACATTTAAATGATTAAAACAAATGTTTTGATTGATGTAAACCGTTTAACCGTTATAATTTGCATGTACATAGATAGGTTTTAGATTTTTTTGTTTCAAATGTTTAACATAGTTTGTGTACAACTTTTGTCGGCAAATTGTTGTCATATAACTATAGGCTGGATATTACCTGTAAATTAAATGAAACCTACCTTTATAAATGTCATATTCGTACTGCTTGTTTTACAAAATGTTCACACTAAACGACATTAAATGCTAAAAGAAAATATCTTTCTACTGTTGTTATTTTAATCTTTGTTGTCTGTTGATGTTTAAGTTGTTGTCAAACAGCGCATGTTGTGATGTCGATGTTCGTGCCAGGTTGTCATGGGTTGTAAGTTTAAACTTTACAACAAAGTCCATTTGTTTATGCCCAATACACCTGTAAGACTAATTAATTTGAAAGAGATAATTAGAAAAATGTGAAATTCTAATAATTAAAAAAATATTTGACACATTGCATACTATATTTATACACTTAGTTGCTTGTAGACATGCACCAATAGAAATGAAAAAGTAAATTTTGATGCCGTCATTGAGAGACATTTGTGACTAGAAATCCTTGAGCAATACTTGACAGTGATATTATAAAACAACTTTAATAATAGTGGATAGATCGGTAGTATTAGAACATCTAGTGTGACTTTAAAACATTGAATCAAAGTTTTCAAAAATGAAAACTGTAAAGCAGAGCGTTAATAAGCAACTGCAGAAATGGGACGACATGGTCGAGTAAAAGAGTACGTGCATTTTGTCCCCAGGGAAACGAGTTCAATTCCCATGTTCGATTACCTTTCTTGCTTCACAGATCTGATGTGTACCTGAACATGTTTGGAGAAACATAATTCGGCTGGGTTTTCCGTGTGGACTCAATGAAGTTCTAAGTCATGGGTATAACACCAACACATGAACTCTACTTTCTTTGTCGAATTGACCCCATGATATGTAAGTTAGCATTACTTTAAAGTTGCTGTTCAATTTAAATATAATATGTAACACAATGTTTTACACAACTGTTACACCAATTCTACTTATATTCGAATATCGATACATTTTCAGTATAGTATGACGATGAATTAATGACAATATCGGTTTCATTAGTTTACTCTCTGTTAAATAATTTGATTAAAGCGTTAAAACTTATGTATGAAATAAACATACTTTCACAAAGCTAAGCTATAAATAATGCTATCTCTAAATGGGAATAAACTACTGTGTGATCTAAGGGAAGTAACAATGAAATAAAGATTGAATGACAAGTATTTACTTAGTTGTTTCCCTGATTAATAATATTTGATTATTTACATGTATTATTCAGGGGTCATTTATGACGTCCACGTGAGAGGGCTGGGGTTAGAATGTTCGGAAAAAATCGGCTGTTGTTGGGGGGGGGGGGGGGTTCGGGTCAATGTGGACGTCCACATGCCGATTTAAACCAACAAATTCTTAAATTGTGCCATCCCTGCGGTGTGTCACTAGCATTAGATTGGACCATCAATGTGGAGTATCATGTATGTGTAAAATTTCGTTTGCATAAATGCAACGGTATGTACGTTATCGGTATTTTAGAAATTGTTAAATGTTAAATTATCTTAAACATTGTGAGTAATTCAAGTATAAGTATAACATCTTAATCGTAAATATGAAATGTCGTCTACATAAATGAAAAAGTAGTCAAGATAAATTATTCCCAATGACATAAAGTAAAGCACCACTTACGTGTATAAGAAATAAATCAAATGTCATAAGAAACATGGTATAATGTAGTACTTGAAATAGGAAATTCCGTCCACTAAAACAGCGCACTTGCTATTGGATTTTGAGAATCATAAAGTAGAATAAGTACAAGTTCCGCTCACTAGATATCACTGAAAACGTTATACAGAACTACACATTTGATGCAATTCCTACACATGAACTTTTGCTAACCTATCTGATGAAGTACTCAAGTTATGGTTCTTATAGAAGGACACGGAAAAATTGCAAAACCAAGGTTTTTCGTTTGGTAAGGATGCAAATCGTCAAACTTTGTCAAATTCACTGTTTATATTTATCGTACGATTACAATTTATTGCTTATATTCCATACACGAAAAAGTAGAGAAGTGTAAAACGATAAAAAATGTTGAAAAAAAAATTAATTTTTGAGCACTATTGTAATACTTGCTTTATACTCTGTAGCCTATAGTAACAATTGCATGATAATAAATAATGCCCAATGGTAACTTAATAATATACATCTACATTTCGAAAAAGGCCAGGAATCCACAGCAGCACAATCATACTGCAGGTACTTTTTAGCCTGCAGTGAAGAAAAGTAGAACCTCGTGATCTTTATTCATGTCTTTGAACCCTTCTTTAAAGACACGGGTGTTTAGGGATACAGAATCAATATAATTTAGGACTTAGCAATTGAGTCGGGAGAGTCTTGCTGGCGATGGCGTACCGGAGAATCATGCAATGGAATCCACTTGGTTAGAGAGCTAAATCTTTTAGTTTTTCTGAATGTCCGATTTTGACCCAAACATAGATGGCGCACCATCCGTACAAAGCCCACAGCCTTTTTCCCATGTTAATCATCCAGTTTAAAAAAAAAAAAAATTTTCTCCATGATATCTTCACAAAATAGCAACTCTTCTTTGCTATCGCCTGAATGAATATATTTCACAAGGATATTTCGTCAACTTGAAAAGCAAACAACGATGAAAGCTTAACATCTAAGGACATGTCTGCTATATCATGGTTTTACATAAATGCAAATAAGCTTGTAAGTATAATAAAGTGTGGGACACTCTCCACATCTTCTTTCTCCAGAGAGATGGTGAATTGGACCACATTTGATTGGTCTATTCTCTTAAATGTTGGTGTTGAGTCCTATCTGCTTATAGTTTTCAGAATCGCCATTATATCATCGTCGCTTGTCTTGGAAGGCAGCCATTTCAGCATGCCCCTTTGCCCAGAATTATCGGCGTGGGTTATTGATATTCTCTACACTCTGTATCTGGTTGTTACCCCAGGTGGCTAATCTCTGTGAAATTCTTTTAGGTGCATTTTCTCATATAGTTCGTTTAATCCAATGGTGACATACCATTTACGCAGTGTCCCGTAGTTATACAGAACTTCAAATTCAGCTAGTGATAGGCTACATAGCATACATAGCTCTCTTTTTAGTTCGTCAGCTGTGAGAGCAGCTAAAGAAAAACCCTCTTCTATCAAAATGATAAAAAAAAAATAAACAGAAAAAAACTCTTATTAGCGAGTTATAACATTTATTTTCAAGATTTCTTTAATCTCAAATTCGAATAATTTTAATCACTGATGTAGATTATATTTTATTAGTTTAAAGTGGTCATGTATATTTTTGTTTAAAAATATGATGACCTCCCCTTAAGGTAAAGTTTGCCAATTACTAAACGAAATATTAGTTTCCACTCCGTATTTTTTAAAAACATATATGTGTGTGTGTATGTATACTAGCTGCATCCCGTGCTCCGCCACGGTAAATCTTTTTTAAATGTACCATCTTGGGAATAGAGATTTAATGATTTGTTAAACTATAGTGCTACACTTGCATATTCCCTTAAAGCAATTAAAGCAAAATGAATTGTAATCTTTATGTTTTTCTGGAAGGGCTCTAAGAGAGACATAATTTAATTAATGTGAATTCAATACATTAAAATAACACGCCGACCACCATGAAATAGACCTTACGACACATAAACAGCAATCTGAAAAAATTCAACATTTTACCGATCCACCCCCCCCCCCCCGAAAAATGTCTACCGCCCCCCCCCTCCGAAAATTAGAATAATTTTCTGTTTTATTGTTTTTTTTTATTTTAAGTAAGCTTGCAGTCTTACCTGCACCAAATAATTAATAATTAATACACTAAGGCACATAGGGTGTGGCGATATAGGTGTGGTTGGATCTCATCAAGTAAGAACGCAATTATGTATCCACATATTTTATTATTTATTTATATTTCAGCTAAAAAATATTTCGGCATCACACGCAATTTTTTTATTGTTGCAGGAATATATATATTGCTTTGATTTTGTGTTGTATAATCCCAGAAATTATCATAATAGAAGATTTCTTGTTATTAATGTTGAAAATCAAATGATAATCCATTGATTTTATGTTTTATGTTATAATATTCTTTTTATTCTGCTTATAATAAATGATGGATGTTACCATTATTATAAAAGATATATTTATCGACTTTTGAACACCACCCGTTTGTTGCATAAAATTACCTTAATAAAAAGTGCATTTCGGTAAAATATTGTTATTGAATTTAAAATGAATTAACAACAGACTTTCCAATTAAATTCGAAATAAATTGTTATACAGAAATATGTGAAAACATTAAGGAATGTCAATTTTAGAAATAGTTTTAGTTGGCAATAGACTGAGAAAAGAAGATAGAAAGAAAGAAGTACATGATGCCAGTACAGGAAAAAACTGATTATCAATTCTTAAAATGACCTTATTTTACTACTTAAAGTACATTTTAAATAATCTTTAAAGTCAATGTTGTGCATAGATCTTTGAAAAATATATCAAGAGGCTCAACTTTAAGAAATACACAGTAGTAGTAATATGACTCTGTATTTTCTGCTAAAACCGCTTTTGGAATCCAATCAACGAACATAATTAGTCGTAATGTTAGCATTACGATAAGTACTCTATACATGATCAAGGTAAAGAACAGTTCGGACACATCAATAGTAGACTCCCAACAGGCTTTGCGTTGTGCTTCACTGGTCTTGTGTAATGCTTTAAAAGCCTTGGGTCATGCTTTATAGGGCTTGTGTCATGATTCATAGTCCTTGTGTCATGAATCATAGTCCTTATGTCATGAATCATAGTCCTTGAGTCATGCTTCATAGGCCTTGTGTCTTGCTTTATAGTCCTTGTGTCATGATTCATAATCCTTGTGTCATAATTCATAGTCCTTGTGTCATGATTCATAATCCTTGTGTCATGATTCATAATCATTGTGTCATGATTCATAATCCTTGTGTCATGATTCATAGTTCTTGTGTCATGCTTTAAAGGCCGTGCGTCATGCTTAATAGGCCTAGTGTCATGCTTTAATTAACTATTTCCATGCGTTATAGAAGTTGTGTCAGTGGATGAGAAACATGTCATTGTTCAAAAGCTTTTCATTTCCTTACCGGTTAAACGTAGCTTTTAATAGAACTGCTATAATAGTTTTTGTTATTCACCATCCCTCCTCTCATGGTTAAACGTTGCTTCTAACATCTCGGATTGAACTTCTAACGGAATGTCGTAGTCAGGTAGTAAATCTTTTAAAGTCTTGAGTTTGAAAACCCGGGTTCAAGAACCCGGTACGCTCCGTATCACATAACCGTCGGGGTACCAACTGACCCGCCTGATTTGGTTAAGTTATAGAAAGTAGTATCCTACCGTGTCACTATTGCACGACAATTTCCGACATAGTGCTCACGTGTAATCCCAAGTGAATATTTTGTTACTACTCTATATTTTAGCAAGTATATTTCACACCATCACACGCAAAATTTTAATGTCGTGCGAATGTAGGCCTACTTGTACTTAACTTATAAGGAGTTAATCCATGTAATAAGCATATCATTATCAATATTTGAAATTAAATACATATTTTGCTCAAAATAATGTATTATTATAAAAAAACTTACTCTGAATTGTAATATAATTACAATATTTATTATATATGAAAATAAAAACAAATTAAGTTATTTTACGATTATTTTAATACATTATGTTTAATATAGGTAAACTCTATATTTCTTAAAACATTTTCACTTCATTTACAGCAAATATTTTATAATTTTTGTGAAACAGACTCTTTAAATTTAAATATCTAGAGACTTGAAAATTCAAGTCGATTAAAATAAACTACTTTCAATAAGTACTCAGCATAAAAATACTAATTAGTTAAAAATGTATTTACTTAGCGTGAAACCCAATAAAGAAGTAAGATACAGAACAAGGGCTAAATTATACGTGTAGAAAGTGAATCTGGGGGATAGTATAAAATATGTGTATCTTTAGATACTGTATCCCAACTACCCCTCCTAATGTCCAGACTTGGAGGATGAAATAGAAACAAAAACTCTCAGGTTTGTGTACAGGCAGCAGAAACTCGACGGTCTCAGAATGTTGTTCTTAAAAATAAACCATAATCTTTAAGTGGTGAGTATTCAACTTGGCATTTTACTTTAATGTACAAAATATGAAATTAAACACAGAATTCGGTAGAATGAACCAAAAGTTTGATACAATCAGAATTTAAATAAAATATTTACGTTGGTGTAGAAATGAGCACATCATTTATATATATATATATATATATATACATATATATATATATATATATATATATATATATATATATATATATATATATATATATATATACAACTCTCACAAATCTCGTTTAGATACTCATCTTATATTCAACAGGCGGCAATAGGTCAATAAAATAAATATGACCAACGTCTTCTAGATTATTGGATGATAGCTAAATGAAAATCCAAGCAGCGATATATATATATATATATATATATATATATATATATATATATATATATATATATATATATATATATATATATATATATGTATGTATGTATGTATATACAGACACTATTAAGTGCCGCACCGGGTGACACCAGACCTCACCACTGACTTTACTTTACTGACTTTACTTTACTGTCTTTACTTGACCTCCCCCCCCCCCTCTTTCCGGTTCGAGTTCATTGGCCCATGTTCAAGCAACCTCACACATAGACTAGACAAGTCAGCTGACTAGATGGCTCCACTTTAACGCACATCTCAAACATTAGAGGATATCCTAAATAAACACAGAGACACACCTACAGCAACCACCCAACTGTTATAAACAGAACCCATTTGTTTTCTCATTTCCCCTCCTTCAGGCTTGTGTACGTATGACGGTCGAGAAATGGCTGGACCAAGACGGTGATGAGCACTCGGCCACCTACCCCCAGCTCATCACCCGGGGCTCCTGAATTAGATGTAGATTATATTTGACAAACTTCTCGTATGGCATAAGTTTTTTGTTTATTTAAACTACTATAATGTTTAATTGGGTATAGATAATATATCAACCAAATTGTTCTACTGTTAACTTTTCTATAGATTCTTTTATAGATAGAATATATTCGCATCTCACTGAAATATGTAAACTTGTTATCTTCAATAAAAGCTTTGGTCGCTCATGAAATACCTTACATATTTTAGCGACCAATGCTTTTACTAATAAAAGCAAATTTGTTTTATTTTATTTTTATTTTCAGTGTATTTTGAAACTTATAATTTTAACGGTTTTTATATTTGTTTTATATTATTGAATATAGTAATTTGTTAATTAAATTTTCACGAACTATTTATTTTCTAATTATAATAAAAATATATAAAGAAAGTTCAAACGAATTCGCTGCATTAGAAGTGAGTTAAAAGTGAGTTACAAGCAAACAAACAAACATACATTGTAAGTAAAAGCTTAAAAAAAAATTCATAAAAAACGTTTTAATAACAAGCTTTTATGTAATGATGCACTAAAAAGTAGAAAATAAATTATAGACTACTATTTAAATAACTATAAAGAAAAGCGTGGGTCACTTTAGTATCTATTGGATACCTTTACTAATGTTAAGGAAGACACCCACGCTTTTCTTTATAGTTATTTAAATAGTAGTCTATAATTTATTTTCTACTTTTTAGTGCATCATTACATAAAAGCTTGTTATTAAAACGTTTTTTATGAATTTTTTTTTCAGTACTTTACATGTTTTATCTACAATAGAGTTACATGACTAAAAACCATTGCGCGCCTTCTGAATATCACGTTCAGTAGGCGCGCAATGGTTTTTGAACGCAGCCATTACGTGGTCGTGATGGCGCAGCTATTGATGACGCGTGTGGTGTGGTTGGCTAGACATGCCTACTAATTCGGTCCAAATTTTAATTAATTCATAAAAAATCAATTAGGCATCCAATTAAGTCAAATTTAGTTTCAGATTGCATTGTCTTCATGTCTTGACCCATGTGCCAACTGTGAATCGTGTCGGTCAAGTAGAACTGTCCGAATTTTCACTCCTGCGTTTCCGTCTAGACAGACAGACTGTCGACTGTCGACTGACGAGGAAGTGAGTTAAATAAAAGCTTGTAATAAAAGTAGAGCACCTTCACATCAGCAGGGCAAGTCTAAAATCTCACTTGTTTCACTCACACGTACACACGACATTAAAACACACCATCGTGACAGTTTAGTTCTGGAATTCCCGTCAGTAAAGTGCAACACCGTGTGCACTGAATAGCGCGTCAATGATTTTATTCCTTAGAGATCGGCGCATAGCATAACTAACAACTATCTCTTGTAGATGGGGCCTACATGCTAAACGTCGGCATATTCCTTTATCAAACAATGGAAACAGATGAAAAGACAAGTAAGAGTTAGGTTTTTTATTGATGCTTTGTGTGTGACATAAATAAAAAGCAGGTTTTGTAGTCCAAATAGACCTAGATCATCTTGATTATTGACTAGATCTAGATATAGATCTAGATCTAGATTCTAGATATATTTCTTCTGAGTAATATTAAACTTTAAAAATATTAAAATTAAGACTCTAAAATGTGTATAAAATGTACATTTTCAGAATTTTGGTCTTAATAGATCTAAAAATCTAATAAAATGTGAAACTATAGTGAACTTAGTCTAACCGCACTGCAACTTTACGTATCATCTTTGCAAGTTAAAATAACAAATTTCAGGACCACAGTTACTTTTGTGCTAGATTAAACCCTTCCTGCACTTCTTTTATTTATGGCCTGTAACCGTTGGGTGCTTTAGCTATAATTTAAGTGTTTTTCGGTACTGGAATCGTTACGTTATGTCTTGGTAGTTATTGTTACGTCCCTTGTATTGTATTTGTCGAGGTGGTGTCCCTTGAATGTGTGGTCTCTGTGTCGGATAGCTGTGTTGTGTTATGTGAGTTGACTAAGATGAAAGCTTGAGACAAGACAAGTGATGGAGGTTGTGATGTAGGTGGAATAAAGTATTGAGGTTAACTTGAAGTCTCATGTTTATTCCAAATAATAAGGATTAAAGTCAGTTTGCCTGGCCATATTCGCTTTAGTAATACAGTTTTCTTCATAGGCTTACGAGGGCATACAGATTTACAATAGTAGTACTTCTTTCTGACATATAGGACCACTTTCATTTATTAAAAATTGTTTCTTACACATAATAAAAATCGTCTCATTTTAATTTTTTTTTAACCTAAAATTTGAATATTTAATGAAGTAGTGAATTCTATGTTGTTTTGTTGTTGTTGTTGTTGTTTGTTACTTTTTTTTTGGTGGGGGGGGGGGGGGGGGTGGTCTAGGGGGGGATAAAAAAAATCAGAAGTAAATAGAAGGTAAATTTATTTTTTAGGTGGGGAGGGGGGTAAGGGCTTATAATTATCGGTAGAGCAGAAATAAATTAGGGATTTTAGGAAAATAAAATAATATTAAATTCATCATGTATCAAATGTAGAATAATATAAGAGACTTTCATATCAAACATAAAAATATAATAATTTCACAGGAATGTAAATTCTGGAGAAGCAATTAGTATGAAGGCTGAATAGAATGTGTTTATTTTTATTTTTGTAACTTGATCCAGATCTTTATGGCGACAATATTTAATGATATGTTGTTGTTTTTTTTTTATTGCTGACATACCTACAACTGCTCAATTATTTTGCTATATTTAGATGTAAGCATATGTCTCTTATCAACAATTATATTTCATAAACATTGTTCGAGAACTACACGAGCTACACCGTTCAATTGATTAATGCAAATTTGTTATCTCCCTTCATGTACTTCAATATAGTAGTAACTCATAGATTAATTTAAAGACTCATTTAACTCGAACCTGGTTGTTGATCCGGCAGGCAGTTTCCGTACATAGGCCAATTAAGTGATAGCGTGTACAACAAAATGTCTACATAGGCCTATTAAGTGATAGCGTGTACAACAAAATGCCTACCAATGTTTCCTTCCCTAACGCGAGACAGGTACCAATCCTCACAATAAGAGCGGGGTTTACTTAGGGAAATCCTACAGTCTCGAGCCCGATCTACATACCCAAGACATCAGGTTTAGTAGTAGTCCGCTCGATCCTCCAACCACGACGTCCCATTATTTAACTTCTAAATAGTTATCAAAAGCAAATGTCACGGCTTTGTCACTATGCGTGGGTAGAGTGTCGACAGTAACCCTTCACTAACACTAACGCTACCACACCTTTACCCTTCACTAACAATACCACACCTTTACCCTTCACTAACTACCACACCTTTACCCTTCACTAACTACCACATCTTTACCCTTCACTAACTACCACACCTTTACCCTTCACTAAGACTACCAATCTTTTACCCTTCACTTACACTACCACCCCTTTACCTTTCACTAACACTATAACAACTTTACCCTTAACTTAAACTACCACTCCTTTACCCTTCACTTACACTACCACACCTTTACCCTTCACTTACACTACCACACCTTTACTCTTCACTAATACTACCACATCTTTACCCTTCACTTACACTAACACTCCTTTACCCTTCACTAACACTAACACTCCTTTACGCTTCACTAACACCACCACTCCTTAAACCTTCACTAACACTACCACACATTTACCCTTCACTAACACAAACACTCCTTAACCTTTCACTCACACTATCACTCCTTTACCCTTCACTAACACTACCACTCCTTTACCCTTCACTAACACTAACACTACCACTCCTTTAATCCTAAATAACACTACCACTTTTTTAATCTTCACAAATACTACCACTCATTTAATCCTCACTAACACTACCACTCCTTTAATCCTCACAAACACAACCACTATTTTAATCCTCACAGACACTACCACTATTTTAATCCTTTAACACTAACACTCCTTTAATCCTCACAAACACAACCACTATTTTAATCCTCACAGACACTACCACTATTTTAATCCTTTAACACTAACACTCCTTTAATCCTCACTAACACTACCACTCCTTTAATCCTCTCAAACACTACCAATCCTTTAATCCTCACTAACACTACCACACCTTTAATCCTCACAAACGCTACCACTACTTTAATCCTCACTAACACTACCACTCCTTTAATCCTCACAAACACTACCACGCCTATAATCCCCACTAACACTACCACACCTCTGATAGACCATGAAGTGCCCAGGCTACCCGGTCAACCAAAAGAGACGTCATGCGGACAGAGGCTTTGCGGCAAGATCTATTTAGCCCTGGTGATTCCACTGTGTGCACTTGTCCGGTCAATTGTCAGTGATGTAATCTACGTAGTGTTAATGTTATTGGAGGTCTACATTTCCTTAAGATTATTAGGAACCTTTGGGGTGAGTCAAATATTAACTTTCATTTATTTTTAATATGTTGGGTTGGCAGTTTTCACACGCAGTAAAAAATGTAATGAAAAAAACTCATATAGGGCCTATGAAAATTAACCACAAACAAGGTGGGAATGAAAACGTAGAGAACTATTTATAGATTTATATGTACTGGAGGAACAAACGTAGACATAAAACAGCAAATAAACTTAGCCCGATAAGCACAATGTCCATCTTCGTGCAGCCTCGAAAACTGTATCAAAATTAAAATAATAATCTTCAACTCCAATGTTAATGCAGTTCTAAATTACGGATCTGAAACATTGAGGACAACAGAAACAATAACAAATTGTATCCAGGCTGTCTTCAACATATGCCCTAGAAACGTATTTAAAACAGTCGAATATAACAAAATAGAAAGCACAAAACATTGGATGTATGGACAGAAAGCATGAGAAATGCAAATCCTCGAAAGAAAAAATGCCGATTGATTGGGCACACGTTTAGAATTGGTACTAACGACATAGTCAGAAAGGACTGGAAACTTCGGGGCAGTCGAGGCAGAGGATGCAACGAGAAAACATGGCTGGACGTTGTGGAAATAAAACAAGATTTTAAATGCGATGAAAGCTTTAAAAGTAATAAATCAAGCTCGTTTCTATTAACAAAAGCATTGATACGGATTTTTACTGGAATTATTATAACTTTTGTTTAAATAAGTTGATTTAAGAATTTATATAAATGAAAACTAAATTACACTTTAAGTATGTATGCAAAATAAATTGATGGCGATTTTAAAAAATCACTACAATTAGAAATTTAATAATATTGTTTATGTTATTAATAAAATTTGGTGCATGAGTGGCTAAATTATGGCTGATTTATGGCGGAAATATAATTTACTGTTGAGAGAAAATATAAGCTACTGTTGAGTGAAAATGACTGAATCAAGCACTGTTGAGATGAATTTTACGCAAATTCATTTAGCGAAAATGTCGGAATTTGGTAAAATATGTAACCCTTTTTTTGTTTCAGATACTTTATGAAGGGGAATCTTTTTTGCTTAGATTAATTTACAGTGCATGTTGTGCTAATATAATTGTTTGGATAAACGAACGCGTGCTTGGTGAGTTCGTCAAATGGTGTCTGAAACAAGAAACCTATTTCCACAGGTAAAGATCAGTTAGCTGGTCCATTGGTCTCATGTTCAATTTGTCATTTGCAGTGTTTCCTTCAGACTTTTTAATCGGGGGGGGGGGAAAGGGGAACTGGTAAAAGTATTTATTTTCTATATAAATTTTATTCCGTTCGGGAGGGGAGGTAGACGTTGTTCGGGGAGAAACAACGAAGAAATGTCTGAAAAAAACGCAGGTAATTTTTAGTTAGTCTGTTCTTTCTGTTATTTATTGCTTTAAACACAATATTTGCTAAATTTAAGATTGTCTGTTATTTCTGGATTTGCTTTCAAAGCCTTTGTTCATCGAGGAAAAAATGCATTACACCTTTATTTATTATACCTGTATTGTTTGATTACACCTGCGTTTTATTAACGCCTGTATTGCTTGATTACATCTATATATTTTGATTACACTTGTAATATTTGATTACATATAAATTGTTTGATTACACATGTATTTTATTACTTCAGCCTTGTTCGATTACACTTGTATTGTTCTATTACACCAGTCTTGTTTGATTACACTTGTATTGTTCTAGTACACCAGTCTTGTTTGATTACACTTGTATTGTTCTATTACACCAGTCTTGTTTGATTACACTTGTATTGTTCTATTACAACAGTCTTGTTTGATTACACTTGTTCTATTACGCCAGTCTTGTTTGATTACACTTGTATTGTTCTATTACACCAGTCTTGTTTGATTACACTTGTATTGTTCTAGTACACCAGTCTTGTTTGATTACACTTGTATTGTTCTATTACACCAGTCTTGTTTGATTACACTTGTATTGTTCTATTACAACAGTCTTGTTTGATTACACTTGTATTGTTCTATTACAACAGTCTTGTTTGATTACACTTGTATTGTTCTATTACAACAGTCTTGTTTGATTACACTTGTTCTGTTACACCATTCTTGTTTGATTACACTTGTTTTGTTCTATTACACCAGTCTAGTTTGATTTCACTTATCTGGTTTGAGTACACTTTTATTAAAATAGGAGGGTCGAATTTTGTTTCAAGCCACTAAACAGGTTTCATCCGTCCATGTTTTATTTCCTTGCCCTGCTGGTGTATTTATTTATTTAATGATCTCAAAAACCTTTGAACCTCTAGAATCTTCACTAGCATGGACTGCTCGGCACACAGACAGTACACTGGCGAACGCTTGAAATGTGGGAACCCCGCAGGATGTCGTGATTATGACTTGATACTAGGCCTGGGTAAGGGCAATAGTCATTTTTTTTAAAGATGCTTCATTTTTACAAAAAAATGATGCATTGCATGTATTAAGACCCCCCCCTCCACTACACACACGAACACACCATGCTGAGGAGCACTATCAAAAATCTACATATCCTCTCTCTCCGAACGATATTTTAAAGCAAAAACATGTATTTTAAATCGAGCAGGGTTGGGAAGTGAGGCTGAATGTGTCGTTGGTAGTCTTGACAAGGCTTATATATGATGTTTACATATGGCAGATATATGATGTTTACATATGGCAGATATTTGATGTTTACATATGGCAGATATATGATGTTTACATATGGCAGATATTTGATGTTTACATATGGCAAATATTTAATGTTTACATATGGCAGATATATGATTACATAGGACAGATATATGATGTTTACATATGGCGGATGTTTGATGTTTTCATATAGCAGATATTTGATGTTTACATATGGCAGATACTTGATGTTTACATATGGCAGATATTTGATGTTTACATATGGGAGATATTTGATGTTTACATATGGCAGATATTTGATGTTTACATATGGCAGATATATGATGTTTACATGTTTCTATATCAGAGATACTAAAAGGGTCGGGTTCTCAAAGCCCTTCTCAGATCAATCGCCACGAACCTTGTTTAAATAATAATTGAAAAATGCTGAGTTGGAAACGTATTTGGTGCTTATACAATTAAAGTTGCATATTTCTAAGGAATTATTTCTGGAAATAATGACGTCAAAATAAATGTACTATAAATATTTTCGTTCTTAAAATAAATATGTTTTTTGCATGTTACATCGACATTAGATACATGCTGTAAAACTGACGATTTATTAAAAAATTTAGGGGTCGGCGTGGTCGAGTCGGTAAAGCTCATGGTTGCTAAACCGAAAAGACTCGAGTTCGAACCTCAGGCAGATAAAAATAAAACAACTGCTGCCTTGTAGTTTGTTCTTGGTTAGACAAAGGCTATGGAAGCAAATCCAAAAAGAAAAGCAGGCTGAAATCGGAGTTAATGGCCTCAGTGGCGCATAACCAGTTGACACGTATCCTTAATTGTGATGGAAGCATGGTCGAGACGGCAAAGCTCATGGTTGATAAATTCGAAAAAATGTCTTGAGTTCAAACCCTCAGCCAGATAAGGCTCGATCCCTCCCAACACTAAAAATTAAGAACGAAGAAGAAGAAAGAAGAAGTTTAAAAAAATTGTTTAATCCATTTACTAAACAAACAATCTTAAATTTAGCAAATATTGTGTTTGGAGCAATAAAATGTTATATAAAGTTATATCACATTGTACTTCAATTAGAACAGTATAACAAAATGGTAACCCATCTACTGCTTCGTGTTCACAGAAAAGAAGTTAAGGAATAAATCTATGGTTCAACTCGATGACGTCATTCAGCGTTACGCCTGGCAGAAACTTCTAAAGTGAGTACACTGAACTCCGACTTGACTCACTTGACTTATTCCGCTGTGACCCCTGAGGAGTAAAAGCTTGCTGCCACACCTGTCCACCGTACTCGGTTTTGGCCGGCTCTCTGTATCTGCCACACCTGTCCACCGTACTCGGTTTTGGGCGGCCCTCTATATCTGCCACACCTGTCCACCGTACTCCGTTTTGGGCGGCTCTCTATATCTGCCACACCTGTCCACCGTACTCGGTTTTGGGCGGCTCTCTATATCTGCCACACCTGTCCATCGTACTCTGTTTTGGGCGGCTCTCTATATCTGCCACACCTGTCCACCGTACTCCGTTTTGGGCGGCTCTCTATATCTGCCACACCTGTCCACCGTACTCGGTTTTGGGCGGCTCTCTATATCTGCGCCTGTCATCCTTTGCCTTTTCTTCGCTGTTGTTTTTTAGGACTTTATTGACTGGTCTACTGTCCTCTTTAAACACAGCCTTTCTTTCTATTGCTGAATTTTGAGAGTATTCTATAGTAAAGAAAAGGTTACCATTGATATGTCAAAAGTTTCACTCGTAGATATTCTTCAAACAAAAAATGAAAGCAATATCTTAGTAATTAATTCTAGAATCTAGCTTCATTTTTATGTGCATATGTCTACTTTCATTTTACCCGTTGTATGAAACTAACTATACATCTACAGTTGTATGATAAATATGCCGCTATCTAGTTGTTTTATCAGAGATTTAACTTTCTCCGATTGCAATATAGAGCCTTAAATGCATTTATTTCTTTGTCTAGGGGAGTCTATTGTTTACCTAAGCTAAATAGAATATTAAATACATTCATTTCTATAGTCGATTCTATCGTCTCCCTAATATCAAAGCCAAATTTGGCATGGCGCAAATTTTACTTACTGACAGCTATAACAACAAGTTTAATTCAGGGAATCTAACGAAGTGGATGTGCTAGAGCTGCAGGCATCTGATGGTGTCTACACCTGTCAGGTGGACTGGACGGCGCTGACCATCGAGCACAAGGTTACGAAGTTTTCTCCCAAGGTGAAGGACGGAACCGTAATAACAACCCCTCGTGGAGACGTACAAACAGGTGATTTTTGTAAATCTCTACGTTTTACACCTTCCTGAGTCGGAAAAACATAGTTTTGCAATATTTTCCGTATTTCTGTGTGTGTATGTGTGTGTGTCTGTGTGTGTCTCTGTGTATTTGTAAACACAATAACTTGAGTACCGTTATAGCTAGGTTGATGAAATTTCATATATAAGTATTATATTAAAATCGTGGATCCGTATCAACTTTCGACAGATTTCCGATAACCGGAAGTAGAACTTTTTCTAATTTCAATTTTTCAAAAGCCTATTACTTGAGTACTATTTCAGAATTTCCGTTGAGCGGAAATAGTAATTTACGCTATTTCCGATTTCTCAAAAAACGCATGTGAATTTATAAAGTACTAATAATATTCCGCTCTATTATACACCTTTAGTTTTGCGTTCGCTTGGTGTGAAATCCTCTTTTCAGTGAGTTTTTTTTCTATTTTTAAAAGTCTAAGAATTTAAAAATGGATTAGAAATTATGTCTATATTCCGAGTTGCCATTACCTGTTCTATATAAGAATACGAGCCGACCCGCTGCGTATCATACGCCGCTATTTAGTTGTTTTTTTTTCTACTTTTCAGTAATTTATAAATTGTGAATTCGACAGTACCAATGCTGCCATTGAAAATATTTGCTTAAAAACACTACCCCCCCCCCCCCCCCCACCCCCACGTGAAAGCAGCCTCCTTTTAGTTACCTCCTCTAAGTTTAAAATCGTTTCAAACTAAATTATCTGCCCCTAATAGCCGTCACCAAACCCGTCTCTGTGATTGTAAAATGTAAACAGAGTGAACACAACTCACCAGACAATGTGGGGGTGGGGTGGGGGTGGTTGTGATATTGATATAGAGGAAGAGAGGGGACTGCAAAGGCGCGCTTGCAGCTTGTTTTCTAACTGATCCCAGAAGAGAATTATATATATAGATTCGAGAAAGTTTATGGGAGATCACTCCCGGTTTATTTTAAACATCTTTGTTCTATTGAAAAATTGCGATTTTTAAAAAAATCGTAATAAAGTTATCTATACTGCACAGTCAATCAAGCCCCGCTGTTGTCGCCGTGTGTTTAGGAAACGATACAGATTGTTGTGTAACGTGCTGACCAATCTAACCACAGACCATGTTTGTTTGTATCAACAAATTGGGAGTCGACATAAGTTTTATATATTGCAAATATTCAGTGCGTTCTGACCGTCATTGTGTAGAAGGTGTTGAGGGACTGATTGATTTAGGGCTCCCTTGTTGCAGGGGTGGAGCTACTGGAGCTAATGGAGCTAATAGAGCTAATGAAGCTAATGGAGCTAATCGATTAAGGGGCGTAGTACCCGACAAACATTTTAATTTAAAGTGAATTTAATTTTATAAATTTTAACATTCTTCATATTGTTCCGTACTTTGTCAAAAAATCAAGTAAGGTAAAATATAAAGACAATATATCTCATTAAACAAGTACTCGTCGACAAACATATTTTTGCTGAGGTGGGGGGAATAGGGTTCAAAACTAGACTTTTAAATCTTACAGTTAAAGTCTACTAATACAGTAGGCCCAATATAGAGTGTGCCATAAAAGAAAAAAATAAACTTATATACGCTAGGTACGCAATGGACGAGGGTCTTGTCGTGTTACTATGACAACCAAGCCAAAAGTAAACAAAGCTATACTTTTAGAGAATCATGTGACACGACATCGCGAGTGGACGTCGATCTGAAACAGTTCTACACAATAAACCAAGAGGTAGTGTTAGCAGTGGAAAGTGTATCTGTATCTAAATCATCTCTGTCATACATCACCCCACATCAGTCTTTATCGTGTGTTGTTTTTTTTTTTTTGGTGGAGTAATAGTAGTTTTATTTATACAGTATTTATACAAGAATTTTAACACACACCCGAAGCTGTGATTGAAACAGGTTCTGATTACACGCATATATATATATATATATATATATATATATATATATAAAATTATATATATATACATGTTTAGGTGTGTGCCAAGTTAAGCTTCCCTGATGATGTACGAGTGGGCATAGACAATACCGTCAGTCTTAACAAGGTCAAAGGTGAAGTGTTCCAAAAGACTCACACCTGGGAGCTCAACACGCGGGTATGTGTTCAGGCTTTCCAGAAAAAAATCTAGGCGCTATCTATAGTAGTTCATAAAGTGATAATTCTGAAAGACATTTCAATATTCAAAGACCGAGCTAATTTTTGCAGGTTGAAGTTGAGCCATCGTCTCGAGCCCATGTTCAGCTGTTAGCGAGACGAGAGTGTTCTGTCGTGGAGTTTGAGATTCGAACCACTTTGTATAACCCTAAAGGTCAAATTTAGTTTTCAAGTTCAAAAACAAAATAATCAACACAAGTACAAGTAGAAATTCTATAATTAACATTAAATCTCTACAAAAACGTAAGCTAGGTCACTAAATTATGTTTTATTGATATTTTCACAGAAACTATGCACGTTACCTACTCAGGGATGAATAAAAATCGGTCCTTGTTTAAGGTGAACATTGAAAACTTACATGAGGCTTTTAGGCTTGTGGAAGATGGCGGAGTTCTTACACCTGAAGAAAACGTGAGTAGTTTCCCTTGGTTTTGATTTCGTCCCCCAACTCTTTGCATTACTAAAAAAATATTTATTTTGACGACGTCTTGCATTTATTCCTTTACTGTAATTAATTTCTAGCTTAGCTACCTGGTTTGCAGTGAATGTAAGAAAAAACAATTCCCACGGTAAATCATACAATGAAATGCTAACTTTAGAACTAAGTTGTCTTAACAGTTGTTCTCTTTTGTGCTCATAATACCAAATTAATGAACGCATTCTAGAAAAGTTGATTCAATAAAAATTGTTTTACTGAAAATGACCTTCATTTTGACTAAACATAACTACCTAAACACAAAAAAAAAAACTATTTCCTACGATAAACAAACACGGAGGTTGAAAAAATATATATAACAATCTTTTTCTTTTTCACCTTCCCACCTCCCGCCCCCCCCCCCCCTCGGCTCTTAGGAGTGTGTGGACATGATGGTGGAGAAGTGGCTGGACAAAGATGGCGTGGAGCACTCGGCCACCCACCCCCAGATCATCACCCGGGGCACCTGTGTCTACCTCAGCTGGACTGACCAGAAAGTGGACATCAAGACAAGTCCATTGTCAATGGATGAAAAATAACTCAATTCATTTGTTGTCCATTAGCCAGACTGATATATACAGCTGGTATTATACTTAATGTACTCTAAACCTAACCTATGGTTTATAAGAGACATACATATAATCTTGATTAAGTCTAAGCCTAACTCTTAACATACATTTGTCTCTGCTAATTCTATTGCAGTACAATACTAAGTGATTGAAACTATTTTTCGTTGCATCCCCAAATTATTACCTAATCTAGTTTTGGGGGTTTAAAAGTTTCAAATAAAATAAACATTAATTAAAGAAACCTCTCAGGATTAACGTTATGTAAGTTACATTTTAAATTATTTTAGTTCCTAAATATTTATATCGCCAACCCTTTTTATATCGCTAAGGGAGGTTTGGGCACCTTTTTATTTTAAAATTGTTTTAATATTAATAAGACAGTATTTTTACAATGGTTTTCAAAGTCACTAATTTTAGTCAATTATTTAAACATTATACAGGATTTGTATTAATGACTTATCACTTTTAATGCAACATTTTATAAATATGATTAAAATTTTGTTAAAATTCATCATGTATCTTTTTATCAACTGGATTTAAAGTTAATAACTGGAACAGTGGTTCTTAACCTGAGTTCGATTTAAACCCAGATATTCGGTGAATCAGTCTCATGGATTTCACGGAAGTCAAGAAACACATCCTACTGAAACGATTAATGATCGGATTAGTCGGTGCGGTCGATAAAACTATTAAGGAGGGTTCGGTGAATGCGATTTGATGAAACTAGTAGAGTTCGGTACCTCCAAATATGTAAAGAACCACTGTGCTAGAATATGTTGAGGAACAGAAAATGTCAGATCTGTATTTTGATGATCCAGTTAGTTTCAACGAAATTAGACACAAATCGACCATATCAGTTTTGTTCACGCTCAATTGACAAGAAAACAACCATCGCTGGTCACAACCTTGCTGAACATACCAACCAGTGCTGGTCCCAACCTTAGTTAACATACCAACCAGCACTGGTCACAACCTTAGTTAACATACCAACCAGCACTGGTCACAACCTTAGTTAACATACCAACCAGAACTGGTCACAACCTTAGTTAACATACCAACCAGAGCTGGTCACAATCTTAGTTAACATACCAACCAGAGCTGGTCACAACCTTAGTTAACATACCAACCAGCACTGGTCACAACCTTAGTTAACATACCAACCAGCACTGGTCACAACCTTAGTTAACATACCAACCAGCTGCACAACCTTAGTTAACATACCAACCAGAGCTGGTCACAACCTTAGTTAACATACCAACCAGCACTGGTCACAACCTTAGTTAACATACCAACCAGAGCTGGTGTAACGGACACCTATCTACCAGCCAGATAGATGGTGAACGCTCCCGGATTCTTTCTTGGGGTTATATGCAAATGACCTAAAGCCTAAATGAATGAAAACTAACTCAACAACTCACTAGGGCTCGATTTCGAGGTCTAGAAAAAACTAGTGAAACTATTGAAGTTAGCAACTCATTCAATCTGCATACAACCTTTAATAAGTGAACAAAGTTGTGGCAGAACACTAGGTTAAACAAGATAAAATATTTAGTTTAGAAATAACAAAACCCAACTTACAAAGCGTAAGAATAAATACTATCACAGATTCTAACACTTTATAAAAATAGCCACAGGTCACATAACACTGCTATAGCATCAAGAATCACTTGGCCACAAGTAATATAATACTTGAATACTTAAACAACTTAATAATATATAGCACACTCAGGACTTAAGCTTTCTCACGTTCAACTGGTCAAAAAGGACTGCCTGGAGACACCTGTGGGCGATCTATATATAGACTTAGGTAACATGGAAGGTCACCTTCAGATCGTAAGACCATTGGTTGAGGTGGTCATCTGGTCTGAAACAATCAATCATCTCTCGATGGAAAATTTCTGAGTCTAAGACTCTCTAGTAAGACAGCGGAAAAAAACCGGTTGTTGCACCACAAACCATATATGGTATTATAACAAAAGTCAAACTAAAAATAAAACATTACTAGACCTAAGTAGGTCGCACTGGTCCCAACCTTAGTTAATATACCAACCAGCACTGGTCACAACCTTAGTTAACATACCAACCAGCACTGGTCACAACCTTAGTTAACATACCAACCAGAGCTGGTCACAACCTTAGTTAACATACAAACCAGCACTGGTCACAACCTTAGTTAATATACCAACCAGAACTGGTCACAACCTTAGTTAACATACCAACCAGAGTTGGTCACAACCTTAGTTAACATACCAACCAGCACTGGTCACAACCTTAGTTAACATACCAACCAGCGCTGGTCACAACCTTAGTTAACATACCAACCAGCACTGGTCACAACCTTAGTTAACATACCAACCAGCGCTGGTCACAACCTTAGTTAACATACCAACCAGCGCTGGTCACAACCTTAGTTAACATACCAACCAGCACTGGTCACAACCTTAGTTAACATACCAACCAGAGCAGGCCACAACCTTAGTTAACATACCAACCAGAACTGGTCACAACCTTAGTTAACATACCAACCAGAGTTGGTCACAACCTTAGATAACAAACCAACCAGCACTGGTCACAACCTTAGTTAACATACCAACCAGAGCTGGTCACAACCTTGCTGAACATACCAACCAGTCTAGGTGGCTCCAATCAGAAGATGTCAGAGATTTTGAACAGCTCAAATGTCTGGTCTTGAGAGAAGAATTCCTCAATTCCCTCCCCGAAGAAGTTCGTCTACATATCCTAGATTCTAGGATATCTGACATTAAGAAGTGCTACTTTGGTAGAGGGTTGGCTTTTAGTGTTGTGGTACTATAATAGAGGGTTGGTGGTTAGTTTTGTGGTACTATGTTAGAGGGTTGGCTGTTAGTTCTGTATATATGAATGCTTTATTACATATTGGTTAGTTGATATAATATACAGACAACTCCCACCTAAAACAGATGATTACCTTAGTACTGAGAGTTACCTGAGCTAAATAATGAACAGGATGATGTAGGCAGCGGTAGTGCTGGAGTAGCTCCCACGGTTGGTCAGTGAGGGGTAGCTGTAGGGCGACATGATGTAGGTGGATGTGGCGGATGTGGCACTCAGCCTGTAGAAAGTTAACATAGTTCAAGGGTATCATTTTTAACCAATGGTATAATTTTAATAACAGCGGGTTTTTCTGTTGAAAGCGATATGTCTAATTCAGCCTACAGATTAATAACACGTAAACCTGATAGGTGTCATATATATATATATATATATATATATATATATATATATATATATATATATATATATATATATATATATATATATATATATAAAATCAAAAAGAGGTGATTGAGTGGGGTGTGGGGCGGTAGACTTTCTTCGGCCGGGATGCCCCCTCCCCTCGAAGAGTTGCCTGGAAGAAACTCTGGTGTTTGTAGAGGTTCGTTTTGACTGACCAACAACGCAAAGTACCCAGTCGTTTTTAATTTTGACAGGCAAAAACAAAGAAGGAAGTAGATCTTTGACAAATCAAACATAGAAACTTCTCGTTAATATTCGCAAAAACATGTTTTTAACATAACTATTATATATGTATATATATAATTACACATATATATATATATATATATATATATATATATATATATATATATATATATATATATATATATATACATTTATATATACATTTATATATATATATATATATATATATATATATATATATATATATATATATATATATATATATATATATATATATATATATATATATATACATATATATATCTGTTGGCGGGGACACCACGGAGGATTAAAAAAACTCTATCCCGCAATAATCGAAACATGATAACATTGTGCTGAGTGTTGACATCACTATCCTCTTATATGCCAAGGTAACATAAACAGTGGAACTCTACTTCACTTGCCCCATGGACCGTAACATTAAAAAAAGAAGAGAACTAATCATTTCCTTAATAAATTTTTTTTTTAAAATTCGCAAGTGATTCAAGGTTGAAAACATTATATCGCATCGTAAATAACAGTCGATGAATAACAAGTTTTCGTGAAGAAAAGATCCCCCCCCCCCCCCAAAAAAAAGCAAAAACAAAACAACAACAAACAGCAGATATTAACATAAAGGTATAAAAATATATTGAGAAAAATCCTTGCATTTCCTGTCACCTCTATTGAAGCTTAGCGCGGAAGTCGGCATATGTAGCTAAAACGGGTTTCTTTCTGTGTTTTCTTTGTACCCAGAGAGGATCCGGAGTGAGACGGAGACGCCTTTGACGAACAGAAAAATGAAGTTGAAAACTTGTTGACACTTAAAATGTTACTACTTTGTTAACATGAAAGTGTTAACAAGTTTGTTGTCTTTAAAGTGTTAACCAGTTTGTTAATATTAAAGTGTTAACAAAGTTTGTTAATATTAAAGTGTTAACAAAGTTTGTTAACATTAAAGTGTTAACCAGTTTTTTTGTCCTTAAAGTGTTAACCAGTTTGTTAATATTAAAGTGTTAACAAAGTTTGTTAACATGAAAGTGTTAACCAGTTTGTTGTCCTTAAAGTGTTAACCAGTTTGTTGTCCTTAAAGTGTTAATCAATTTGATGAAATTAAAGTGTTAACAAAGTTTGTTAACATTAAAATGTTAACCAGTTTGTTTGCATTAAACTTAATTAAACGAAAAGAAAAAGAAAGTTTAAGACTTGACGCTAAAGTTTTTACTCGTTTGTTAACATTAAAGTGTAAACAAGTGTCTTGCCATTTAAGTGTTAACTACTTTGTTGACATCAAAGGCAGAATATAAAATGTATTCCTGTTATTTAGATCAACATAATAAACAGGTCAACTAATTTTTTTACATATAGAAAACCTTCACCAGTGCTTATTAAAATGCAAATTTCTTTTCGACATGCTAACAGGTTTGAATCAGACGATAACATTCTGGTTAATCGAATAACGGGAACCTTTTGCAAAACATTCCTGTTTATTGTTTACATTAATTAATTATTTTTTGTACTTTTATTTTGGTTTACGTTATTTGTTATACTTATTTTTTTATATTTATTTTTTATACATACTTTATGCAGAGGTTATACGAGATTATATAAAAATGGTTATAGTTATCTAAACATGTCTAGCTACTTAGTTGAAGACATGGCCAATGTAGTGATACCACGAATCATAACTCCAATTAAGCCAAAGACACGTCACACGCCCCAACACAACCCATAAATAAAATCTAACCATTAAATTATGTCGTGATAACTAGAATAATTCTCCACAACTTGATGGAAAAATATATTACATTTCCAAAAATTAAATATAAAATAAATTTTCTTAGAAATAAAAAAAAATTACATTTTCAATGTTAGTAACAAATTACTACAAGATAGAACAATATTATTAAAAAATAAGATTTAAACTTTATTTTAGTTAAAACGATACAATAAATTCACGATCTCATGATCATAGAGATCGACAAATTACGTTGTAGGTTCCAACTCTCGACAATCTTTCTAGCAGAAGTACACCTAACACAATATTTGTTTTTTTTAAGTATAGCTAATCCTTCCTTTTTGTCTCTTATTTTAAATATATCGGACACTAATGCTAATTACGCCATCATAATGATGTAAATTAAAGATTGACTAAGGTATCAACTTGACATAGCCGTACGGTTTCTTCTGCTTTCATTTTAAAACGTCTGAAAGTCTAAAACAAAAAACTATGCCAAGGTGATTCTTACATGGTAAGTTTAGGTACTCTTTCAGATTAGCAGTCTAGCGCTCCCTTTACAAATATTATTAGTTAGAAAAAAAAAATACCACACTAGAATATTAGTTGAGGTGGAAGTTTTGTTTTTACAAGCTTTTATTTAACTCACTTCCTCTGTCGTCAGTCTGTCGTCAGTCTAGACGGAAACGCAGGAGTGAAAATTCGGACAGTTCTACTTGACCGACACGATTCACATTTGGCACGTGGGTCAAGACATGAAGACAATGCAATCTGAAACTAAATTTGACTTAATTGGATGCCTAATTGATTTTTTATGAATTAATTAAAATTTGGACCGAATTAGTAGGCATGTCTAGCCAACCACACCACACGCGTCATCAATAGCTGCGCCATCACGACCACGTAATGGCTGCGTTCAAAAACCATTGCGCGCCTACTGAACGTGATATTCAGTAGGCGCGCAATGGTTTTTAGTCATGTAACTCTATTGTAGATAAAACATGTAAAGTACTGAAAAAAAATTCATAAAAAACGTTTTAATAACAAGCTTTTATGTAATGATGCACTAAAAAGTAGAAAATAAATTATAGACTACTATTTAAATAACTATAAAGAAAAGCGTGGGTCTCTTCTCAAATATTAGTAAAGATATAAAATAGGTACTAAAGTACTAAAGTGCCCCACGCTTTTCTTTATAGTTATTTAAATAGTAGTCTATAATTTATTTTCTACTTTTTAGTGCATCATTACATAAAAGCTTGTTATTAAAACGTTTTTTATGAATTTTTTTTACAAGCTTTTATTTAACTCACTTCCTCTGTCGTCAGTCGACAGTCTGTCTGTCTAGACGGAAACGCAGGAGTGAAAATTCGGACAGTTCTACTTGACCGATACGATTCACAGTTGGCACGTGGGTCAAGACATGAAGACAATGCAATCTGAAACTAAATTTGACTTAATTGGATGCCTAATTAATTTTTTATTAATTAATTAAAATTTGGACCGAATTAGTAGGCATGTCTAGCCAACCACACCACACGCGTCATCACCTTCAATAGCTTCAATGGCTGCGTTCAAAAACCATTGCGCGCCTACTGAACGTGATGTTCAGTAGGCGCGCAATGGTTTTTAGTCATCTAACTCTAAATAAAACATGTAAAGTACAGAAAAAAAAATTCATAAAAAACGTTTTAATAACAAGCTTTTATGTAATGATGCACTAAAAAGTAGAAAATAAATTATAGACTACTATTTAAATAACTATAAAGAAAAGCGTGGGTGTCTTCCTTAACATTAGTAAAGGTATCCAATAGATACTAAAGTGACCCACGCTTTTCTTTATCTATCTATCTATCTATATACTACTAAAAGTCAAGTTTGTTTACATGTTTGAATATTTATTTTTTTGTTTGTTTGTTTGTTTGCCTGATCGACTATCTCGCATGGTTGCACTCATCGTGGAAAGCTGTAAAATAGTATGTAGGTAGAGAAAATTTTTTGTTTTAAGACAGACTGTTAATCACAAATTTATTTAAAGACGTTAATTAATTTATTGATTTATTCATAGTTAAATTAACCGTATTTTTTTAAAAATGTTAATACTTTGAATAAACTTTGTGGGGATAGTGACGTCCCTTGATGTGTTTACATTTTTGGTACAATAAAAATGGCGGACCCCATCATAGACTTTGTGGCCCATTCAAAAGTTTCACGCGTTACAAAGCTAATTTTCTGCCGGCTATAACTTAAACAATACGTCCGTTTGCTGTATTTATTACGTTCCAACACTTATATCAATTTTAAACTGTCTTTTTTCATTTAGTTTTACAATAAATTTCTCTAGATCTAAAGATCAGCTGTCGAAGGAAAGTTATTTATAGATCTAGATCTAGATCTAGAATCTAGGTCAAATCAAATCTAATTTTCTGTCGGTCATAACTTTAACAATACGTCCGTTTGCTGTATTTATTACGTTCCAACACTTATATCAATTTTCAACTGTCTTTTTTCATTTAGTTTTACAATAAATTTCTCTAGATCTACAATCTGTCCAAGAAAGTTATTTATTTATAGATCTAGATCTAGAATCTAAATCTAGGTCAAATCAAAAATTTATTAGTTATAGATCTTAATACAAACCAAAAAAGAAACGAGACTTTAGCAAACCAGTCGTAGATCTAGAATATAGATAATTCTATCTAGATTTAGATAATAATGAGTTTCTATATACTAAAATATTTTAGACCTTTATTATTTTGTATAAATCTTTGTTTCGACTATGCAAATTTTGAAGTGCTGGCTCCAGGGCGTATTTGCGCAGCTTAAGATTCATACGCTGCTTCTATACCGGAATTTTGCTAAATTATAAACGTAAATTCTAAATATAGCTCAGTCGTAGATCTAAAATATAGATAATTCTATCTAGATTTAGATAATAGTGATTTTCTATATACTAAACTATTTTAGATCTTTATTATTTTATATAAATCTTTGTTTGGAATATGGTAATTTTGAAATGCTCGCTCCGGGCCTATCAGCGTAGCTAATGATTAGATCTAGAAGATCTAGCAAGAAAAACTAAACTTAAGACCTAAGCAAGCGAGTCGTAGAATATAGATCTAGATAGAATTATCTAGGTCTAGCTAATTTCAGAACTTCTTTATTTTATATAAATCTTTGTTTGGCTAATTTAAGATTAAATTTAATTTGAAAGTTACTACTACTAGCCTAATATCTAGATCTATGCGCGGAGACTCAAAAGTATAGTATAAAAATTCATTTGTGACGTCACGAGTAAATAGCTAAGTTGGTAGCGTAGCCCGCTCTCATGTGGGTGGCACAGGTTCTAGACCAATATGTCAATGATATTTTTTTTCAATTTTTTTTTTAGATGTGAATGATAAAGTTGCCTATCTGAACTTGCCAGGATACAGGGCAGGTGAAGTAGAGTTCATCTGTTTCTTTGTCCTAAGCATATGAAAGGATAGTGTGGTCAGAGACATGCTCGGCTGGAATCGTTTTTTAAACGATAGAAACATGTTGTCTGAGACTTGGCGGGACACTGGGCAGGTGAAGTAGAGTTGAGTAGGTCACATGTGACGTCAGTATACGAAGGGATAGTCCGAAATCGGTGTTTTCGGTGTTTTTAAAAGATAAGAAACATATTTTTGAATGTGGGGTCTGTTTTTTGTGACGATAAGTGACACTGCAGTAGCGTAGCGAGTAGGGGGGGGGGGGGGCGGGAGGGGAGGCGGGGGGGGGAGGGGAGGGGGGGAAGGGGGGGGGGCGGGGGGACATATGTTGGGGCGCCAAAATCGTTTGGAAAAATAAATTGAAAGGTTGAGGGGGGTTCAAATCGAAAGTTTGAGTGGGGGGGTGCACATCAAAAGTTTGAGGGGGGGGGGGGGGGGGGTTGAAAATCGAAATCTTGGGGGGGGGGTTAAAATTGAAAAGTTTGTCCCCGGGCGCCGGGAAGGCTCGCTATGCCTCTGAGTGACAGACGTGATGTTTTTTTATGGATGACCCCCGAAACCCACAGTTATCCAACGGATGACGGGTATTCTAGTATACTACTAAAAGTCAAGTATGTTTACATGTTTGAATATTTATTTTTTTGTTTGTTTGTTTGTTTGCCTGATCGACTATCTCGCATGTTTGCACCAGTGTTTCTTCCAGACATTTTTCTCCGGGGGGGCACTTGAAATCTTCGGGGGGCGGTAAACTTTCTTCGGGGGGGCGGACACTGTTAAAAGTATAAATTGTCTATATAAATTATATAAATTTCATTTCGTTCGGGGGGGCGGTAAAAATTTTTCGGGGGGGCTTTGCCCCCCCGAAGAGATGCCTGGAAGAAACTCTGGTTTGCACTCATCGTGGAAAGCTGTAAAATAGTATGTAGGTAGAGAAAAATGTTTGTTTTAAGACAGACTGTTAATCACAAATTTATTTAAAGACGTTAAATAATTTATTGATTTATTCATAGTTAAATTAACCGTATTTTTTTAAAAATGTTAATACTTTGAATAAACTTTGTGGGGATAATGACGTCCCTTGATGTGTTTACATTTTTGGTACAATAAAAATGGCGGACCCCATCATAGACTTTGTGGCCCATTCAAAAGTTTCACGCGTTACAAAGCTAATTTTCTGCCGGCTATAACTTAAACAATACGTCCGTTTGCTGTATTTATTACGTTCCAACACTTATATCAATTTTAAACTGTCTTTTTTCATTTAGTTTTACAATAAATTTCGCTAGATCTAAAGATCAGCTGTCGAAGGAAAGTTATTTATAGATCTAGATCTAGATCTAGAATCTAGGTCAAATCAAATCTAATTTTCTGTCGGTCATAACTTTAACAATACGTCCGTTTGCTGTATTTATTACGTTCCAACACTTATATCAATTTTCAACTGTCTTTTTTCATTTAGTTTTACAATAAATTTCTCTAGATCTACAATCTGTCCAAGAAAGTTATTTATTTATAGATCTAGATCTAGAATCTAAATCTAGGCCAAATCAGGCAAATCAAAAATTTATTAGTTAGGCCCTATAGATCTTAAGGATAGGCACCACGGATAAAAATTTTTTTTTATTTAACACATTTCTGGTTGTTTAATAAGTTTATATAATTATAGTTGTTAAACTATAGACAAAAATAATATATAGCCGTCAATAGCAGTACTGGTTGCCATGGAAACCGCGAAAAGGTGTGAAAACTAACACCTTTTCAAATCGCTAAGGCTTTGTTCCCATAAGAGATTTTAAAAAGCGGATGAAAGATTTAGATTTCTCAAACCAAACTATACATTTCTACGTTTACTCATGGCGATAGCTTGTACTCAATTTTTAATACAAATTTTTACGAAAATTTATGTACAAAAATTAGGGGGTGGTGTTACATAAATATCAATATTTCCTAAAGTATTGTAGTAAACTTAATGTACAAACGTAGTTTTGTAGATGGTATCATGCTGAATGCAGGTGGAATGTTTTATTCTTGTATGACAAAGGGTTCCAAAGCCTTAGCGATTTGAATGTTGAATTTTGAGTAAAAATGCAAAGTTGAGAAAACGTGAAAAGAAGAGCGGGAAAAGGCACGGTGCGTTTTCTCTTATAGAAAACAGAAAAAAAACGTCTTGTTATATGTGGAAGAACCATTTGTCTAATAACATACGCTTTGATTTATGTTGTAAGTTTTAGACAGATTTTTTCTATGTAAGCAGAAAATATGTATACAACAGGTAATGAATGTATGACTATTAAGTATTACACATCCTATCAATCGAGCGGTATTCTCAGAACAGCTATCTTCAAACCAGATCAAGTTTTGTTTGTTAGCCGGTCTTCTCACTTCAAAATAATGTCTTTCTCTACTCAAATTGTAGCTTACACAAGTTTATTGCCTTATGATAATAGCCTACAACACAACACTGGGTACAACGCTTGAGGCTAGACACGCCCCCTCCACCCCACCCCACCGCTGGACAGTGCGTGAAGAACTGATGAGCCATAGATTACCAATGTTCATTCAACCGCGAATAACACATCTGTGTAGATAGGGTCAAGTACAGGGCCTAAGTGAATGCTTCTCAGCTATCCTATCTAGTATTTACATTCGTTGCTACCACACCCTATACGGAGAGATGGGCAAACACATTAACACATGTGTCGTATACAGTCCGGTGTAAAGCCTGATAAAAGCGTTCAAGCCTATCACAGCATGCCGTAACTAGATTATAAACGGGCCGTTGGTTGAATGGCGAGAAGGGAATGAAGGGGGTAAAGGGGATGGACAGTACATTCTTCAAACTGATAGTCATGTCCATGACGCATTGTTTCAGCTTAGTATAAAGCGTACGAAACAGTGTTTAATATTGTTCCAGTGATAATCAACAGTGCATTTCTAGGCCACGTTTCAATTACTAAACTTAATGTTGTACTATAACTTTAAAACAACAAATAGAAGAGTATACGCAAATGAGGTAAACAAACGAGACAGGCGATTGTTTTGTTTATCTAGAAACAAGATGGCTGCCTAGCACACGTGGTTAGTTGCAGCCTATCGTGAATTATTTTGATTTATGGTACTATAATATGATTGGTCAAGCGTATCAATGAATCTCTTCCCATTCATAATTTTTACGCGCATGCCCTTATATGGAGTTTGATATAAAATTTTACTTTGTAGAAAACAACTTCTATCTCACTTATTTTTAGAACACAAGAAAAGGTCACTACACCAGCGGGTACACGAGTGCTTGGCCCTTAGATTGCTGTAAAGTTTATGGTGCCTCGCGGGCCATAAATACATGTAATACCCGTTCGAAGATAGCCGCAGTCCGCGTAGTAGTGTGAAAACTTGCCGGGGGTACCATGTTTCACATCGCAATAAACGGATAACCGTAAGCTGTAGAAGTCCGAAATGTTCGGGTTAGATAGATAAAAGGTATTAGTATCGAATTAAGAAATAAAAATTTTGGGGAGAAAAATTACAATTTTATCGAAAACATGGGTATCTTGTTCCCTAATACAAACCAAAAAAGAAACGAGACTTAAGCAAACCAGTCGTAGATCTAGAATATAGATAATTCTATCTAGATTTAGATAATAATGAGTTTCTATATACTAAAATATTTTAGACCTTTATTATTTTGTATAAATCTTTGTTTCGACTATGCAAATTTTGAAGTGCTGGCTCCAGGGCGTATTTGCGCAGCTTAAGATTCATACGCTGCTTCTATACCGGAATTATTCTAAATTATAAACGTAAATTCTAAATATAGCTCAGTCGTAGATCTAAAATATAGATAATTCTATCTAGATTTAGATAATAGTGATTTTCTATATACTAAACTATTTTAGATCTTTATTATTTTGTATAAATCTTTGTTTGGAATATGGTAATTTTGAAATGCTCGCTCCGGGCCTATCAGCGTAGCTAATGATTAGATCTAATTTAGATCTAGATCTAGATTCGAGATCTAGATCTAGCAAGAAAAACTAAACTTAAGACCTAAGCAAGCGAGTCGTAGAATCTAGATCTAGATAATTCTATCTAGATCTAGCTAATTTCAGAACTTCTTTATTTTATATAAATCTTTGTTTGGCTAATTTAAGATTAAATTTAATTTGAAAGTTACTACTACTAGCCTAATATCTAGATCTATGCGCGGAGACTCAAAAGTATAGTATAAAAATTCATTTGTGACGTCACGAGTAAATAGCTAAGTTGATAGCGTAGTCCGCTCTCATTCGGGTGGTACAGGTTCTAGACCAATATGTCAATGATCTTTTTTTTCAATTTTTTTTTTTAGATGTGAATGATAAAGTTGCCTATCTGAACTTGGCAGGATACAGGGCAGGTGAAGTAGAGTTCATCTGTTTCTTTGTCCTAAGCATATGAAAGGATAGTGTGGTCAGAAACATGCTCGGCTGGAATCGTTTTTTAAACGATAAAAACATGTCTGAGACTTGGCGGGACACTGGGCAGGTGAAGTAGAGTTGAGTAGGTCACCGGTGACGTCAGTATATGAAGGGATAGTCCGAAATCGGTGTTTTCGGTGTTTTTAAAAGATAAAAAACATTTTTGAATGTGGGGTCTGTTTTTTGTGACGATAAGTGACACTGCAGTAGCGTAGCGAGGAGGGGGGCGGGAGGGGGAGGGGAGGCGGGAGGGGAGGCGGGGGGAGGTGGAGGGGGGAAGGGGGGTGGGGGGGGGACATATGTTGGGACGCCAAAATGGTTTGGAAAAATAAATTGAAAGGTTGAGGGGGGTGCAAATCGAAAGTTTGAGTGGGGGGGGGGGTGCACATCAAAAGTTTGAGGGGGGGGGGTTGCAAATCGAAATCTTGCGGGGGGGGGGGGGGGTTAAAATCGAAAAGTTTGTCCCCGGGCGCCGGGAAGGGTCGCTATGCCTCTGAGTGACAGACGTGATGTTTTTTGATGGATGACCCCCGAAACCCACAGTTATCCAACGGATGACGGGTATTCTAGTAGTTATTTAAATAGTAGTCTATAATTTATTTTCTACTTTTTAGTGCATCATTACATAAAAGCTTGTTATTAAAACGTTTTTTATGAATTTTTTTTACAAGCTTTTACTTAACTCACTTCCTCTGTCTGTCGTCAGTCGTCAGTCGTCAGTCTAGACCGAAACGCAGGAGTGAAAATTCGGACCCTTCTACTTGACCGATACGATTCACAGTTGGCACGTGGGTCAAGACATGAAGACAATGCAATCTAAAACTAAATTTGACTTAATTGGATGCCTAATTAATTTTTTATTAATTAATTAAAATTTGGACCGAATTAGTAGGCATGTCTAGCCAACCACACCACACGCGCCATCATCTTCGATAGCTGCGCCATCACGTTCAATGGCTGCGTTCAAAAACCATTGCGCGCCTACTGAACGTGATGTTCAGTAGGCGCGCAATGGTTTTAAGTCATGTAACTCTATTGTAAATAAAACATGTAAAGTACTGGAAAAAAATTCATAAAAAACGTTTTAATAACAAGCTTTTATGTAATAATGCACTAAAAAGTAGAAAATAAATTATAGACTACTATTTAAATAACTATAAAGAAAAGCGTGGGTGTCTTCCTTAACATTAGTAAAGGTATCCAATAGATACTAAAGTGACCCACGCTTTTCTTTATAGTTATTTAAATAGTAGTCTATAATTTATTTTCTACTTTTTAGTGCATTATTACATAAAAGCTTGTTATTAAAACGTTTTTTATGCATTTTTTTTTATTTTGTGCATACATCTTTAAATCTTTGACTGTTTAGGCTTAATGTATTGATCAACCCACGCATAGCAATTGTGACCGTGATGGGTTCTGGTCGAAGTAACTCAAGCATGACGGCTAAGGCAGTTGGGTCTTAATGCAAGTCACCCACAGTCTAAGGTAACACTTGACATGGATTGTCTTAAAGCATGTCATTCACAGTGTAAGGTAGAACTTGACATGGATTGTCTTAAAGCATGTCATTTACAGTGTAAGGTAGAACTTGACATGGATTGTCTTAAAGCATGTCATTCACAGTGTAAGGTAGAACTTGACATGGATTGTCTTAAAGCATGTCACCCACAGTCTAAGGTAACACTTGACATGGATTGTCTTAAAGCATGTCATTCACAGTGTAAGGTAGAACTTGACATGGATTGTCTTAAAGCATGTCATTCACAGTGTAAGGTAGAACTTGACATGGATTGTCTTAAAGCATGTCACCCACAGTCTAAGGTAGAACTTGACATGGATTGTCTTAAAGCATGTCACCCACAGTCTAAGGTAGAACTTGACATGGATTGTCTTAAAGCATGTCACCCACAGTCTAAGGTAGAACTTGACATGGATTGTCTTAAAGCATGTCACCCACAGTCTAAGGTAACACTTGGCATGGATTGTCTTAAAGCATGTCACCCACAGTGTAAGGGGACTTGTTTTCTCTCTCCCTAACTCTTACCGTCTTTCTAACTCCCAACTCTCTCCGTCCTTCTCTCTCCCTCCATCTCTCAATTCTTCTCTCTCCCTAACACTCTCCGTCCTTCTCTCTCCCTAACACTCTCCGTCCTTATCTCTCCCTAACTCTCTCCGTCATTCTCTCTCCCTAACACTCTCCGTCCTTCTCTCTCCCTAACTCTCTCCGTCCTTCTCTCTCCCTCTCTCCGTCCTTCTCTCTCCCTAACTCTCTCCGTCCTTCTCTCTCCCGCTCTCCTTCCTTCTCTCTCCCTCTCTCCGTCCATCTCTCTCTCCATCTCTCCATCCTTCTCTCTCCCTAACTCTCTCCGTCCTTCTCTCTCCCTCTCTCCGTCCTTCTTTCTCCCTCTCTCCGTCCTTCTCTCTCCCTCTCTCCGTCCTTCTCTCTCCCTCTCTCCGTCCTTCTCTCTCCCTAACTCTCTCCGTCCTTCTCTCTCCCTAACTCTCTCCGTCCTTCTTTCTCCCTCTCTCCGTCCTTCTCTCTCCCTCTCTCCGTCCTTCTCTCTTTTTAACTCTCTCCGTCCTCTCTCCCTCTCTCCGTCCTTCTCTCCCCTACTCTCTCCGTCCTTCTCTCTCGCTCCATCTATCCATCCTTCTCTCTCCCTATCTCTCTCCGTCCTTCTTTCTCCCTCTCTCCGTCCTTCTCTCTCCCTCTCTCCGTCCTTCTCTCTCCCTAATTCTCTCCGTCCTTCTCTCTCCGTCCTTCTCTCTCCGTCCTTCTCTCTCCCTAACTCTCTCCGTCCTTCTCTCTCCCTAACTCTCTCCGTCCTTCTCTCTCCCTAACTCTCTCCGTCCTTCTCTCTCCGTCCTTCTCTCTCCGTCCTTCTCTCTCCCTAACTCTCTCCGTCCTTCTCTCTCCCTCTCTCCGTCCTTCTCTCTCCCTCTCTCCGTCCTTCTCTCTCTAACTCTCTCCACTCTTCTCTCTCCACCTCTCTCCGTTCTTCTCTCTCCCTAACTCTCTCCGTCCTTCTCTCTCCCTAACTCTCTCCGTCCTTCTCTCTCCCAAACTCTCTCCGTCCTTCTCTCTCCCTCTCTCCGCCCTTCTTTCTCTCTAACTCTCTCCGTCCTTCTCTCTCCCTCTCTCCGTCTTTCTCTCTCCCTCTCTCCGTCCTTCTCTCTCCCTAACTCGCTCCGTCCTTCTCTCTCCCTCTCTCCGTCCTTCTCTCTCCCTAACTCGCACCGTCCTTCTCTCTTCTTAACTCTCTGTCCTTCTCTCTCCCTCTCTCCGTCCTTCTTACTCTCTAACTCTCTCCGTCCTCTCTCCCTAGCTCTCTCCGTCTTTCTCTCTTCCTAACTCTCTCTGTCCTTCTCTCTCGATCTCTCCGTCCTTCTCTCTCCCTAACTTTCTCCGTCTTTCTCTCTTCCTAACTCTCTCCGTCCTTCTCTCTCCCAATTTCTCTCCGTCCTTCTCTCTAACTAACTCTCTTCGTCCTTCTTTCTCCCTCTCTCCGTCCTTCTCTCTCCCTCTCACCGTCCTTCTCTCTCTTTAACTCTCTCCGTCCTCTCTCCCTTTCTCCGTCCATCTCTCTTCCTAACTCTCTCCGACCTTCTCTCTTCCTCTCTCCGTCCTCCTCTCTCCCTCTCTCCGTCCTTCTCTCTCCCTCTCTCCGTCCTTCTCTCTCTTTAACTCTCTCCGTCCTTCTCTCTCCCTCTCTCCGTCCTTCTTTCCCCTACTCTCTCCGACCTTCTCTCTCCATCTCTCTGTCCTTCTCTCTCTAACTCTCTCCGCTCTTCTCTCTCCACCTCTCTCCGTTCTTCTCTCTCCCTAACTCTCTCCGTCCTTCTCTCTCCCTAACTCTCTCCGTCCTTCTCTCTCCCTAACTCTCTCCGTCCTTCTCTCTCCTTAGCTCTCTCCGTCCTTCTCTCTCCCTCTCTCCGCCCTTCTTTCTCCCTAACTCTCTCCGTTCTTCTATCTCCCTCTCTCCGCCCTTCTCTCTCCCTAACTCGCTCCGTCCTTCTCTCTCCCTCTCTCCGTCCTTCTCTCTCCCTAACTCTCTCCGTCCTTCTCTCTCCTTAGCTCTCTCCGTCCTTCTCTCTCCCTAACTCTCTCCGTCCTTCTCTCTCCCTAACTCTCTCCGTCCTTCTCTCTCCCTAGCTCTCTCCGTCCTTCTCTCTCCCTAACTCTCTCCGTCCTTCTCTCTCCCTAACTCTCTCCGTCCTTCTCTCTCCTTAACTCTCTCCGTCCTTCTCTCTCCTTAGCTCTCTCCGTCCTTCTCTCTCCCTAACTCTCTCCGTCCTTTTCTCTCCCTAACTCTCTCCGTCTTTCTTTCTCCCTCTCTCCGTCCTTCTCTCTCCCTAACTCTCTCCGTCCTTCTCTCTCCCTAACTCTCTCCGTCCTTCTTTCTCCCTCTCTCCGTCCTTCTCTCTCCCTAACTCTCTCCGTCCTTCTCTCTCCTTAACTCTCTCCGTCCTTCTTTCTCCCTAACTCTGTCCGTCCTTCTCTCTCCCTCTCTCCGTCCTTCTCTCTCCTTAGCTCTCTCCGTCCTTCTCTCTCCCTAACTCTCTCCGTCCTTCTCTCTTCCCAACTCTCTCCGTCCTTCTCTCTCCGTCCTTCTCTCTCCCTCTCTCTGTCCTTCTCTCTCCCTCTCTCCGTCCTTCTCTCCCTAACTCTCTCAGTCCTTCTCTCTCCCTAACTCTCTCCGTCCTTCTCTCTCCCCTCTTATTATCTCCGTCCTTCTCTCTCCCTCTTTCTCCCTAGCTCCTCGTTCTTCCCTACCTCTATCCTTTACTCTGTCCACTCATTGCACTTAAATATTTCAGTTTGCTTAAGCTCTCCTGTTAAATCATCATGAAAACAAAAATATAAATATGTATTCGCTTTTAAACGTAAACACCTACACATTTTAGTAATCAATTATTTTATCAAAAATTGTACTAAATAATGCAAGTTCGTTTATTTTCTTTTTTCCTATAATTTAAATAGCGTATTATTGTAAATATATTGATATCCGTTTTAACATGTTTTTTTCTTCTTTTAGTAATGATGAATTTTAAAATACAAAATAGACCATAATCTTGTTATCTCCCATTTTGTAAATTTTTTTTTTTAATGAACTTTATTTTGTTAATGAGTCATTTAGTATTCTTTTATGTTCTAAAATATTATGTTATTGCATCGTCAAATGTGTCTGTAGTGTTAAAGGCATATCATAAACAACTGAGTTACTAGATTTATCTTAAAGCCAAAAAAAATAGAGGCGGCATGGTATAATGATGAAAACACAATTTTTTCTTAAAATGTTGTCAAGAAAAAAAATTTAAACTCGATAGTTTATGTCTAAAATAAAGATACATTTTTAACATGGAACAAAGTTAAGTTCTAGTTGGAATGTTCATAATCGGGATCTTGTTTATTTGTCTGTGTGTCATGCAGACAGGATATTAAATGTAGATTTAAAAAATCAAATGTTCAATTTACTATATTACATGTAAGTGTCCCTTAAGAGTCCCCCTCACAGAAATGATATCAACAAGAATTAAAAAAAAAAAGCTTTTAATAGAGCCAATAATCATGGTAACAAAATACAGCATTCACTAAATAAATGTGTAGGGTTATTTATTAAAAGTATTACAAAATATATATTTATAAAATTACATGTAGGTAAAAGCTGAAAAAAAACCAACCTTAAACTATCTCTAGCGGTTTTTTTAATGTTAAAATAATTTTTAAAAAAGGCGTTTTCATTTCACTGTTGTTAAATTCAGAGTAAGCCAGATCCATAAATTAAATTTTAAAATACTCTATTTATAAATCTGAGTATTGTGATTAATTGTAATTGAGAAATCAATGAAGCTATTTTTACCTGTAACTTTTTATAACAGCATATTTAATTTCAATACTAGATTATGCTATCGCTACTATACTACAACACTACATACTGAGGTTAAAAGAGAGCTACATTTTGTATTTAGTCACTAATGGCTAGATAATTCAGGTCAACTAATGACCATTTTAATTAGGTCGACTAACGACCATCTAATGAGGTCCACTGATCCTGTCCTTATGCTCCTGTCCTATAATTCCCCGTGGGTTTACGGGTGGGGTGAGGGTGATGTTTATTGGTGGTTGACCGATACCGTCAAGAATAGAACGCTTGCCCATATAGCCACTGGTAGAGTAAATACAAGTTGATAGGATCGTTTACAATCGTCAGGTTATATATATATATCTATTTAAATAAATAAATAAATAAATAAATATATATATATATATATATATATATATATATATATATATATATATATATATATATGTGTGTGTGTGTCTGTTTACTTTTTTTACAAACAATTAATTAAGAAGAAAATACATCATCTAGAGAAATCTAACGAACCTAAGGGTTTTTTTCGACAGGAATAATGTTTTTTTTTTTGTTATCCTCCGGGTTCGGTCTACGACCTCACAAAATATTAGGGAGATCGTTCGTCAATTTATTTATATATATCTTATATAATGAGAATTTCACTAGCGGTCACTTTTTAGACCTCGTCTAGTGCTTTGAGTCTGACCAACAGTTTTTCCATACGGCCTAGTCATCTATAGAGGTGCATGCAAAAAAATGGCCAGATAAATAGATAAGTATCCTAAAATTTAAGTTGAAATTACCCTGTTCTTCTCATAAAATACAAAGATTATATACGGAAATACGACTGGTCAGTGTTTACCGATTTCCAGATTTCTCCCGGACATGGCGAGCTTTTTCTGACACCCCTAGGTGTTCTCCTACCACCTCACAAAATATCAAGGGGGTTCGATCGGCGAGAATTTTTTTCGTTATATAGCTCAAATAAGGAGATTTTCACTCGCGGTCATGTTTTAGCCCTCGTCGAGGGTTTTGAGTCAAACCGATAGTTTAACTAAATGGCCAATCCATTTACCTAGGTGCATGCCAAAAATTAGCTAGATGTACAAAAAAGTGACCTGAACTCTTTGTTGAAATGACCCTCTGTTTTTCCCATAAAATACAAAGATTATATGGGGAAATACAACTGGTCAGTTTTGACCCCTTTACGAAATTTTCCTAGATATGCCGAGTTTTTTCTGAGACCCCAAGGCGATCTTGAACCACCTCACAAAATATCAAGGGGGGTCGTTGGCAAAAGTTTTTTTCGTAATATAGCCCATATAAGGCGCCGGTCAGTCAAGGTCAGTTTTGACCCCCTTTCCGTGGACATTTCGGTCAACCGTCACCGGCGCTCGTGTTCTATTCCCCCAAGGCACCATCGTGCCAAATTTGACGCACCTGCGGCGCCGGGTGCGTCAACCTAACCACTTTGCTTTATATATATATATATATCTAATATATAAAGCTCAGTTCTTTATGTAATGCATATGTTTGTCGTTGGAATTGTATGAATTTAAGTGTTAGAAAATTATCGTGCGCATTTGTCTAAATTTATGAGCTAAAAAATTACTATTGAAAGTGTTGGGAAATCATTTTCATTTTTCAAATTACAGTAACAATTGTCGGCATGTTCATTAAACACAAGTTTTAAAAAAATATCATCTTTTACAAAAATTCTAATTATGTCTTTATTTAGTCCTATAGCACTTACTTCCCTTTGATAAATTAGGAAAACAAAATTACTTCCCTTTATAAAACCATTGCATTAGTCGAAAATAATTTACTTTTTAATTACTTTGTTTTGGTGTTGGGAAAAAAAATAATTACATAATTAGCGGGGATTGATCAAGTGCAAATGTTGTAGGTATTTTATGGATAAGCTTGGAGTATTAAAATTGTTTATCAAATTGAAACAGGCGCGTTCGTTTAAGTGAGTGCAAAAGACTATGAATAAGTTGGGGTACTATAGTCGTTCATTAGGCTAAAACAGGTGATTCCGCCCCGGGCGTTTATGTTCGCGTTAGTGTTTTCTTTGTGTTTAGGTGGGTTTGCGTTAGTGGTTGCGTTTTGATTTGGTTCGTTTTTGTTCTTTCTTTTTTCGTTTTTGTTTGTGTTTTTTTGTTTGGATTTGTATTTGTGTTTTTGGTTGGTTTTGCGTTTGGATTTGGTTTGTTTTCGTTTGCTTTTTCGTTGTTTTTTTTTTTTTTTTGGTATTGATGTTTGTGGTTGGGTTTGTTGTTAGGTTTTTGTTTTCGTTTACTTTTTTGTTTGTTTTTTCTTTGTGTTTGTATTGGTGTTTGTGGTTGTGGTTGGGTTTGTTGTTAGGTTTTTGTTTTCGTTTGTATTTGTAATTGTGTTAGCGTTATGTTTGCGTTTTGTTGTTTTGGTTGGTTGTGGTTTGGGTGGGCAATGCCGGGTTTATGATGATTACTAAACACACAGGTAATGGTCTTTAACAGAAAGCTTTTTCACAGAAGCCAGAGCAGGGCCTGGCCGGGACGGCTAGTATATATATATATAGATAGATTTATTTATTTATATATATACATACATACATGTATCACTGCAAATAAACTAAATATATTGCACGATTTGTTGACTACATGGAGGAAGAAGAGCAAACTGAGCAGTATAAACCCTGTAGTGCTATGATCTAACCCATTACACTAGACTTCAATAACTTATTTCAAAGACAAGCATCATTAAGCCGTCATAAAAGCTCGTACTGAAACCCGACGAAACATGTTTAAAGCCAAGGGAATTAACCAGAAGACTTACTAGCAGTAGCCACAGCAGAGGGTGTTCCCGTAGGTGGGGCAGACTGAAGCTTTGGTGTATTTCGTGCAGCTCAGGGATTTGTCGCCATACTCACATCCTGGATCAAGAGGTTGCGTTATTAAACAATATAATTGTAATGTTTTATATTAGCATGTTATTTCTATAAGAAAAAAATGTCATACGTATATATGTGCGTATATATATATATAAAACCTTTGAGATGAACACATACGTATGATATGATTAAAAATCCAAACCTAAACCTATCAAACAACGACTCACCAACACGTCCAGTGTAGTATTGCTTGCACGTGCCGCAGCACTGCTGTTGTAGTGATGTGACGTAGCAGTTGATGGGTTTGTAGAGGGCAACGAACCCTGGGCAGCTTCCAACGTAGGGGACGGACGGTAGTTCCAGAGTGGTCTGGTCACCCCACACACAGTTGGCTGTACAGGTAGAAAGATACAGGTGTTAAATAGTCATTTTAAACAGTATATAGAAGCTACAGATTGAGTTTGAATAAGTAGATACTTAAAATATTACATTTTTTTTTCAAGCTTCGCTATCTAAGTTTTCAGATCACGTGACAATTTTCTTTACTTACGGTCAAGGTTTTGTGTAGCTGCAGTAGAGTCGGGCTGGCATGTGCCTGAGTTACATCTCTGTAATAAAAGAGCATTAAAGTTTATTATAAAGTGACGAATTGCTTTGTAATAAATTGCCTTAGTTAGACAAATGAGTAAACTAACCCAGACATCATTAATCATTAATAATTATCACCCTCAAATAACACATGTTTAAAAACACACCTGTACGTCTCAATGAGTATGTTTGGCAAGTAAAATTTAGAAAAATATAATTAATGAAAATAATGTATCAAGTGTCAAAGGTAGAATATTATAATCAATTTTGTTTTTTAAAATATCAGAGTGTATGAAATTTGGCTGTGTGTACTATCACTGGGGTTCTGTAGTTTTAAACAAAATGAAAGACAAAATGTATTGCTTTAAAAACTGTTTGCAATTATTCAAAACCGTTCAACTAAATTTAGCTTTTTGTTTAAAGAGCCCAAAGTTTGAGAGAAACTGTAAAAATGGACAGGTCAGCTAATGAGTTATAACAGGTTCCAATATTTCCACAATTAGAATTCTCGATTTTTTTTAAAGTAGGGGGTTGGGGTGGAGGTTGAATACTGGTTTATAAATAAATACCAATAGCCTTACCGTGGAGTTAATCTCTGACTTTAGCACTAAACATGTGATTACAATTCCACTAACAACCAAACACACCTATTCTATGAAGTCTTGTGTTGGACTACGGTAAAACCACTACTCCAATTACGCTGATGTTGTTACATGTAGACAAACGTAAAGGTGAAAATTACCTTTTGTCTGTTACATGGGGTCCCATCAGAGGGAAAGATGGCGGTGCAGGTCTGGGTACCAGGTACACGGCAGTAGATCTGTGAGCAGACGGCGTCACCATTCAGTGGGCTCAGGGTCTGTGGGGGTTAATGAAAGGTCAGAGTTCATAGATGGTCTGTGGAGGTAATGAGAGGTCAGAGTTCGCTGATTGACTAAGGTCAAAGTTTATTTAGAATCTGTAGAGGTAGTTTAAGGTCAAAGATTATTGAGGATCTGTAAAGGTAGTAAAATGTCAAAGTTTATTGAGGATCTATAGAGGTAATAAAATGTCAAAGTTTATTGAGGATCTGTAGAGGTAGTAAAATGTCAGCATTCACTGAAGGTTTGTGTACACTGTAATGGCAATCAAAAGCTTACTGACGATCACTAATGGTGTGCACCTATGTGAAAACTAATAACAGTTTCAAATGTGATGTATTTATTTCACGTGCATGTAGAATCATAGTGAAGAGTTTACAACATGATATGTAGTTAAATAAGAAGTCACAGTGAATTAATAGTGTGTTACCCGGCAGAATGACGTCTGTTTAGTGCCCAATGCCCTCTGGCAGACGATGTCAGGGTTAAGCTCATCACCTGTGTAGGTACCATAGGAGACGGTCAGTCTGGTGGACTGGCTGTTGGTGGTTAGCAGGCAGTTGGGGCTGTGAATGGAATGGATCAAAGTTAGTGCTGTGTAACCATGGTGATGGTTGGACGTTAGTCTTGGGGGACTTAAGTGTTGTGGTACTACTGTGCCTGGATGGCAGTGATGTGGTAGTATGTTGGCTGAATTGAGAACTTCATGTAAGCTGTGTATAATGTATGGTGGAGGGTTTGTGTTTACTTATATGATTGTATAGTGAAGATTTGGGTTTTAGCACCATGAAGCGTTAAATCTCCGTCACTTACGAGAGCTGGCTAAAGAAAAGCTTCATGTATGCTGCTGTGATGCTGGAGTAGCTCCAACGGTTGGGCTGTGTCGCGTAGTTGTAGGGCGACATGATGTAGGTGGATGTGGCGTCGTCGTTGTTGGCACCCAACCTATTAAACGTACATCTTCATTTATTTACAAATGGTAGAAAAAAGACTTTAGAATATGTAACTCAAACATTGTAGTTGGTTTGTTTTTATGAGCTTTATGTTTATAATAATGTTGTTTTTGTAACATTGGATTACGTACATGAAGCCAATAGCGTGGGCAAGAGAAACAACGTCACGGTATGTTCCCTGGAACTCTGCTATGGACACAGCGGACACACCGTTACACACGGAGCCAATGTTGGTGTTACCTGGAGAGTAATACAGAACATTACAACAATATTTACATTCATGAATGGTCAATTAATGCATATCGATTTGTGTGCGCTGACGTACACGGGATGTCAGTGTAAGCATCTTTGTATGCGTGTAAGTATGAGAACTGTTTAAATGAGTACGTTTATATACTTGGGAACTTTTATCCTTTACGCGATGAGAGTTTTAAAATGCACTGAAGAATAATGGGGATGAGTGTTTAACATAAGGAAACACGACTTACTAGACTCCGTGGAACCACCAGTGCCATACAGATTCGCTCTAAAAAAATAATAGTTAATTAATTAATGACGTTTCACGCGTTTTAGTGGATTAGTGACATTTTGTTTTTGTAAAAGAAGATAAAATACACAAAGTTATACCTTACATTCAAAGATACATCGATAAAGATGCCCAATAAGTTCTTGTTAAGGACCATTCTTTAATGACGTCACGAGTTTTTGATCAATAAGTGCCTCTCTCTTTCACAACATCACATAGAAGCCGACCCGCGGCGTATCATACGCCGCTATATAGTTGTTGTTTTTTTCTACTTTTCAGTAATTCATAATTTGTGAATTCGGCAGTACTACTACTGCCACTGAAAATATTTGCTGTAAAACACTAAAACCCTCCTCCCCCCCCCTCGTGAAAGCAGCCTCCTTATTTATCTCCCCTTAGTTTAAAATCGTTTAAAACTAAATTATCTGCCCCTCATAGCTGCCTCTAAAACCGTCTCTACGATTGTAAACATTTAGCGTGAACCACAGCTCACCAGACCATGTGGGGATGGGGGTGGTAGCGATATGCGTACAGAGGAATAGAGGGGACTGATAGGCGCGCTTACAGCCTGGTGTTTTCTAGGGTCTCCAAGAAGAGAATTACATATATAGATTGTCACAAAATCTTACGACCCCCGCCCCCTACCCAACCCTCTCCCTGCTTAAAGTGACGTATCAATCCAATCCACCCTCTACCTTCGCAAGTGATAATCTATTTTTTAAATCTTAAGTCCTAATGCGCTTCTTTTTACTTTCTCATATAAACGAAGTATAGAGAAAGTCTTGTAATCGTGCAAAAAAAAAATCGAGATTTTTGCAAATCTCGACGTTACAGCTCCCTGAGTCGCAAATAAACATAGTTTTGCAATCTTGTTCGTATGTCTGTGTGTCTATGTGTCTGTGTGTGTGTAAACACGATAACTTGAGTACCGTTACAGCTAGGTTGATGAAATTTCATATAAAAGTATTATATAAAAATCGTAGATTTGTAACACATTTTCAGCGATTTCCAATAACCGCAAGTGGAACATGTTCTACTTTGAATTTTTCAAAAGCCTATAACTTGAGTACTATTTTAGATAGATAAATGAAATTTCACATGTAAGTAAAAGTTCTAATTCTCTGCCTTCTATCAAACTTCAGTTGACCGGAAGTAGTAATTTACGCTATTTCAGAATTCTAAAAAAAAAACGCGTGTGATTTATAAAGTACTAATAATATTCCGCACTATTATGCACATTTTATTTGGCGATTCCTTGGTGTGCATTTTTTTTTACGAGATTCTATTCTATCATACAAAGTTTAAGTAATTACAAATGTTTCATAAAAAACGTTTTAATAGCAAGCTTTTATGTACTTATGCACTAGAAAGTAGAAAATAAATTATAGACTACTATTTAAATAACTATAAAGAAAAGCGTGGGTCACTTTAGTATTTATTGGATACCTTTACTAATATTTAGGAAGAGGCCCACGCTTTAACGAAGCGAACACGCCGACTTCCAATCACAAAGTCTGACACAATTGTCCGCTCCCACTTTGTCACAAATTCCGTAACGTCTCCCAGCCCCCCACCCCTCTCTTTCAGTGTGTGAGACGTCACTTCTAAGCTGCGCACCAACACACCCACTAACGTAGTGTACTTACCCAGTAAGCAGCAGAGCAAAATCGTAGCTGTAGGTGGTGAAGGCGGCAGTCTGTAGGAGCCAGGTCTGGAAGGTGATTTTACCAGAGGCGCTGTTGACGGTGTTGGTGGTGCCGGTCATGTAGGTGGTGAGTACATCAGTCGTCTGTAGAGTCATAGAAACATATTTAGACTGAAAACTTAGAACCAGTAAAGAAGTGCCCAATATTAATTTAAGAAAAAAGTAAAACTGAACATGTTTAACGGATTAGTTATGTATAATAAAATTATTTAATAGAATGTAGAATGGTTTAAAAGAAATTAAGTGATGAAACAGTATAGCGTTCCATGACTGTAGAGCTAAGATAAGTAGCCTATTAATTATCAAGGGACATTTACCAAAAAGTCAAGTTTACGTAAACGTAGGTCAACGTTTAATCCATAGAGACTCAAGGTAGACAAAAGCTTGTTCACCTTAAAATAAAATATAAATAAATATATATTGGCCTATATAATACGTTTATATATATATATATATATATATATATATATATATATATATATATATATATATATATATATATATATATATATATATATATATATATATATATATATGTGTGTGTGTGTGTGTAAGTATGTTTTAAATACTATATTACAATATTACAACGCCATACCTCAGCCAAGGCGTACTGCACATCTTTGCTAATGTTGTCTTGAGCCAGTTGTCTTTTGTTGCCAGTATATGTCGTCGGCACGTAGTTCATGTAGCTGATCAATATAAGGTTAAACAAAAATGGTAAATGTAAGAAAACGTTGCACACAATTGTGCGTGTGTAAGCTTCCTAACAATGTCGGTTTATTAAGATCTTTGCAGGCACTCGGTACTTTCCGCGTTCCCAGGCCCAGATGACACCTGCGGCAGTGATCCGTAATACAGGTAATGTAAATGTAAATCAGGCGGACAATTCTTAATTAAGTCAAAAACGTTTTTTTTCTTTTTACTTTTTGCCTTTCACTCATTCGTTTTCTGACTTTCGTAGGCCCCAAAGTTCGTAGGCCCTAAAGTTCGTAGGCCCTAAAGTTCTTAGGCCCCAAAGTTCGTAGGCCCCAAAGTTCGTAGGCCCTAAAGTTCGTAGGCCCTAAAGTTCGTAGACCGTAAAGTTCGTAGGCCCTAAAGTTCTTAGGCCCCAAATATCGTAGGCCCCAAAGTTCGTAGGCCCTAAAGTTCGTAGGCCCTAAAGTTCGTAGGCCCTAAAGTTCGTAGGCCCTAAAGTTCTTAGGCCCCAAAGTTCGTAGGCCCCAAAGTTCGTAGGCCCTAAAGTTCGTAGGCCGTAAAGTTCGTAGGCCGTAAAGTTCGTAGGCCGTAAAGTTCTTAGGCCCCAAAGTTCGTAGGACCTAAAGTTCTTAGGCCCTAAAGTTCGTAGGACCTAAAGTTCTTAGGCCGTAAAGTTCGTAGGCCGTAAAGTTCGTAGGCCGTAAAGTTCGTAGGCCGTAAAGTTCGTAGGCCGTAAAGTTCGTAGGCCGTAAAGTTCGTAGGCCGTAAAGTTCGTAGGCCCTAAAGTTCGTAGGCCGTAAAGTTCGTAGGCTGTGAAGTTCGTAGGCCGTAAAGTTCGTAGGCCGTAAAGTTCGTCGGCCGTAAAGTTCGTAGGCCGTAAAGTTCGTAGGACCTAAAGTTCTTAGGCCCTAAAGTTCGTAGGCCGTAAAGTTCGTAGGCCGTAAAGTTCGTAGGCCGTAAAGTTCGTAGGCCCTAAAGTTCGTAGGACCTAAAGTTCTTAGGCCCTAAAGTTCGTAGGCCGTAAAGTTCGTAGGCCGTGAAGTTCTTAGGACCTAAAGTTCGTAGGCCGTAAAGTTCGTAGGCCGTAAAGTTCGTAGGCCGTAAAGTTCGTAGGCCGTAAAGTTCGTAGGCCGTAAAGTTCTTAGGCCCCAAAGTTCGTAGGACCTAAAGTTCTTAGGCCCTAAAGTTCGTAGGCCGTAAAGTTCGTAGGCCGTAAAGTTCGTAGGCCGTAAAGTTCGTAGGACCTAAAGTTCTTAGGCCCTAAAGTTCGTAGGCCGTAAAGTTCGTAGGCCGTAAAGTTCGTAGGCCGTAAAGTTCGTAGGCCTAAAGTTCGTAGGACCTAAAGTTCTTAGGCCCTAAAGTTCGTAGGCCGTAAAGTTCGTAGGCCGTAAAGTTCTTAGGACCTAAAGTTCGTAGGCCGTAAAGTTCGTAGGCCCTAAAGTTCTTAGGCCCCAAAGTTCGTAGGCCCCAAAGTTCGTAGGCCCTAAAGTTCGTAGGCCCTAAAGTTCGTAGACCGTAAAGTTCGTAGGCCCTAAAGTTCTTAGGCCCCAAATATCGTAGGCCCCAAAGTTCGTAGGCCCTAAAGTTCGTAGGCCCTAAAGTTCGTAGGCCCTAAAGTTCGTAGGCCCTAAAGTTCTTAGGCCCCAAAGTTCGTAGGCCCCAAAGTTCGTAGGCCCTAAAGTTCGTAGGCCGTAAAGTTCGTAGGCCGTAAAGTTCGTAGGCCGTAAAGTTCTTAGGCCCCAAAGTTCGTAGGACCTAAAGTTCTTAGGCCCTAAAGTTCGAAGAACCTAAAGTTCTTAGGCCGTAAAGTTCGTAGGCCGTAAAGTTCGTAGGCCGTAAAGTTCGTAGGCCGTAAAGTTCGTAGGCCGTAAAGTTCGTAGGCCGTAAAGTTCGTAGGCCGTAAAGTTCGTAGGCCCTAAAGTTCGTAGGCCGTAAAGTTCGTAGGCTGTGAAGTTCGTAGGCCGTAAAGTTCGTAGGCCGTAAAGTTCGTAGGCCGTAAAGTTCGTAGGCCGTAAAGTTCGTAGGACCTAAAGTTCTTAGGCCCTAAAGTTCGTAGGCCGTAAAGTTCGTAGGCCGTAAAGTTCGTAGGCCGTAAAGTTCGTAGGCCCTAAAGTTCGTAGGACCTAAAGTTCTTAGGCCCTAAAGTTCGTAGGCCGTAAAGTTCGTAGGCCGTGAAGTTCTTAGGACCTAAAGTTCGTAGGCCGTAAAGTTCGTAGGCCGTAAAGTTCGTAGGCCGTAAAGTTCGTAGGCCGTAAAGTTCGTAGGCCGTAAAGTTCTTAGGCCCCAAAGTTCGTAGGACCTAAAGTTCTTAGGCCCTAAAGTTCGTAGGCCGTAAAGTTCGTAGGCCGTAAAGTTCGTAGGCCGTAAAGTTCGTAGGACCTAAAGTTCTAAGGACCTAAAGTTCGTAGGCCGTAAAGTTCGTAGGCCGTAAAGTTCGTAGGCCGTAAAGTTCGTAGGACCTAAAGTTCTAAGGACCTAAAGTTCGTAGGCCGTAAAGTTCGTAGGCCGTAAAGTTCGTAGGCCGTAAAGTTCGTAGGCCTAAAGTTCGTAGGACCTAAAGTTCTTAGGCCCTAAAGTTCGTAGGCCGTAAAGTTCGTAGGCCGTAAAGTTCTTAGGACCTAAAGTTCGTAGGCCGTAAAGTTCGTAGGCCCTAAAGTTCGTAGGACCTAAAGTTCTTAGGTCCTAAAGTTCTTAGGCCCCAAAGTTCGTATGCCCCAAAGTTCGTAGGCCCTAAAGTTCGTAGGCCCTAAAGTTCGTAGACCGTAAAGTTCGTAGGCCCTAAAGTTCTTAGGCCCCAAATATCGTAGGCCCAAAGTTCGTAGGCCCTAAAGTTCGTAGGCCCTAAAGTTCGTAGGCCCCAAAGTTCGTAGGCCCCAAAGTTCGTAGGCCCTAAAGTTCGTAGGCCGTAAAGTTCGTAGGCCGTAAAGTTCGTAGGCCGTAAAGTTCTTAGGCCCCAAAGTTCGTAGGACCTAAAGTTCTTAGGCACTAAAGTTCGTAGGCCGTAAAGTTCGTAGGCCGTAAAGTTCGTAGGCCTAAAGTTCGTAGGACCTAAAGTTCTTAGGCCCTAAAGTTCGTAGGCCGTAAAGTTCGTAGGCCGTAAAGTTCTTAGGACCTAAAGTTCGTAGGCCGTAAAGTTCGTAGGCCCTAAAGTTCTTAGGCCCCAAAGTTCGTAGGCCCCAAAGTTCGTAGGCCCTAAAGTTCGTAGGCCCTAAAGTTCGTAGACCGTAAAGTTCGTAGGCCCTAAAGTTCTTAGGCCCCAAATATCGTAGGCCCCAAAGTTCGTAGGCCCTAAAGTTCGTAGGCCCTAAAGTTCGTAGGCCCTAAAGTTCGTAGGCCCTAAAGTTCTTAGGCCCCAAAGTTCGTAGGCCCCAAAGTTCGTAGGCCCTAAAGTTCGTAGGCCGTAAAGTTCGTAGGCCGTAAAGTTCGTAGGCCGTAAAGTTCTTAGGCCCCAAAGTTCGTAGGACCTAAAGTTCTTAGGCCCTAAAGTTCGAAGAACCTAAAGTTCTTAGGCCGTAAAGTTCGTAGGCCGTAAAGTTCGTAGGCCGTAAAGTTCGTAGGCCGTAAAGTTCGTAGGCCGTAAAGTTCGTAGGCCGTAAAGTTCGTAGGCCGTAAAGTTCGTAGGCCCTAAAGTTCGTAGGCCGTAAAGTTCGTAGGCTGTGAAGTTCGTAGGCCGTAAAGTTCGTAGGCCGTAAAGTTCGTAGGCCGTAAAGTTCGTAGGCCGTAAAGTTCGTAGGACCTAAAGTTCTTAGGCCCTAAAGTTCGTAGGCCGTAAAGTTCGTAGGCCGTAAAGTTCGTAGGCCGTAAAGTTCGTAGGCCCTAAAGTTCGTAGGACCTAAAGTTCTTAGGCCCTAAAGTTCGTAGGCCGTAAAGTTCGTAGGCCGTGAAGTTCTTAGGACCTAAAGTTCGTAGGCCGTAAAGTTCGTAGGCCGTAAAGTTCGTAGGCCGTAAAGTTCGTAGGCCGTAAAGTTCGTAGGCCGTAAAGTTCTTAGGCCCCAAAGTTCGTAGGACCTAAAGTTCTTAGGCCCTAAAGTTCGTAGGCCGTAAAGTTCGTAGGCCGTAAAGTTCGTAGGCCGTAAAGTTCGTAGGACCTAAAGTTCTAAGGACCTAAAGTTCGTAGGCCGTAAAGTTCGTAGGCCGTAAAGTTCGTAGGCCGTAAAGTTCGTAGGACCTAAAGTTCTAAGGACCTAAAGTTCGTAGGCCGTAAAGTTCGTAGGCCGTAAAGTTCGTAGGCCGTAAAGTTCGTAGGCCTAAAGTTCGTAGGACCTAAAGTTCTTAGGCCCTAAAGTTCGTAGGCCGTAAAGTTCGTAGGCCGTAAAGTTCTTAGGACCTAAAGTTCGTAGGCCGTAAAGTTCGTAGGCCCTAAAGTTCGTAGGACCTAAAGTTCTTAGGTCCTAAAGTTCTTAGGCCCCAAAGTTCGTATGCCCCAAAGTTCGTAGGCCCTAAAGTTCGTAGGCCCTAAAGTTCGTAGACCGTAAAGTTCGTAGGCCCTAAAGTTCTTAGGCCCCAAATATCGTAGGCCCAAAGTTCGTAGGCCCTAAAGTTCGTAGGCCCTAAAGTTCGTAGGCCCCAAAGTTCGTAGGCCCCAAAGTTCGTAGGCCCTAAAGTTCGTAGGCCGTAAAGTTCGTAGGCCGTAAAGTTCGTAGGCCGTAAAGTTCTTAGGCCCCAAAGTTCGTAGGACCTAAAGTTCTTAGGCACTAAAGTTCGTAGGACCTAAAGTTCTTAGGCCGTAAAGTTCGTAGGCCGTAAAATTCGTAGGCCGTAAAGTTCGTAGGCCGTAAAGTTCGTAGGCCGTAAAGTTCGTAGGCCGTAAAGTTCGTAGGCCGTAAAGTTCGTAGGCCGTAAAGTTCGTAGGCCGTAATGTTCGTAGGCCGTAAAGTTCGTAGGCCGTAAAGTTCGTAGGCTGTAAAGTTCGTAGGCCGTAAAGTTCGTAGGCCGTAAAGTTCGTAGGCCGTAAAGTTCGTAGGCCCTAAAGTTCGTAGGACCTAAAGTTCTTAGGCCCTAAAGTTCGTAGGCCGTAAAGTTCGTAGGCCGTAAAGTTCTTAGGACCTAAAGTTCGTAGGTCCTAAAGTTCGTAGGACCTAAAGTTCTTAGGCCCTAAAGTTCGTAGGCCGTAAAGTTCGTAGGGCCTAAAGTTCGTAGGCCGTAAAGTTCGTAGGCCCTAAAGTTCGTAGGACCTAAAGTTCTTAGGCCCTAAAGTTCGTAGGCCGTAAAGTTCGTAGGCCCTAAAGTTCGTAGGACCTAAAGTTCTTAGGCCCTAAAGTTCGTAGGCCGTAAAGTTCGTAGGCCGTAAAGTTCTTAGGACCTAAAGTTCGTAGGCCCTAAAGTTCGTAGGACCTAAAGTTCTTAGGCCCTAAAGTTCGTAGGCCGTAAAGTTCGTAGGGCCTAAAGTTCGTAGGCCGTAAAGTTCGTAGGCCCTAAAGTTCGTAGGACCTAAAGTTCTTAGGCCCTAAAGTTCGTAGGCCGTAAAGTTCGTAGGCCGTAAAGTTCGTAGGTCGTAAAGTTCGTAGGCCGTAAAGTTCTTAGGCCCTAAAGTTCGTAGGGCCTAAAGTTCGTAGGCCGTAAAGTTCGTAGGACCTAAAGTTCGTAGGCTGTAAAGTTCGTAGGCCGTAAAGTTCGTAGGCCGTAAAGTTCGTAGGCCGTAAAGTTCGTAGGCCGTAAAGTTCGTAGGACCTAAAGTTCGTAGGCTGTAAAGTTCGTAGGCCGTAAAGTTCGTAGGCCGTAAAGTTCGTAGGCCGTAAAGTTCGTAGGCCGTAAAGTTCGTAGGCTCTATTCACAATGCGTACGACGCCTAACAGTTAAGACGGTCCGGCTTCTAGGATTAATGAGCACGAGTCTTTGTTACATGAAACATACACGGTATATGTAAGGGGAAACAACTTTGTATTATGCAAGCTGAAAAGAGATCCAAAAGGCCGACATAGACAAAAAACCGGACATGAACAAATGACCGACAGAATCTAAAACTTGTATGGATATAAGAACGAGATACATGCGGCTGAAACCCGAAAGACCGACTGGACAAAGCCTACAGATGTAATTAAACAACGAACTTAACAATTTTGTACCTTAAAGAAGGTTAATTTTAATCTAAAATTATATTTTCTTCCATTATAGTGAAGATAAGGCCGGTATACACGACGATGATAGTCCGCAAGGTAAAGAACGGATTCTTACTAACATATTTAGAAGATAGACGGGTACGACAAGGTTGCATCTGAAGACGATTGTTATAAAATCGGGGCATATTTTGCAATGTGATATATAATTTTAAGAAAATAATTGTACTTACGTTGTTGTTATTTTGTTTTCAACTGCCACATACACCTCCACAACGTAGGATTGAGCTGAAATTGTATACATCATTTAAATTACATCAAATTATACGTAGGTGAACAGTGTCTAAAATATGTTATAAAATTCAGTCATTTTAGTGTTCTTTTTAAAATTACACAAATAACTTTATAGATGGTGCAAACTCTAATAAATATATTTGAAAATTATTCTATGATTATAATTTTTTCAAATGAAACAAAACAATCTACCTTACAGTTTAACTTAATTAGAAAAAAATCAAATGCATAACTATCAAAGGCACTTGCCATTTGTACTGTGAAGTACAACACACAGGATAACAGCCAATGATACAACAATTCGCATCATTCTCGTTTGTTGGATACTGAAATTTAAAAAAATATAAAAAAATAAATAGAATTTTGAATGCATTTCAAGATACCATTTAGCACATTAAAATACATTCTAGACAAAACTAGGTGATGCAAAAATACGTTGACATTAAATATGTCTCTATTTATATAAGCACACAAATACAGTAAGTTGGTCCTGAAATAAATTCATTAACACCAATCCAAAAATTTAAACGTTGGGATTCAAAGAATTAAAAACAGTTGATGCACTAAAAAAGCGCACAATACACAAAATAAATAATAATAAACTTGAATGGCATATATAATACATGTATATATATATATATATATATATATATATATATATATATATATATATATATATATATATATATATATATATATATATATATATATAAAAAGGATTTTACCAATAAGATTGCAAGCAAATGTGTTGAACAGCTCTGCCGCACCGGGTACCTGACACTGAATACTGGCCAGCTTATATACAGATTATTGAGGAAGTTACCCCTCGTGGGAAACTTCGTAATTTTTGTTTTTGTTATTAATCTCTTTAATTTGCGAATTTAAGATTTGATTTGTCCTACGTTCGACCAATGGTATAGGGTTTATCATGGACTGGTAGAATGTCTGTGAAAATGCCCATTTATGGCGCTACATTTTTTAAAATATATAACTCGATCCATACAGTGTAGCTTAGGTCTTCAGATCACACGACACGAGGGAATTTCCGAATTAGGTGGGTGGGTTGGGGGTTCAGATTTAGCCCAGCATTTCACGAAGGGCTAATGAAAAAAAGTTAAATATTAACTGACAATGTGGTCAGTTTTACTGCTAGCTTTGATTTCATTTATCTAACGTGAGTCAGGTACTCATTAATTATGTGAACACAGCCAGTGGCGTAGGCAAGGGGGGTGGGGTGGGGTTGGGGTTTATATAACCTCCCATGGACCCCCATTTTTGAACCCCTCCTATGACCAATTCCTGGCTACGCAAGTGGACACGGCGATGTCATACAAACGCAGTCCGGCATCTCAGCAAAAACATTTAGTTGTAATATACACACACTCTAATTTTTAATTAAAAGTGATACATTTAAGATTAAAATAACGAAAAGACTAGAGGTATAACTACATATAAAATGAAGGGAATTTTTATCACTGTATATACATAATTATAAAAATACATTTGTATAAGCATACATCTGGTTAAACAGACTTTAGTATAAACAATAAATAAAAATAAATAAATATATTAACATCTTGTTATTTATTGTATAACAATATTTACTAAACATATTTTCTACACAGCCGGTTTTGTTGTCTTTGTTTTGTATTTACAAACTGTTTCATTACAAACCTATCTTAAATTTAGGTATAGTTCGCAAAATACAAATAGTCTGATTGTTAAAATACACGATAATGTACTAAATAACTAGATTAACTTATTTTAATTTATTTTATACAATATATTAGAGCCATTATATAAACGTTTTACTTAGTAGTCTGTTTAATTAAGTGAGTTTGATATATTTTTCTGCAACTATTAATAACTTATATTTTTCAAACGATGGTGGTTATAATGCATGTTTAGTTTATAAAAATGTTTCTACGAATGAAACTTTTAGAAAACTTAAATGCGAAAAATAAATACGCGTGGAATGAGGTTGTTGTCAACTACATACAACACGAGAAACATTGTAGACGCAGTGTATGAATTGTTACAAGATTACTACGTCAGTATTTATTTTTTTTAAATTGTTTTCCGACTTGAACACAATTCGTCGAACGGGTTAAACGCCGTGGATGGAAACTGTCTCGTCATCATTTGACCCATATGAAGGTCATCTGATCACGTGACTACAAGTAATCCAAGCCAAGGTTGAAGTTGACATTTTTAAAAATAAAAAAATAAATAATAATGGCGCCGGCTCTTTCGACTCCAACCAGTTTGTCCTGAGCCAGGTATTTGTCGTTGCGTCTTTGACAGCAGACTGTGACGCCAGCTCTACTGCGTCACCAACATCCGCCTGCTAACCGGTTTACTTGCTTGTTCATGCTTGAATAAAAACCTGGAAGGGTTTGTTTTTTTTAATCCTGCCAATGCTCACAAGTACTGTAATTTGATTTTTGTTTGTCTGAATCAGGAAGTCTATAAGTGTATAATGACAAAAGCAAACTGCATATGTTAAACATTTTTAATGACCATTTCATTGGTCGCCGCTCGTCCAATGAGAGACGTCGATGTAAAGCTTTATTCTCCACCTAAAAAACAAATCCTAACCTTAATTTGTATACAGACTAGAGCAATGAGATTGAGCGTTAAAAAAAACAAAATTTGCAGCAAGTCACATTGACATTACCAGTCCAGTAAACAATCACAATGAATCTTTCGTGAACCAAAGTCTACACAACAGGATTGGGGAATTACATTCGTGCTGACTGGCGAGGTTTAAACCCAAGCTTAAGCCAAAACATTCATAGTCGCTAAAGTTCGAAAGAATATGGTTTATAAGAATAGGGTTATAAGGATAGGGGTTATAAGGATAGGGGTTACAAGAATAAGGGTTATAAGGATAAGGGTTATAAGGATTCGTGTTATAAGAATAGGGGTTATAAGATTGGGGGTAATAAGAGTAGGGGTTATAAGAGCAGGGGTTATAAGGATAGGGTTTATAAGAATAGGGGTTATAAGAATAGGGGTTATAAGAGTAGGGGTTATAAGGATAGGGTTTATAAGAATAGGGTTTTTAAGAATTGGGTTTATAGGAAGAGGGTTTATAAGAATAGGGTTTATAAGAATAGGGTTTATAAGAATAAGGATTATAAGATAGGGTTTATAAGAATAGGGTTTATAAGAATAGGGCTTATAAGAATTGGGGTTATAAGAATTGGGATTATAAGAATAGGGGTTATAAGGGTTAAGATTTTGGTCTTTTTCTTAAGGTTAGTATTAAAGTAATATATAGATATAGCATTCTAGTTAGAGTTAGGATTCTAACTTGAGAGTGGGGGTAATTCCCCGGGGGATATTTGACAGAGGGGTAATTTCTCCGGGGAGGGGGGATTGGGAGAAATGTCCAGGTGGGTGGTAATTTCCGGGGGAGGGGGGGTTAATGTCCTGTAGCCAGTTCGTCAATGGGCACTCTTATGAGCCTTCGCTTATATTGCCGCATGGGTGCCGGGCCCGTCCCCTGGTTCGGATAAGTCATCACATGTAGTGTTCCGCCGTGTGCATGATAAAGTGTGCTCTTTAAAACAAATGTATAAAATTTAGTGCTCGTTAGAGAGCACGGGACGCTACAGGTCATACCACCGTTAGAGTTACAACTGACGCGCCTGATTTGGTTAACGAATGTAGTATCCCACCGTGTCCCTAATGCATGACAGTCTCTGACACGAACGTAGCTACCATAGTGCTCAAGTAAAATCCCGACTGAATATTTTGTTACTACTTCAAATTTCAGCAAGAATAGTTCACACCATCACACGCAAAATTTTATTCTAGTGCGAATGTTCCTGTTCTTAACTTTTGTGAAGTTAATCCACGTAATCAGCATTCAAGTAACAATATTTTAAATTAAAAACATTTTTTTACCAAATATTGTGTTATTTTTAAAACGACGTACCGTAAATTGTAAATTGTAATTTTATCATTTATTATATATTAAAAATAAATCTATTAAATTATTATACCGTTATTTGAATAAATTATTACACTATGTTTTATTGTGGGAACCTATGCATTACTTAAAACATTTTCACTACATTAATAGAAAATTTAAATTGACTTCCAACTTACTTTCCCCAACAATTATCTAGAGACTTGAGAATTCAAGTCGAATAAAATATTTAAAAATACGGAAATTAAAGATATGAGCAACGGCAAACTAAATACCAGATTTAGTCTACAAAATGTAAACTCAAAAGATAACACTAGCTCCACTTGTTTAAATAGCGAGGAAAATATGAACAAACTCACCGGAGAGACTATGAATCAAGAAATATTTATTATTGCAACACATCTGTAGCGTAGACTTTTTTTTTAAACTATGACTCTTTATAAAGAAAAAAAACAAGATTCGATATTCAACATAACTGAAATTAATATATTTATTAATTTTGTAGGCCTAATTGTTTATTCTATTTTTAAATTTGAAATCTATAGAAGAAAATAGTTAAAGTAATTTGTCCAACTATGCTAAATGGTATTCACTTCCCCTTTGTTATGTAGAGTATGCATGTCAAATAAATGTAAAAGTAATTATCAAAAAAAAAAATTATATTTATCTAGCCCAAGGGTTGGCAACCTGCGGCTCCTTAGCCACATGCGGCTCATTCGATGTCAAGTGGCGGCTCTCGAGTTCCATGCACAAATATTAGAAATGTTTGTATTATTTTAATTTCAAAACCCATAACAAATATTATATTGTAAAGAAACACAACTTTAAACATAATAAAAACACTAATCAGCGAACAATGAGAATAGGTGGGAGTAGAGAGTATTCGGACAGCTGACAGCCGCTTGGGCACAACCGTTAAATGGAGAATCTATATATATAATTCTCTTCTGGGATCAGTTAGAAAACAAGCTGCAAGCGCGCCTTGCAGTCCCCTCTCTTTCTCTCTATCGCTACCCCCCCCCCCCCCCTCAAATGGTTTGGTGAGCTGTGGTTCACGCTAAATGTTTACAAATCGTAGAGCCGAGTTTGGTGACGGCTATTAGGGGCAGATAATTTAGTTTGAAACGATTTTAAACTTAGAGGAGGTAACTTAGAGGAGGCTGCTTTCACGGGGGGGGGGGGGGGGGGGAATTAGTGTTTTAAAGCAAATATTTTCAGTGGCAGCATTGGTACTATCGAATTCACAAATTATGAATTACTGAAAAGTAGAAAAAACAACTAAATAGCGGCGTATGATACACCGCGGGTCGGCTCGTGTTATTTTATTCTGAATGCATTTACATATCTTGAGTAATTATTAATTAGACCTGAGTGACGTAGTTTTTTAACTATTAGCCTTCTACTGTTGAGCCAGGTACTGGACTGTGGGTTACGAGTTTACCCAAGGTTCTTTGGGGTGGAAGATAAGTCTGGTGAGAACCGAAGGACAGAAGGGACCGAGACATGGTAATCAAACCGACGTCCAAGCCAGTTAGTCGGAGTTTGCCGTGTTGAGGGCTGCGTGGCTAATGGGAGACACCTCCTGAGCCGGTGATGTCAGTAAAGAAAAAAAAAGTTAACAGCTTCTCAATTGGATTGGGATAGTCCTATAGTTTTATTATTTGATATCTAAGTTTATCATATCAGAGCTAGCTAAAATAATCTAATATGTTTTGTGCGAAACATCTGTATCATTTTATATGAATAAATATTATTTCATATTTAAAGCTATTTATTTTAAATAAAGAAATTAAACTTATTTACATAATCCAAATCAAATACCAAATATTGAAATAAAAATGTTAGTGGCTCTTAACAAACTGGAAATTTTGTAAATTGTAACTTTTGGCTCTTCCGTCTCAAAAGTTTGCCCACCCCTGATCTAGCCTGAAATCTAATGAAGAATTAAGATACAGAACATGGGCTAAATTATACGAGTAGATACGTGAGATTGTAAATAAGAGAACAACGTTGGTGTAGAACAGAGCACAATATTATAATATATACAGATGTCATAAATATAGATGAGGTACTCATCCGAGATTAAGCACTTATTTAAAACAGAATAGGTGAATGTAAAAAGTATGACTATTTTCTATTAGATCATTGGATGATAACTCAATGAAATTTTTATGCGCAATGTAGGGCATTGATTCTAATTTCAGCCTGTTTTTCTTTGTCTAACCTAGAACAAACCGCAAGTCAAGATTATTTGTTTCAATTTGGAGTTGTCTCTCCTAGCAGAGTTACTGTCCCCATCTAAACTGGGGGTTTAGGGCTTGTGACTTAAAGGTTTAGCCGCCATGCGTTTTACCGACTCGACAAATCAGACCCCTTTACATACTTTAACTCTATGGTAATTCAAAACAGTATCTCAGTTCAAACTAGTGCATGGATTAATTAAGGTCAGACAAATTAAGTTCGTGTCAGAGTATGTGTGTATGTGTGTGTGTTGGGGGGGTTAACTTGCTAGAAAACGGGGTGGCTCTAGGTAGGGTCGGCTTTTCCGTCTCCTGCAAGAAAACGAAATAAACGGTAGAGTTGGTTATCCACTTTTTCAGACATTGAAATAGATAGCGTTTTAAATTATTAAACCGTATTTAACCTACCATTATTAATGTTGTTGGGAATTTTTTTTTAGAATAGAAATGGCGCAAATATTAAATGCAGCTTTGAAGTCTGAATAATATTTTTTGAGCTTTCTAGTTGCTATTCAGTCTTCAGTAACCACGTGTTCAATTCAACTTTGTTTACATAGAGATGTGAACGGCTTACAAAATAAAGAGGCGCTACTTTAAACATGCTATAGCACAGGAAAGACATAGTTCGCTCCCTTTGAAGTATGTTGAGCTACACTCTTTAAGTTCAATCTGACAATCTTGTGTTAAATCACTCAACAAATATGTCCTTGTTATAAATATATATATATATGTAACCTACAGTTTTTGACGTTATGTTTTCTACATTGAGAGAATTTAGTGACATAATAGCCGGTCTTGTTACAATTTTGATTTCTAGCTATTTGACGGATATAATAAAATCATATAATTAAATATATACATGTACAGTATACTTAGCAACGAACTTAATATTGCTACGAATTCATAACACTCATTTAAAAAAAAATGTAAAAGTGTTTTAAAAAAATACATGTGTATTTTAATGCATATGAAATTAGTAAAGTAATAATATATTTGAGCTTATCTGAAGGCCTATATTGATTTCAACTTAAAAGTATAAAAATGTATAGGCCTATCTATATACATGGATACATTTATATTAATAATACAATATTATTGAAACAAGTAAAACATTGGATGCATTCTTAAAATAGTAAATACGTATATGCATTTCTAATGCTTCGATAATATGTATAAGTAACAATTTATTAACACGTTTAGGCTTCTTATGTTGCAAATAATGTCGCATACAATAATAAAAGGCAACATTTTAAAATTATCCTTATTGAAATGGATGTATTTCTAGTAATACAGCTATTTCATACTGCCGAGGGAAAATACAAAAAGTCAAATAAACACATAATTTTTCAAGTTAGTTTTTTTCATCGTTCATTTTTTAGGTTGAAATAACTTTAATTCTACGTTTATATTTAATATTGATTCAGGTAGTTATTATTAAATGAATTGTATCTACAAATTTAAACAGCTGTGGTGCAAAATAAAATACCATATAAAATTAAATTAATTTATAAAAGTTAACAGTTAAACATGACTAATTTTGTTTGTGTTCAATGTGTGACAACACAATACAAGTATAACATCGACCATTATTTTTTGCTGAATGATAAAGGCAGTGTAAAAAAAAGATCAAACTTGTAGATGGCAGTACATGTATCAAAAATGTTCACTATAACTAGAATTAATGAAAATTAACTTCTGCCCGGGCGATACAAAAATGTAGTGTACGAAAATGCCTTTAAAAAACCACTTTACTCTTTTTTGTGTGTCGATCTAACAGAAGTTAAAATGGCTTACACATGTCTGTTATCTGTTAAAAATCTGCCTTTTTATTGCATTTGTACTTGCTTATTCATAATTAAGTTTAAAATATATTTATATTTATTTTTCAAAGTTATTAATAAAATAATATACAGAAAATCTATACAGTTTAATACTTACTGTTTATATTTCATTTTTAAAATGACTTTTAGATTGCAAAAACAATTCTTGTTCAAAAGTTCTTATTCTGAATTATCATATTCCATATTAACTGAACAATTCAGATATTCTAATGCAATAAAAAATAACACACTAATACGAAATCGAAAACAAATAGTACTACCTTGCAAAGACAGTATTGGAGTTAATATTAAAAACCTAACCTTTTTATTCAATCTTAACCCTGATCAGTAGCATACACTCAGTTTTATAACTTTGATGTCATAACAACATTACCACTTTCATCACCTACAACACCACCATTGGTCACATGACCGTTGTGTACAACACCAATGTTAGCCTCATCATCAGTAAAACCCGCATTAAACTGCCCCTTCTGTAGTCCGTAATCTTTATGTTCCTTGCTGCCGTGCTCAACATCAGCCTCTTGCACGTCCGCCTCTTTCTCCTTCGGTTTCTCCTGGTAATTTCGTTGGTATCTGGCGAGGGTTCTGTTCTCGGGATCTTTGGGACCCCAACTAGGCGCTGGTTGGTTCAGTCTTTTAAAGAGCTAAAAATTTTAATGGAGAAAAAAATGTTTTACAGAAACTTCATCAAAGATAATTTTAAGATTTAGCTTAAACCCTAGGTATAAGTATAATTTATCACAAAATGTATGTAAGATTAGATATATTATTGCTATGTATTATTATTTGCTTTAAAAAATGATAAAATGAATTAATTTTATCAGCATAATTTAACACTAGTGAATTCCATCTTTCGTAAAGTATAAAATGAAAATACCTAGCTCATAGATAAAATCCCATCTTCGACTGCTCAGGAAAAATAAATCCCAACTTCTACCATTTATAAAATGTAAATACATTAACTCAGTTTTTAAATCCCACATACATCCCCTTATAAATATTTTAACTCAGTGGTTAAATCATACCTTCTACAGCTTAAAAATACAAATGCCACATTTCTACACTTATAAAATGGAAATACATTAACACCTTTATTAAAATTTAATACTACATACCTACACTTACCAATGGAAATACCTTGAATCCATTTTAAATCTCACCTTTTACCAACTATAAAATGCAAAAACCTCGAAACTCCTTGTTTAAATCCAACATTCCTGCACTTATAAAATGGAAATACCAATCTAGCCTTTCTGCACTTATAAAATATAACTACAATAACTTCATATTTAAATCCAACATTTCTGCACTTATAAAATCAAACTACCTTAACTCCGTGTTTAAATCCTTGTTTCCTCCACTCGTGAAGAAACCTGACCACGTACCACAGGGGCGTCCACACCATGACCGCAGCCACAATCGACCACCCCAGGGCCTCAGCCCAGTCGGGGTAGTGTTCGTCGGTGATTGGTTCGTATTGGACACATTCAAACACTATGATGGCCTGGAACATAAGATACAATCATTCAAACACTATGATTCCCTAGAACATAAGACACAATCATACATTCAAACACTATGATCGCCTAGAACAAAAGATACATCAGACATTCGAATACTATGATCGCCTAGAGCACATGATACAATAACATATTACAATACAATGATGGCCTAGAAAAAAAATAGAAAATGGAACATTCAAACTCAATGATGGCCAAGATTAAATGATACATTGAGACATTACAATACAATGATGGCCTAGATTAAATGATACATTGAGACAATACAATACAATGATGGCCGATTAATAAATCATACAATAAGACATTACAATACAATGATGGCCTAGATAAAATGATACATTGAGACATTACAATACAATGATGGCCGATCAATAAATCATACAATAAGACATTACAATACAATGATGGCCTAGTTAAAATGATACATTGAGACATTAAATACAATGATGGTCAAGAGTAAAGAGTAAAAGATACAATGAGAAATTAAAACACTATGGGCTATAAAAATTTAAAAAAATGACACAATCCCATCCGTTAATGTCTTAGAGTAGTGAGACATGTAATTATCAATTGATATTACAGTCACCTACTAGTGAGACACTTTTAATAACAAAGGTGGTCGAACGTAAAGCTCTCAGATGCTAACAAAAAATTGTCGTGTAGGCCGCTTGTGAGTACATTCTGATGGGTATCTGACTCACGTTAGTGAATGTAAATGCGGGTGGACTTAGTGTTGACCGCACTATACTTTACATGCTGAGATTTCAAAAATAAGTTAATGTCCTCTTCACCTGCCCCGTGAACCCCAAGTTTGAAATGGTAACTTTTACTTTTTTAAAACTTTTATCAGAAACATTGTCTCACTAGTATGACTAAAGTCATGTTTTACTAGTATACCCGAAATAAAAAAAAGTCGCTTATATCTTCATTAATCTCACTGATATCACCACTATTAGAATGTTTACTTTTATTATCATAAATCTAGCTAATATCGCCAACATCACAAGACCTACCAGGATCAGCACCGGTGCGAAGAAGACCCAGTTCCAGATGAAATAGCCGTAGAAAAGATATTTGGAACTTTTGATGCCCCCAACCATCAACAGCACATCCTCAGCAAAATTTTTGACACCTGGTCGTGGTGAAAACCAAAAGTAAAACTTGATTAACATTGTTGACAAGAGTAAAATCTGACTTATGTGCATCTCTACCGTTTAAAACCAAAATAAAACTCGATTAACCCTATATTGCATACTGTAGCCGTATGACAACGTACCATTGTGAACAACAGTAAAATCTGACGTTGGTGTATCTCTTAGACATGTGATTATATATAATCTTAAATCATTAGATCATTATACAGTGATACAAATCGTCATTAAAATGTATAGATATCGATATATAACTTGTGTAACAATCGAACTATACAAAATTTAGCAATTATTAAGTAAGACAATCCGTCTATGAAAAGTATACCAGCTGATATACTATATATCAATCGACAATTAGGTCACCGTATATCACAACAATGGCGAGGACCTTTAGGACCCCTACGAACAGAATACACACACTCAACTGTACACCTATCGGCCTTACATAAATGGGCCTTACATTAATCGGCCTATCAACGTACTGTATATCCACACAATGACAAACACCCATAGGAACCCTACCAGCATTATACATACACACTCAACCTATATAATGTACACTCATCGACCTTACATCAATCGGCCTATCAACTTACCATAATATATCCACACAATAACAAGGATCTCAAGGAACCCCACCAGCAGTATCGGCCTTACACCAATGGCCTTACACCAATGGCCTTACACCAATGGCCTTACACAAAACAGCATTACACCAATCGGCCTTACACCAATCGGCCTTACACCAATCGGCCTTACACCAATCGGCCTTACACCAATCGGCCTTACACCAATCGGCCTATCAACCTACCATATATCCACACAATGACACGGATCTCAAGGAACCCCACCAGCAGTATCGGCCTTACACCAATGGCCTTACACCAATGGCCTTACACAAAACAGCATTACACCAATCGGCCTTACACCAATCGGCCTTACACCAATCGGCCTTACACTAATCGGCCTTACACCAATCGGCCTATCAACCTACCATATATCCACACAATGACCAGGATCTCAAGAAACCCCACCAGCAGTAGAGGTAACCCAACAAAAATGTCGCATAAGTCTTGTAGGTAAGTGCCGCCCTATGAGATAATATTGAGAGTTACCAGTTTATCAATATACATGTTAAAGTTTATCAATATAAATGTTAAATGATATAGTCATGACCTTATCATTACAAAGTTTTAGAGTAACTTTTTTTTCCAAATATATATATATATATATATATATATATATATATATATATATATATATATATATATATATATACTAGCCGTCCCGGCCAGGCCCTGCTCTGGCTTCTGTGAAAAACCTTTCTGTTAAAGACCGTTACCTGTGTGTTTAGTAATCATCATAAACCCGGCATTGCCCACCCAAACCACAACCAACCAAAACAACAAAACGCAAACATAACGCTAACACAATTACAAATACAAACGAAAGCAAAAACCTAACAACAAACCCAACCACAAACACCAATACCAAAAAAAAAAACAACGAAAAAGCAAACGAAAACAAACCAAATCCAAACGCAAAACCAACCAAAAACACAAATACAAACCCAAACAAAAAAAACACAAACAAAAACGAAAAAAGAAAGAACAAAAACGAACCAAATCAAAACGAAACCACTAACGCAAACCCACCTAAACACAAAGAAAACACTAACGCGAACATAAACGCCCGGGGCGGAATCACCTGTTTTAGCTTAATGAACGACGATAGTACCCCAACTTATTCATAGTCTTTTGCACTCACTTAAACGAACGCGCCTGTTTCAATTTGATGAACAATTATAATACTCCAAGCTTATCCGTAAAATACCTACAACATTTGCACTTGATAAATCCCCACTAATTATGTAATTATTTTTTTTTCCCAACACCAAAACAAAGTAATTAAAAAGTAAGTACTTTTCCACAAAATGCAATGGTTTTATAAAGGGAAGTAATTGTGTTTTCCTAATTTATCAAAGGGAAGTAAGTGCTATAAGACTAAATAAAGACATAATTAGAATTTTTGTAAAAGATGATATTTTTTTTTAAACTTGTGTTAAATGAACATGCCGACAATTATTACTATAATTTGAAAAATGAAAATGATTTCCCAACACTTTAAATAGTAATTTTTTAGCTCATAAATTTAGACAAATGCGCACGATAATTTTCTAACACTTAAATTCATACAATTCCAACGACAAACATATGCATTACATACAGAACTGAGCTTTATATATTAGATATATATATATATATATATATATATATATATATATATATATATATATATATATATATATATATATAACATAATTGTTTTTAAGTCAAGAATTATAAAAACTACATTTTAGAAGCTTTAATTTAATATGCTTCGTCTGTCGTAAGTCTGTCGTCATAATGTACAAGTTTACCTGTACACAAACTACACTAATTTACCTGTACACAAACTAGACTAATGTGCCTGCACACCAACTAAACTATTGTACATGTACACCAACTACACTAACCTATGTTGTCATGGGTAGCCCCAGCAAAAAGCCGATGATGCAGACACTAATACGGAACAACATGTAAACAAAGTAATGTACCTGTACACCAACTAGACTAATGTACCTGTGTTGTCATGGGTAGCCCCAGCAAAAAGCCGATGATGCAGACACTAATACGGAACAACATGGCGACGTTCTTCCTCCGGAAGTAAGCGAATTCGTCTTGTAGAGCAGTTAGCACAGTCTCAACGCTGGGGAACTATGTGAAAATAATGGGATCGATTCATAATGAATACAACATATACAGAATACAGCTTCTTCAGCGGTTTTAACTATTTGAAAAAAAACATGTACATAATGTTTGACAAAATACATAATCGTAACATTGTAAACAATATTATTTTAGACAACAATAGGCAAGCTATTTTTTTTAAAAATGGAGTAAAATTGAGATAAATTGTGCCAACGGACTTACTTGGCAATATGAAAGACGAAATAGAGTTAAATTTATCTGTATAAATTCTGTTTGTAAAAATGCTAATGCGGTAAGCTTAATGTCCAGCCACCTTTACTTATCCTCACGTGAGTCAGGTACCCAATTGGGAAGAACTATAGCCTAAACCAGGGATCCAAATAACTTGCAGTTTAGAATTCTTTCAATTAATGTCTACTTTAAAATAGATAGTAAAGAATCTGTGAAAAGTCTAACAAATCAACTAAATGCAGGTTGGCTGGAAAAATCATAGTCATGCTAAGTATTTAATGATAGCATACGTCAAATCTATTCTCCTTACAGTATCATTAAATACAGATTTAATTGTTAGCAGTTAATAATCCTACAGCCGACCTCTGTCACTAGTAGATAATGATACCACAACCTACCTGAGTTCCCAGACCGAGACAGATTAACATCAGGAAGAAGAACACGGACCACAACTGTGGAACCGGAAGTTGTGACAACGCTTCAGGATAGGCGACAAAAATAAGACCTTGACCTATGAGATAACATGGAAATGACGAGTTACATTTAAGGGCATAAACAGTGTTTACAACAGTTTCAGTTTAAAAATCAAAACACGTTCATTTTATATATACATATAAATACACACACACACACATATTTATATATATATATACATATATATATATACATATATATATATATATATATATATATATATATATATATATATATATATATATATATATATATATATATATATATATATATATATATATGTGTGTGTGTGTGTGTGTAAATATCTATATAAAAAAATAAAAGTAAAAAATTAATAACCGTATTTGTAGAACGAAATCTTCAATCTTTACTGTGATCGATTAGCGTATCATCCATAGTCTATTTAAAGTTATAGAGACATCATCCCCTTTTTGTGGTCCCTTAACATCATCCGTGGTGACACTAATATATATCATACATAATGTTACAAATACCATTCGCGGTGACACATACTATCAGTGGTGACATATTCACATACTATCACATATACTTACCATCGCTGATTACACAGCTAGCTACCATCAGTGGTAATACATCTTACTATCATCAGTGGTGACACATGCACGAACCATCCATGGTAACACATCTACCTACCATCAGAGGTGACAAATCTACCTACCATCAGTGGTGACATTCTCCACAGCGACCCCTGTGGTTTCCGCCATGTATCCCAGAATTGAGAATATCGCGAAGCCGGCATAGAAGCTGGTCAGGCAGTTAATGATTGGTACCATTATGCTGTCTCTGTAAGACAACACGTTACAATATCATTATCTGCTTTCGTTTTCGTTCCTTTCAGAACATTTCAGTGTCAAAGATGGTTATAATAAAGTTTTAAATAAAAACAGTGTTTTCTAACTAGCAGAGCTCTATATATTAGTTTTGTTGTAAACATCTTTAAGTTTCTATAAATTAATAATGAACAAGGCGAAAAAGTAGACATCTTGTCATGATAGACGGTTGGTAGTTAGGAATAATAGAAGCACCATGTTCAGAGTCGTAGCGATGGTTGGGCGGGTGGGTTCATATGTCCCCGGGCGCCGACCCTAGGGGCACCAAAATGGGTTGTAAAAAAAATTAAAAGTTCAGTTTTGAATTACAAACATAAATAAACCGGGAGTGATCTCCCCTAAACTTTCTCGAATATTTTTATATAAAATAACATGGGATGGGAACTCGGGCTATAGACATGATTTTTAATCCATTTTAAATATTTAAAGTTTTAAAAATAGAATAAAATATGGTAGACAAAAGAATTGCACTCCAAGTGAACGCTAAATAAAAAAAAGTGCATAATAGTGCGCAATATTATTAGTACTTTAAAAATTTACATTAGTTTTTTGAGAAATCGGAAGTAGCGTAAATTACTACTTCCGTTAAACGGAAATGACTCAAAATTTAACAGAAGGTAGAAAATTAGATCTTTTACTCACATGTGAAATTTCGTATATCTATCTGAAATAGTACTCAAGTTATAGGCTTTTGACAATTTCAAAGTAGGAAAAGTACCACTTCCGGTTATCAGAAATCGCTCAAAAGTTGATACGGCCTACGATTTTGATAAAATACTTATATATGAAATTTCATCAACCTAGCTGTAACGGTACTCAAGTTATCGTGTTTACACACACACAGACAGACAGACAGACACACAGACAGACACACAGACATACGGACAAGATTGCAAAATTATGTTTTTCCGTATCAGTGAGATGTAAAACGTCGAGATTTGTAAAAATCTCGATTTTTTTTTGCACGATTACAATACTTTCTCTATACTTCGTATATACAAGAAAGTAAAAATAAATGAAGGGTCGCCAAATTGAAAGTTTGTCCCCGGGCGCCGGGAGGTGTCGCTACGCATCTGGCGATGTTCAACTTGGTAATACTTATAAATTACGGTTTTATTTGATTAGAACAGTATCAATACACGCAATTTAACACGGTTAGAACCGAGATAAACATAACTTACAGCAGCTTTTGAACTTAACAAAATAGCAATCGTTGTAGTATACCTGAGGCAGAGGCGTAGCGAGGGGGGGGGGGGGGCGGGGGGGACATACGTCACCGGGCGCCGACCCTAGGGGGGCGCCAAATTGAAAGTTTGAGGGGGGGGGGTGCAAATGAATAGTTCGAGGGGGGGGGATGCAAATCGAAAGTTTGTCCCCGGGTGCCGGGAAGGGTCGCTACGCCTCTGACCTGAGGACATTGTTATTGAATTTGTTATACCTGAGGACATTGTTATTGAATTTGTTATACCTGAGGACATTGTTATTGAATTTGTTATACCTGAGGACATTGTTATTGAATTTGTTATACCTGAGGACATTGTTATTGAATTTGTTATACCTGAGGACATTGTTATTGAATTTGTTATACCTGGGGACATTGCTATTGAATTTGTTATACCTGAGGACATTGTTATTGAATTTGCTATACCTGAGGACATTGTTATTGAATTTGTTATACCTCAGGACATTGTTATTGAATTTGTTATACCTGAGGACGTTGTTTTTGAACTTGTTGTAACTGGACATTGTTATTGAATTTGTTATACCTGAGGACATTGTTATTGAATTTGCTATACCCGAGGACATTGTTATTGAATTTGTTATACCTGGGGACATTGCTATTGAATTTGTTATACATGAGGACATTGTTATTGAATTTGCTATACCTGAGGACATTGTCATTGAATTTGTTATACCTGAGGACATTGTTATTGAATTTGCTATACCTGAGGACATTGTTATTGAATTTGTTAAACCTGAGGACATTGTTATTGAATTTGTTATACCTGAGGACATTGTCATTGAATTTGTTATACCTGAGGACATTGTTATTGAATTTGCTATACCTGAGGACATTGTTATTGAATTTGTTAAACCTGAGGACATTGTTATTGAATTTGCTATACCTGAGGACATTGTTATTCAATTTGTTATACCTGAGGACATTGTTATTGAATTTGTTATACCTGTGGACATTGTTATTGAATTTATTATACCTGAGGACGTTGTTATTGATCTTGTTGTAACTGGACATTGTTATTGAATTTGTTATACCTGAGGACGTTGTTATTGAATGTGTTATACCTTAGGACGTTGTTATTGAATTTGTTATACCTTAGGACGTTGTTATTGAATTTGTTATACCTTAGGACGTTGTTATTGAATTTGTTATAACTTGACATCGCTGCTAAACTTCCGGTACAACAGCTGAGGGAGAAGAAAATCTGGGCTGCTGCGGCCTTCCATACCTGTGGAGATGTAGTATGATAAGGGTTTTTTACCTGCAAAAATGGTTATATCTATCACTCACTGTGGAGATGTTGTATGATAAGTGTTTTTTAACTGCAAAAATGGTTATATCTATCACTCACTGTGGAGATGTTGTATGGTCCATGTTTTTTTTTTACATGTCAGAAAACTTCCTGTGGAGCTGTTGTATGTGCCAAGTTTTGACATGTTAGAAAATATTGTATCTATCATTGTAAAGATGTTGTATCATCTTTGTTATTACATGTCAGAAAACATATCTATCACTTTGGAGATGTTGTCTGATCCATGTATATGAAAGGAGAATTTTTGTCAGAAAACTTTATATCGATCTTTTAGAAGGGGAATTAACACATTCATTTTAACTGTGTATCATTTAAAAGAGTTATCGTTCCTAGTCTTTATTTATGAAATCATTCGAAAGACGTGCTTATTATACGAATTCACAAGAAAACGTAAAGTGTATTTTAACTTAAACGAAAATTAGCAACAAAACTTAAGAAATAGTTAATGAATGACTACGAGACTTATTTATTAGCCTTATAGTTGTAGGTAGGAACATTAATATGAACAAAATAACTCTGAGCAAAAATCAATACAACAATATGCATATATTTGCTTCTTTCAATAATATAAATACCTCTGATTCTTTTAACAATAAAATTACAACTGCTTCTTTCAACAATATAATTACCGTTGCTTATTTCATCTTCTTAACAATATAAATACCTTTGCACCTTTCAACAATTTAAATACCATTGCTTCTTTTAACAATAGAAGTACCTTTACTACTTTTAATAATAGAAATACCTTGCTTCTGTCAACAATATAAATACATTTGCTTCTGTCAACAACATAAATACCTTTGTTACTTTTAACAATACAAATACCTTTGCTTCTTTCAGCTTGGATGTATCGGGCGTTAGGTAGTAATCGATTCCCATATTGGTTTAACAATATAAATACCTTTGCTTCCTTCAGCTTGGAAGTATCGGGCGTCAGGTAGTAATCGATTCCTTTCTTGGCACCATCCAGGGTGACGCCCCTGACCAGCAGGACCGTCATCAGAACGTAGGGGAACAGGGCGAAAAAGTAGACAGCCTGTCATGATAGACGGCAAGTAATTAGACAGGTTTATTTAGACACAGCAGGTAATTAGACAGGTTTAGACACTGCAGGTAATTAGACAGGTTTATTTAGAGACTCAGGTAATTAGACAGGTTTAGGCATTGCAGGTAATTAGACAGGTTTATTGAGAGACTGCTGGTAATTAGACAGGTTTATTTAGACACAGCAGGTAATTAGACAGGTTTAGACACTGCAGGTAATTAGACAGGTTTATTTAGAGACTCAGGTAATTAGACAGGTTTAGGCACTGCAGGTAATTAGACAGGTTTATTGAGAAACTGCATGTAGTTAGAAAGGTTTAGAGACTGCAGGTATTTATACAGCCTGCCATGATAGACGAAAGCTACTTAGTCAGTCTGTCATGCCATATGCTAATTAGGTAGTCTCGCGGGATGGATGGTACATAAATAGTCTGCCAGAAATGACAATATATTATTGGACAGCCTTATGTATTATCGGGCAGAGTAATATGACAAAGTAAACCGGGAGTGATCTCCCCTAAACTTTCTCGAATATAACACTACTGGGGACGGCAACTCGAGTTCTAGACAATATTGTTAATCTATTTTTAATTCCTTAATCTTTTTTTACTTTCTCGTATACGAAACATACAGAAAGAATTGTAATTGTGCAAAATAAAAATCGAGATTTTTGTAAATCTCGACGTTTTACACCCCCCTTAGTCGGAAAAACATAGTTTTGCAATCGTGTCCGTATGTCTGTGTGTGTATATGTTTGTCTGTAAACACGATAACTTGAGTACCGTTACAGCTAGGTTGATGAAATTTCATATATAAGTATTATATTAAATGTGTAGCTCTGTAGCAACTTTTCATCGATTTCCGGTAACCGGAGGTGGAACTTATTATACTTTCAATTTTACAAAAGCCTATAGATTGAGTATTGTTTCAGATAGATTAATGCAATTTCACATGTAGGTAAAATATATAATTATCTGCCTTCTTTCAAATTTTGAGTTCGCCCCTCTTCGAAAATTTCAAGTGCGCTTCCCATTCCCCCCCCCCCCCCCCCCAACACCACACACATTTCGAGACACGAGGAAAAAATTCTGAAAGCAACACCATCTGCATGATTGAAGTTTTGCGAACAAACGTAGGATACAGGTCTTGATTAGATATACATTTTGTTTTGCTTTAGGCTGCGATAGATGTTCTTCTTGGGGCTCAGTGTGGTCATTTATCTAGTGGGTTTTTAAAAACAATATGGAACGCGTGTCATCTAGTTTAAATAATACATTTTTTTTTACAGTAATGGTTTTTTTTATTTGCACATAAAGAAGTTATTAAAGTATAATAATATTCTAGGTAGAATGTATTGTTTAAATAATTTTTTTTTAAATTTTATTTTATTTTATTTTTTTAAGTTTAAATAGTACATTATTACCTAATTCGGAGTTTGATTGGTTGCAACATTGAAGCTGTGATATCAATTAAAATATTTAAAACAGAACTATATTACTAAAACGATTGGTCGAGTAGATATACCTAAAGCAATTAATTTACATGACAGCGTACAAATGGTAAAAACTAATTAATTATAATAACAAGTTTAATATTTGAAAAAATTGTGTCATGTAAATTTATACAATTTACACAAATAAACACTTTATAGTGCAATGACTAGATTTCCAAACCTTTCCCATCGTCTTAACTCCCTTGATCAAACATGCACATATGATGACCCAAGCCAACAAGTTACATAGAGTTAAGTCCCATTTCACTCTACCGAGATCAAATATACCGTCAGTAGCTTCTAGTACATATCGGCTGTAAGGGAAAAAAAAACGTCCATATTTATTCAAGTCAACAAGAGCTATAATTAAAACTATATGCATTTTAAAACTCAAATTAAAAAACTAAATTTCACATTGATAACCCTTAGCATATTAATTATTTATGTGACTAAACTTGGTTTTTATTTATACTAGCATAATGAGTTATGAGTTAAAATAAAAATTAAATTAAAAAAAAAACATAAGTAATGGAATTGTTTGTTTGAATTCGTAAAGAGCTGCAAGTCAATATATATATATATATATATTATAAAAAAATGTTCATACTAAAACTAAATTTCTAAAAAACAGAAATTTTAAAACAATTAAATTCTAGGTTCATAAGATTCCAATCTTTTTACAAGCTTTTATTTCTCATTTCTGGTCAGTCGTCAGTCTGTCTAGTTGGAAACGGCCGAGCGAAATTGCAGGCACTTCTAACTGACAGATACGGTTCGTAATTGGTACGTGGGTCAAGACATGATGACAATGTATTATGACATTCAATTTGACTTAATTCGTCGCCTGATTAATTGTGTATGAATTAATAAAAAATTGGACCAAATTAGTAGGCAGTTCTATCCAACCACTCCACTCGCGTCATCGCGTTCAATAGCGCTTCATCACGTTTAATAAGTGCGCAATGGTTTTTAGTCATGAAACTCTATTGTAAATAAAAACATGCAAAGTACTAAAAAAAAATTTTCATAAAAAAAAAAACGTTTTAATAACAAGCTTTTATGTAATAATGCGCTAAAAAGAAGAAAATAAATTATACACTACTATTTAAATAACTATAAAGAAAAGTGTGGTTCACTTTAGTATCCATTGGATACCTTTATTAATATTTAGGAAGAGACCCACGCTTTTCTTTATAGTTATTTAAATAGTAGTGCATAATTTATTTTCTCCTTTTTAGTGCATTGTTACATAAAAGCATGTTATTAAAACGTTTTTATGAATTTATTTTTTTTTAGGATTTTTGTTATATTTGGCTTTTTTTTTAAATCGTTTGAATTGTTTTCATATGGTTCAAATATCTGAGATTCAATGATGCATATTTTGTATCTCTATTTGTTTTATAATTACGGTTATCATAAATTTAAATGGTAACAACGGTGAGAATTTTACATCATTTATTGTGTAACAAATCATCAATGATCCGTTAACAGATATTGCATAATCTTCAAGGAATGAAATTACACGTCTAAAAGAAGTATTACTATTGTAAATCTGTACTAGCAATCATTAGCCGATTATGAAAACTGCAATACTAAATCGAACATGACAGAGCAAACTGACCAATTGCAGTCTAAGGCACAAAAACAGTTATATATGTAGAAGACTGACGTACATTCTAGAGTAGCAGTAGTGAGTATCGAAGGTAGTAAATTCTAGAGTAGCAGCCTAATCTAGAAAATAACTCACTAGTAGTATTCCTCACTTGATAATTTGATGTCTGTCTTGTTGAACTCTATACCAGCTGTGTGACAATAACAAGATTCATTCAATAACAACCATAGAGGAAGAAGTTATTGTTATAGTTATGTCATATGCGACGTCCTAATCTGCTCTACAGAATATTAAACAATAAAACATTAATACCCAAATATTGTGTTAACAAGCTCTAGTCTTATACAAATTATACATTATCTCTTTCTATTTTATATACAGGTTTATTTGTTCCGTCATTAAAGAAACCGAGTCGACCTTTACAATTGCAGTACTGTTGCATTAATATTCCTTTCTAAACATGTAAACCTATAGAAGATTTCATTAATTCACCATACAACAGTCCACAACGGAGTGGCCAAGCAGTAGAGAGCTATACTTTTAAACCCAAAGTCGTGCGTTTGGATCCGGGCTCAAGTCAATAGAACGTCCCTGAGGCCACATAGCTCTCATGGGTACCTGCTTCATGTTAAGGAAAGTGAAGGCTGCTGGACATAGTGCTGGCCACATTAACCTTCATAGGGGTTATACAAACAGGTAAACTCTGCTTCATTCGTTCCATGTATAGTCAAGTTCGAAAAGGAAACGTATGAATCACCACAAACGACAAGATTCCCACACTCATATAAATGTCCACAACCAACAAGATTCTCACACTAATGTAAATGACCACAACAAGATTCCCACACTCATGTAAATGACCACAACAAGATTCTCACACTCATGTAAATGTCCACAACCAACAAGATTCCCACACTTATGTAAATGACCACAACCAACAAGATTCTCACACTCATATAAATGACCACAACCAACAAGATTATCACACATGTAAAAGACCACAACGAGATTCTCACACTCATAAATGTCCACAACGAGATTCTCCCACTCATGTAAATGACCACAACCAACAAGATTCTCACACTCGTGTAAATGACCACAACACGATGCTCACACTCATGTAAATGACCACAACACGATGCTCACACTAATGTAAATGACCACAACAAACAAGATTCTCACACTCATGTAAATGACCACAACACGATTCCCACACTCATGTAAATATCCACAATCAACAAGATTCTCACACTCACGTAAATGACCACAAGATGATTCTCACATTCATGTAAATGACCACAACCAACAAGATTCTCACACTCATATAAATTACCACAACCAACAAGATTCTCACTCATATAAATGACCACAACAAGATTCCACACCCATGTAAATGACCCCAACTCCCCCAACTTACAGCAGTTGAGTTTCGTGGCGTTGTACCACATCATGGGGTCCCCCAGGGTGGTGTTCATCTCGGGGGTGCGGCAGTAGCAGGTGTTCCAGTCGTTGCCGCAGGTGGACCAGGGGAGGGTGGCCTGCATGGAGGCGAACAGGTAGTAGAAGGAGGTGGCGACCACCAGGTTGTAGTAGATGCAGATGATGGCAGCTAGGGTCACGGTGGTGTAGCCGAGACCTGGGGAGGAGGGGGGTGTTTAGGTGCTGGGTGAGGCGCCAAATGGTATGATCATAAACTAATTATACATGTGCTGCTGTGTTTATATATATATATATATATATATATATATATATATATATATATATATATATATATATATATATATATATATATATATATATATTGTATATATATATATATATATGTGTGTATATATATATATATCATTATATATATACATGTATGCAGAGGCGTAGCGAGGGGGCCGGGGGTGCGGACCGCACCGGATGACACCATTTAGGGGGGGGGGGGAGGGTGACACCAAGGCAAAAAATAGCATAATATATAGAGAAAAATGATTATTCCATTTATTTAAGTGATTAATTCGAGTGTTAAATAGTCTTTTAAGAGGTGCAAATCGAAAGTTTGAGGGGAGGGGGTGCAAATCGAAAGTTTGAGGGATAGGGGTGCAAATCGAAAGTTTGAGGGGTAGGGGTGCAAATCGAAAATTGAAAGTTTGTCCCCGGGAAGGGTCGCTCCGCCTCTGGGGGTTGACACCATTAAGTGCCGCACCGAGTGACACCCAACCTCGCTACGCCACTGCATGTATGTGTATATATATATATATATATATATATATATATTTTTTTTTTTTGTTATGCTTTTATTTATTTTATTATTTAAAAAAATAAATAGCATATTATATTATTGTACTAATGAGATGTCCACGATATTAAAAACATTATTTTATTTTGCATCAGTTAAGGAATTGCAACAGTAGTGAAGAGGGTTTTAAATACCTAATTAAATAAAAGTATTGTTATAAATGAATATAACAGTATCTAAAAAATGTATAATATTTAAAATAAATGTAATTTAATTTTTATTTAAAATCGTTTTCATACATTTTGTTTGCTGATATTTGCCTATGTAAACTGTTACGCTATTTGGAGTTTCTACACTTAACATCGCTACACGATTTGCATAGATATAACCCAACACCCCTAACATAAACATGAACTGTCCCCATTTAGTACACACAACACCCATGTTATCAGCTTATTCTAATGCAGTTGGGGGGGGGGGGGAGACATTCTAAAATTGAATTTAGACATTTTTTTCAACATAAGATAAGAGTATCAGCCGGTGTTTTGGAGTAAGTTGATAACATCAAGGTTATGTTTGTGTCCTGAATATTCTAGTGTCCTGTTAAAAAACACTGGGAAATATTGCATGTCCTAGGTCAGTGGTTCTCAATCTTGTTGTTAGTACTGCTTTCAAATTCTCGATCACCGAACCCTCCTGAATAGTTCTATCATTTACGCTTACAAAATCCGATCATGATTTATACGAGTTTGGTGTGTGTCTTGACCTCCGCCGAACCCCTGATACCGACTCGTTGAACCCCTGGGGTTTGATCATACACAGATTTAAGAACCACTGTCCTAGATTTATTATCTTTGTGAGAGTTAGGTTGTATATGCCACATAACACTAACTTTGGCCTTCATATCTACGTTTAAAAATAAATGCCACTGTGCGATATATTGACAGTTATGACTATTACACGTTTTTATAACGGTCATGAAACTGAAATACAACAAGCTGTATTTTAAAACGTATTGTAACCTATGTTAATAAATCTGTCCGAATGTTGTTTTTAACACTGTCTTAGTTTAACAGTGTCTGTCTTAGAAAAATAATGCTGTGTGTTACGTGTCTCTAAACGCTGATTTTAACATTGATTCTTTAATTCTTTAACATTTTCTTACATCGCATTCACAACATAATTAATCTCTAATGGAAACATTAAATTGAATTTATTATTATTTGATAGAGTTTTTTTATTTTCTATATTATGTTGTTGTTTTTAAATTATTCTGTACCCATGACAGTATAATTATTAACACCGTACTAAAGCTTCATCAACTTATATTCAACTTTTAAAATCAAACGTAAATAGTAAATTTTAAGTAGATTGTTGTGTGTATAAATAAATAAGCTGGTTTTCCAGGTATCGTATCTAATTGGTTCTATAAAAAGAAATGTAGGCCGAATATGAGAGATATGAAAACAGCTTGACATAGTGGTCATTACGATAACCCAGGATGTCAGGAAATCGGTCTTCACACATCAGAGGCATTGTGTACTACCATCTATGTGTGTAGGGTTGGGGGGGGGGGTGGTCTAATTTTGAGTAGTGTTTTGGAATGGCGAATACTGACGAAAATATATACAAATAAAATTCTATTGATATCAAACAGAGGAATTTGGTGGTTAAAGGTTGCCCCGGTGGTTATTTTAATATTAGAGTTTCTGTTGGTTAATAAGCATTAATTAAACCAATCTTCTGCAACAGGTTTAGCAAAATATTTTACTTCTTATGTTGTTGAATATGAAATGGAAATGTTGAGTAACTTACTCAAAGTCAAATCGTCGCGATGGATAACAAGGTTTCAAACGTCTTCATAATCAATTTTAATTAAAAACATAGTTTACTCTACAACAGTACTTATAGTATACTAAATTGACCAGCAAAATAAAACAGGTAAGTAAATATTGGTAACTACATAATATACCGTCCTAAAAGTTTCAAGGGTTGAAAATAATGCTATAGACTACAAGATTTTTCCGAAATGTCCAATGTTGTGGCTACTAAAGAAGTAGCATAATTGATGAAATCTAGGTACAATATCTACTTAGGTGCGATACAGCGTACTTCAAAATAATATGTTCAAGATTGGTTTCTAACTTCCAGCATATCTCATAGTCTGCTGTCTATAATTCAGGTAATGTGACAATATCTGTTGTTTAAGTGAAGTCGAAATTCCTTACATTAGAAATTGTACCATTGGCTCTCATGTAACCAGCTATAAAGTTAGGTGATTCATAGATTCTTTACATTAAGAAATAAAGTTGATTGCCATGCGTTAAACACGTAAAGAAGACAAATGATACTTGCATATAGTCTCACGCTAAGTTGTGTCAAAATTCCAATAAACTCAACATTTTCAAGTGATTGTAAAGGGTAAGTCGGCCGTTGGGTGCCACATAAATCGAAATGTAATCAACGAACAGTTAAGGGGGAAGGCTCCGGTAAAAAAAACTTTTTTAATACTCGTTAGAAGACAGTTATTTCTTTATAGTTTTATTAAGATATATCCGCATATGCATTTCCACTTTAAAAAATTGGTGGAAAAATCTTGGTAACGATGACAACGGCGGCCATCTTGGAAAATTAACCCCTTCGTAGGTTTTCCACCATTCATAAAATATTACATTTTAAGCCCAATAAACAATCAATTCATAATCTTCTTCCATATTTTGGGGTAATCAGCTAAAAATTTTAAGTGCATATCTTCAAACTAATTTTTTATGAATTTTCAAAATATGTGTCCGTTCAAAACACTTAACTTTGGGGAATTTTGGGGCATTAAAACTAGTGTTTTGAACGGACACAAATTTTGAAAATTCATAAAAAATTAGTTTGAAGATATGCACTTAAAATTTTTAGCTGATTACCCCAAAATATGGAAGAAGATTATGAATTGATTGTTTATTGGGTTTAAAATGTAATATTTTATGAATGGTGGAAAACCTACGAAGGGGTTAATTTTCCAAGACGGCCGCCGTTGTCATAGTTACCAAGATTTTTCAATTTCTTTTTTCAGTGGAAATGCATATGCGGATGTATCTTAATAAAGCTGTAAAGAAATAACTGTTTTCTAACGAGTATTAAAAAAGTTTTTTTACCGGAGCCTTCCCCTTAAAGTTGTTTCCGTATTATCTTTTTTAGTAGCATCTTACATGAGTATTTGACTACCAATATAGAACTAGATGATATAAGCCACTATGTTATAGCCTGCACAGTGCTTCTACTAGATTTGTCATTAACGTAAAACACGGCTTCAATTATTTTAAATTATTATTAAAAAAATGTTAATTATACAATTTATTATAAGGAGATTACCTTTAAAAAGAATGTTTATTTCCCAAATTGTGATTGGTCCGACGTTTGTGAACTGACCAATCAGTAATTCCAAACAGAAAAGCGGGATGCCCATAAAAAATAGGCTGATTGTGTAAGGGATGAGAAACGCCCCTGCAACACATATTCAAGATTATGATGAATTGGACATAATGATAACAAGTAAATGCTTAAAAACACATCAATATCGATTACGTTTTTTGCATTAAATGCTTTGTTAATACGACATTTGTATCAAAAGTGTTGTTTTCTTTAAATAAATTGTGCATTTTAAAATTTGCAGCTTGCAGTTATATTTTATATATATGATGCTTTCATCCATACATTCATACATAAATACACTTTATGTAAACCCTACAGCATCACATTACTCATATACTCTATGTAGACCCACTCCATCACATCACTTATATATACTTTACACACCATCACATTAATTAGATATACTGCACACACCATTACATTATTTATATAAACTCTACTCGGACCCACCTCCTCCATTGACGTACGCTAGATGGGGAAACCTCCATATATTGCCCAATCCGACGGCGTTTCCAATGCACGTGACAATGAAATCAAGATGGCGTCCCCAGCTGGGTCGCTCGTCTGACTCCGGCTAAAAGAAAATCAAATGATATGTTGGCTAAAGCACGCCCATACACATACACATTCACTAACATATCGACTCATTTATCAATGTGTTAAGTGAACTGGGAATAATTGTGTATAAAAAGTGAACAATTAATGTTCAGAGAAACAAAGTAGGCTTATACACTGAAGACTTACCTTTTCTTTTTTCTCTTTTGCCATGGTAGAATTTCAGCTAAATTTTCTTTGACTAAACGTAAACAAAATTCGTCTAAATATAAAGGCAATCTTAGGTAATTCTAGTACTGGGATACTTTGGTTCTTTATAGTTCTGAATAAATAGATTGAATCTGCAAAATAAAATAAAAATTTGAAAATTACAATGGTATGACATTTTATGTGTTTCTATTGAAATGGCAGAGGCAGTGGTTCACCATCTTGCAAGTAAACTCGGACGTTGCTTAAAATAAGCAATTACTGTTTGACATGTGCATGTAGTTCTCATATTAAAATTAAAATTATAATAGTGTAACATAGAACATTACTTCAGCATACCGATCTTAGAGTAGATGTATACAAATATAATCAAAATTCGTGTTTTCTTTGATGAATAAATTAGGAATTGTGTATCTAACTTTATATCAATTACAATGTATAACTACAAACTTAAAACACACACAACTTGTTTTTATATATTAACGTAGTGATCCCATTCACCCCCTCCAATCTTCGCGGAGTAACCGGTTTTAGCAATGATATTTACCAGCCGCAATACATAACTAACACAAGGCGACAGTCACTAGATCTATCTTACCACCAATGTTTATCTTCTTACACCGATAGATCACACTATCATGTTTATAATTTAGTGGACTAGATACGCATTGAAGCTGTTGAACACACTTAAGGGTGCTAGACTAGTTTCTACACTTTACTAATAGAAATTTACCTCTACATATGCTAATTGTAAAGTTCAACAAACTGTTCAATAAATTGATATTAGTCAACATTGTGTACTCACCGATTTCTTTACTTCCTCTCTCTCCACACATACAAAAACATACACGCATCATGTATATATATATATATATATATATATATATATATATAAATATATATATATATATATATATATATATATATATATATATATATATATATATATATATATATATAATGTACAAATAAGAATATAAATTAATATTCATATACATATTTAAAGATGTATATATATCTATATCTATATCTATATCTATATCTATATCTATATCTATATATATATATATATATATATATATATATATATATATATATATATATATATATATATATATATATATATATATATATATATATGTACATATCTAAATAGGGGCCTGTATATATATATATATATATATATATATATATATATATATATATATATATATATATATATATATATATATATATATATATATATACAGTGTGTGTGTTATTTCCTATTTTAGGATGTGTGATTCAAGTTAATGTAATGCATGTATTTTCTGTTGCAAAAACGAAAGCCAAGCACAGGTATGCCAACAGCGCTGGCCACAGTGTGATTTATGTAAGTCACAGTGTAAGGTAAAACACAACACCGCTGTGAGGGGAGACAACAACGAGATCAATCACCGCTAGCAGTAAACCACCTGCCATACTTTACTTTATGGTGCTATTGTAGTCTGGGGCTTATTGTTAAGTTCTTATAAAATATTCAGGATTGGAACTTTTTAAATATGCAGCCGACCAAGTTTTAGAAGATAATATTAATGTATTTAAAATGTAATGTTAAATAAACGTTACAGAGAAAACAGTTTAGGATAGAAGTATTTCTTTGTGAAACATATTGCACTCATTAAAAGAGAACAAAAAGTAATTTTTATACTTGGCCATTGTCTCATTATGGTAGTATAGGGATGTTAACTGATCTACTCAACATTGAAATAAACAACACAGACTGTTAAATTATAGAAACTAGAAATCCCAGTATTGTCTCCACTGAATTTCTAAAAAGTAATGTGTGTCTTTACCTCTTATTTGTATAAGTGCTGAAATACATTGCCAAACCTACACTTGTTTATGAACATATATACAAATTTAGTTGACCAATCATGCATTGGCGAAACACAGTTTAAACTTCTCGTGTCTCTAATCAGTGTTTCTTTCAGAAAACCTGGGTCGAGGGTTGGGAGGGGGAGGTGTTTCTTGAATCTGCAGACGTATTTGAAATTTTGTGGGGAATGGCGAGTGTGGACGCTGGTTAAGTAAATTAAATAATTTCAATTACATTTTTTTTAAACCGGGAGGGTGGGAGTGCTCTGCCTGAGCAGTTTTAATGAAACTCTTTGTTTATTATTCTAAAACAAATCGAGTAGAGGCCCTAATATTGTAATGAAATGAGGAGAAGACTATAGGTCTTAAGATTAACATGTAACTTCTATGGCAGAAAAAAAAAAACAAGTTGAAACGTTGATTATAAAACAACCTGTAATGATGTTTGTTAATTAACTGATATCAAACTTAAGGTAAATAAAACAGCGAGGGTTCTGGTTATCAAATCAATACTGCTAGTGAAGTAGGTCTAAAGTTCGTGAACTTATCAGTTCAGTTATTAAAGCAGAGTTTGTAAAAACGTTAGGGGAATTTATGGGGGTGATATTTCAGAATGTAGTCAATATCGATGGCAGATCGCAAACAGACACCACTGAATTGTCAGCCATAAAAATGCACGGATTTTTTTACAGGAGGATAAGTAGTTAAATGGGATCTACAACACTATTTACCTTTAGACAAAGTCACTTACTAACTGATGACAGCTTGAATGGGACCTACAGCCAGTAATGACTTGATGACATTTTTCAATAAGATCTACATCCAGTAATGACTTGATGACATTTTTCAATAAGACCTACAGCCAGTAATGACTTGATGACATTTTTAATATGATCTACAGCTATTTATGACTTAATTACTTTTCGAATGAGACCGCCAGCTAGTTATGACATTATGACTGGTAGTTGAAATAGAAATGACGTGGATGGGACCTACACATTTTATTGAATATGAAGGGATAGTGTCGTCAGTACTATGCTGGGCCATCTTTATTTTAAACTACGTAAGTCAGGTACCCAACAAAGCTGGCTGTCATGTTTTACAATTGCAAGTCTGAATCAAGATTCAAACTCGAAACCTTCCGGCCAGCAGCCAAACACGCTCTACCAAACGACCACTCCGTCCCTCACACTTCACTTTAACACAACATATAATGCGTTGCTAAAATAATACATTAGTAATATTAATCAGCACATAACTGAATACTTGTTGCAATATTGAAATATAAGAAGAACAATTAAATATAAGAAAGCTATTGTATGATAATGGGAAAGCGTGACTTAGCGGTAGAGAATAAATAGACTGCTAACCCTAAATCCGGGTTCAAGTCAGTAGAACGTCCCTGATTTCTCCCAGCTCTAGTGGTTAGCTAACTCACGTTATGGAAAGAAAATAAGGCTGGGCATAGTGCTGACCACATTATCCCTTCATATGCCGAGATCCCTGAAACAGACGAACTATACTTCAATTGCCTCGTGTGCTTTGGTAATAACGGAAAAAGTTGATGATTGTGTGACCATCTGTGTCTTTTTCATAGATTATAGGCCTATATATGTTTAAATTTATAATTATTCTAAAAATATGTAGAAATCAAAATACTTTTAATAAAATTAACGTTAAGATTATGCTGTATTATTACGATTATTATACAAAAGATATCAATGTGAATATTGTTACACAAACGTTCTAACCTGTAGATCAAACGAAGTATCGAAGAAATATACGTTTAGCAAAATAGAAGTTTAACCTCATAACCAAGAGAGGTAAATCAAACTGAATGGACTGACACAGTTAGCCGTAAACACACTAGATAAAAAGCTGCGGTTAAGAAAGGGGAGGTAACGAGTGTCAATGTTGTGGGGGACGTTAGATAACTCTTGCGTCAACAGGGCAGAGAAGTAGTAATGAAATAATGTGTTTAAAAGACAGTGGCGTCCCCAAACGCCCCCTCGACATTAGGAATCGAAGAGTGTAGGTATATATATATATATATATATATATATATATATATATATATATATATATATATTAAAAGGAAGTGAATATATATGCAATGCATTTTTAAAAGTACAATATATATATATATATATATATATATATATATATATATATATGTATATATATATATATATATATATATATATATATATATATATATATATATATATATATATATATATATATACATATGGGTGGGTGTGTGTATATATTTTGCGGACAGACAGAGAGAGAGAGAGAGAGAGAGAGAGAAGTGCGCACATGAGCTTTTATATATTAGGATAAGACGAACAATTAAGTATTAGAAAGCTATTGTGTGATAATGGGAAAGCGTGGCTTAGCGGTAGAGAATAAATAGACTGCTAACCCTAAATCCGGGTTCAAGTCAGTATAATGTCGCCCGGCTCTGGTGGGTTGCTAACTCACGTTAGGGAAAGAAAATGTGGGCATAGTGCTGACCAAATGATCCCTTCATATGCCGAGATCCCTGAAACAGACAAACTGACTCGTGTGTCTTGGGTAATAACGGAAAAATTTGATGATTGTGTGACCATCACACAGTCTTTTTCATAGATTGTATATGTGTTTAAATTTATAATTATTCTAAAAATATGTAGAAATTAAAATACTGTTAATACAATTAACGTTAAGATTATGCTGTGCTATTACGATTATTATACAAAAGATATCAATGTGAATATTTTTACACAAACGTTCTTACCTGTAGATCAAACAAGGTATCGAAGAAATATACCATTAGCAAAATAGAAGTATAACTTCATAACCAAGAGGGGTAAATCAAACTGAATGGGCTGACACAGTTAGCCGTCAACACACCAGATAAAAAGCTCCGGTTAAGAAAGGGGAGGTAACGAGTGTCAATGTTGTGGGGGACGTTAGATAACTCTTGCGTCAACAGGGCAGAGAAGTAGTAATGAAATAATGTGTTTAAAAGACAGCGAGCGCTCATTAGCCGGGTTGAATGGTACCAAGTTTTATCCAATATCAGATAGGCTACTGGATACACCTCTGCAAGCTCTGAGAGACCTAAATACGATACAGTGCAGCTACACATTTTAATGTCTGTAGATTTAGCTACTTTTCTTTCCTCTGTGATAACAAATACAGGGCCTTAAGCTTGAATCATACTAGGTACGTGTTTATGGATGATGAATTGTATGTCATAAAAATCGTATGAATTATAGTTTTCATTTATTTGAACTGTTTTTCAAAATACAGTTTTATCATTATTGGGTGGATGAATTATATACTACAAGATGAAGATATAGTATATATATATATATATATATATATATATATATATATATATATATATATATATATATACATATATATATATATATATATATATATATATATATATATATATACATATATATATATATATATATATATATATATATATATATATATATATATATATATATGTGTGTGTGTGTGTGTGTGTGTAATATGTAAATGGTCACATGAATACTTGACACCTAAGTCTTTTTTTTATATCAAAGCTAGTAATCGTTATGAATTATCGTATCCTATAAAATATTTTTCTTACCTTGCAATATATTTTCTCAAACAATGTGGCTGCTTTAGTAGTCTAAATAATTACATGTCGACATTCCACGTTACGACACTATCAAAACACAAACGAACTAGACCGTCTTTTAAAGCTACACCAATCAACACAAATATCACAATCTTTATCGACTGAGGTGTGAGGCAGGTACACTGCCTACAGATAACTGTGTCTATTACTGAAGGAACATTGTTAAACTTTGAAGACGTGATTGGGGTAATCCATCAGACACGCTCCCTAAGTCAACACAGACCTGTGACCACACGTCTTTCTAACGTGACCACACGTCTCTCTAACGTGACCACACGTCTTTCTAACGTGACCCTTATCTAATCTCTTGAACTCAATTTTTGACAGCTCGCTCCTTGTTATCGGTTAGGTGTTGAAAATAGTTGAACGGTTGTTACGGTTGAAACTGTTCGGGTGTTGAAAATAGTCGAATCGGTGTTGTATTGTTATTGTTGAAACTGTTCGGGTGTTGAAAATAGTCGAACTGTTGTTATGGTGTTATTGTTTTTGTTAAAACTGGTCGGGTGTTGAAAATAGTAGAACAGTTATTGTTATTATTGAAACAGTTTGGGTGTTGAAAATAGTCGAACTGTTGTTATATGGTTGTTGTTTTTGTTGAAACTGGTCGGGTGTTGAAAATAGTAGAACAGTTATTGTTATTATTGAAACAGTTTGGGTGTTGAAAATAGTCGAACTGTTGTTATATGGTTGTTGTTATTGTTGAAACTCTTCGAGTGTTGAAAATAGTCGAATCGTTATTGTAATAAGTATTGTTTGAAAGTGTTCGGGTGTTCAAAATAGCCAAACTATTTTTTATCCAGCTTTTTTTGTTATTGTTGAAATGGTTTGAAAGTTGAAAATAGTTGAATCGTTATTGTAATATTGTTTGAACATGTCCGGGTGTTGAAATTAGTAGAGACTTTATTATTATTAATGATGAAACTGATCAGTTAACAACTAAGTCGTAATTGTTTCAAAAGCTTAGATTTATTTTAGAGAGTTGATTTTGGTTTGAGAACGTGGCAGTAAAAATCTTGTTAAAGAATATGTCTAGTACGAAAAAACAAACATACTGGTGGCTTATACATAATATATCAAAACACCGAACGTTGTGATCGTGATTAGAAAGATAAGATCGAGAAGCAAATTGTGGTGGTGGTTCTCAAATTGTACTGCTGTAACAGGTGAAGTGGGATATAACAATAATTATGACAACACCTCTCATTGTTCTTATATCACCTGCGTATGTTTTCAGGTTTGCACTACGCAGAACTAGCAGGCATCTGCCCCAACACCTCTGGCTCCGCCTACATGTACACGTACGTGACAATAGGAGAACTCTGGGCATTCATCATTGGATGGGGTCTTATAGGTTTGTTTCTTTCCTTCCGTGATCCTAGTTTTTAATGTCTGACTTGTACATTTTGAAATTCTTGAAAGTGTCAAAAATAAATCAAATGTTCTATGTTTAAAGCTATTAATATCATTGTTTGTTATTTTACTTGTAAACATGAAGTTTAAAAAGCTAAAACTACACCACCCTTGTAATAAAAGTACAGCTCTTAGTCATACTGTTAGTAAAGTGTGATGTAACTTGCAACAGAAGATCTAAACTAAATTTGTAGATCTGATGTGTTGGTCACTAAATCTTCATGGCTGTGTGCAGGTTCCCATCAATTCAATCAATCAACTCTTAAGGTCCCATCAATTCTATCAATCAACTCCTAAGGCCCCATCAATTCAATCAATCAACTCTTAAGGTCCCATCAATTCTATCAATCAACTCTTAAGGTTTCATCAATTCAATCAATCAACTCTTAAGGTTCCCTCAATTCTATCAATCAACTCTTAAGGTCCCATCAATTATATCAATCAACTCTTAAGGTTCCATTAATTCTATCAATCCACTCTTAAGGTCCCATCAATTCTATCAATCAACTCTTAAGGTCCTGTCAATTCTATCAATCAACTCTTAAAGGTCCTGTCAATTCTATCAATCAACTCTTAAGGTCCCGTCAATTCTATCAATCAACTCTTAAGGTCATATCAATTCTATCAATCAACTCTTAAGGTCATATCAATTCTATCAATGAACTCTTAAGGTCCCATCAATTCAATCAAATCAACTCTTAAGGTCCCATCAGTTCTATTAATCAGCTTTGACCAAACTATTGTTCTACTCTGACTTAAGTTACCTAAAATGACAGTCCATTGGTTTAGTGAAGTAGAGTTCACCTGATCCTGTGACCTTGCCATATGAAGGGATAGTGTGGTAAGCACTATGCCCAGCCACCCTTATTTCCCTTGCGTAAGGTAGGTACTCACAGGATTCGAACTCAAGACTTTTGGGTTTGCAGTCTAGCACTCATCAGCTAGGCCACACCGTCCCATTTGTTTTAACCTAACATAACCATAGTTCTACTCTACTGTACCTTGTTCTACTTTACTAAATCTATTGTTCTAGTCTACCATAATCATTATTCTACGCATGTATAATTATTGTTCTACTCATGTATAATTATTGTTCTACTCATGTATAACCATTGTTCTACTTCTGTGTAATTATTGTTCTACTCATGTATAATTATTGTTTTACTCATGTATAATTATCGTTCTACTCATGTATAATTATTGTTCTACTCATGTATAATTATTGTTCTACTCATGTATAATTATTGTTCTACTCCTGTGTAATTATTGTTCTACTCATGTATAGTTATTGTTCTACTCATGTATAATTCATGTTCTACTCTTGTTGCGTATGTGATAGGCACAGCAGCCGCTTCTGTAGCTTTAAGTGAGACCTTTCACTCCATCACTGAAAAAAAAGATTTCTGGTTTTTTAAACAGTTGCATGGAATCTGCTAGTGAGTGATATTTACTTTTTTTTTTGGACTAAAATAATTACCTGAAAAGTTTAAACTGAGCAACATCAGAATGGAAAAATTTGCTAGGTAAATCAATGCAACATTGCTATTGCATGTTGGAGTAGTAGGTTTCAATAATGGTGGTTCATTTGTTCAGGGTGGTTCATTTGTTCAGGGTGGTTCATTTGTTCAGGGTGGTTCATTTGTTCAGGGTGGTTCATTTGTTCAGGGTGGTTCATTTGATCAGGGTGGTTCATTTGTTCAGGGTGGTTCATTTGTTCAGGGTGGTTTATTTGTTCAGGGTGGTACATTTGTTCAGGGTGGTTCATTTGTTCAGGGTGGTTCATTTGTTCAGGGTGGTTCATTTGTTCAGGGTGGTTCATTTGTTCAGGGTGGTTCATTTGTTCATTTTGTTGTGAATATCTCTAATAGCCTCACACACTCTAATCCTCTTGTAACTAAACTCACTCTATTGCTAATAGATTCTCATACAAAGCTTAATCCACATATCCCCCCCCCCCCCCAGATATCTTCTAACCATCATACAATGCCTAAAAAGTTTATTTACATTGACCATTAAATTATTAGTTACTTCCCATTTATAAATTAAAAGTAAATAAGGGAAACAAGAAATAGATATTTTCAAAATTCTTTACCGATAAAAACTAATTCTGCATTAATGAAACTCTGAAATAGAATAATTGTTTTCTATGTTTCTTAAATATTAGTAATATAACTTTAATATCACTGATGGTCTAATCTTTATACTTCTTTAAATTTAAAAGAAACATTGGACTTAAAGTCAACTTAGAAAACTATTGGTTGAATTTAATACTTAACTTTTTATTTTTTACTTTAAATAATTATTTAGAGTCCTTTTTATGTTTTTATGTTGATTAGTTCAGATATCAATAGTTGTATTAATCATTAAGCTGAAATTAATTATTAATTAATGAACACAATATGACTTTTTTTTGTAAAGAACAGAACAGATTTTCATTTATAAAATATGAAACAAAACTTCTTTCAGAAAAAAACATGCATTGAATAATAAGCTTTTATGTAATAATGCACTAAAAATGAGTACATAAAATGATTATCTTTAAATATAAAATAATACTATTTAAATAACCATAAAGAAAAGCTGACAGCCCTAATCTGCCCCCTACTGACTGCCCTAATCTGCCCCCTACTGACTGCCCTAATCTAATCTGCCCCTACTGACTGCCCTAATCTGGCCCTACTGACTGTCCTAATCTGCTCCCTACTGACTGCCCTAATCTGCCCCCTACTGACTGCCCTAATCTGCCCCTACTGACTGCCCTAATCTGCCCCCTACTGACTGCCCTAATCTGCCCCCTACTGACTGCCCTAATCTGCCCCTACTGACTGCCCTAATCTGCCCCCTACTGACTGCCCTAATCTGCCCCTACTGACTGCCCTAATCTGCCCCCTACTGACTGCCCTAATCTGCCCCTACTGACTGCCCTAATCTGCTCTCTACTGACTGCCCTAATCTGCTCCCTACTGACTGCCCTAATCTGCTCCCTACTGACTGCCCTAATCTGCCCCCTACTGACTGCCCTAATCTGCTCCCTACTGACTGCCCTAATCTGCTCCCTACTGACTGCCCTAATCTGCTCCCTACTGACTGCCTTAATCTGCTCCCTACTGACTGCCCTAATCTGCCCCCTACTGACTGCCCTAATCTGCCCCTACTGACTGCCCTAATCTGCTCCCTACTGACTGCCCTAATCTGCTCCCTACTGACTGCCCTAATCTGCCCTCTACTGACTGCCCTAATCTGCTCCCTACTGACTGCCCTAATCTGCCCTCTACTGACTGCCCTAATCTGCCCTCTACTGACTGCCCTAATCTGCTCCCTACTGACTGCCCTAATCTGCCCTCTACTGACTGCCCTAATCTGCTCCCTACTGACTGCCCTAATCTGCCGCCTACTGACTACCCTAACCTTGTCCAATGTTCCCCTCCCAGGTCTGCCCCACATTGACTTTGTTGCTACGCTGGTCTGTCTCCTGCTGATGTGGCTGCTGGCCAGTGGTGTCCAGATGTCGGCCCGTGTAAACAACGTCCTCAACGGCCTCAACTCTGTTGTCTGGGCTGTTTTGTTGGAGCTTCTCTTTACCTGGGCTCCTCGTCCAACTGGTCACAACATGGCGGATTTTTGCCATATGGATACCATGGGGTCAGTTTCTTTCTGTAGTGCTGGCTTTGACTCCATGAGGGTCAGTATTTAGTGAGAGGAAGATAGTCTAATCTATAAGCTATTTACTTTATTTTTAATTAACATTCTAGAAAATATAGAACACAAACAATCAATACTGTCTCAAATGTTATTTAAAAATGAAGAAAAAATTGTCACAAACTTACATTGGTATACAATTTAAATTCAATGATTATTTGATGTATTTAGTTATATGCTGAATGTTTAGTGAGGGGATTCCTCTAAGTTTTGATGTCTTGTATCTTTATACTGATAACTTTGTTTGGTTAATTAGACAAGAATGATGCAATTTGACATAAAAATAGTCTTGGCTCACAAGGATTAATGTTGATTACATTTTTAAACATGTTTTGCTGAGAGTACAATAATAATGACTTATAGTTAAAAGACTGATTAAGATGACTCAAATTTACAATATTAGATTACATAGACACTTTGTTAGTTTATTATGTAGGATATGTATGTATAATTTTAATGCACATTAATGTTATTTTATATCTTAAACTTTAATTGATAAAAGTTTAGTGTTTCACCTTTTAAATAATAATTTTTTATCTTTTATGTTGCAAGTCTGTCATAATTATTTTACAGATTTGTTATACTTTAAAATATTAAACATTATTGTATCAAACATCTACACAATACAAAAACATTTTCTGATTTTTTTTTTAACCAAACCACCTTGCAGGTGTTTACTGCTGTGCCCACCGCCTGCTATGCATTTATTGGTTTTGACGGCCTGGCTACCACAGGGGCAGAGTGCCGGACTCCGGCCAGATCCATCCCCATCTCCATCCCCATCTCCATCCTCATCAACATCCTCATCTTTACATGTGTTGTTGCTGGCTTGACGTTCAACATGCCTTTCAAGTAAGAACTTATATCAGAAATCTCTGACACAGATCAGTAATGAAAAGGCGGTATTGAGCTAGTGAATCAGCAGCAAATTAGCACTACTCACAAACACATTTTAGATGACGTACTAAAACAATTTTCCTTAACAAAGTATATAGTATGATATCCAGTCTAGTATGATAGCCAGTCTAGTATGATAGCCAGTCTAGTATGATATCCAGTCTAGTATGATAGCCAGTCTAGTTTGTATATGAAAATTCCTTTCTCTGTCAACCTTGCATTTAAAACAAAATGTAACTACCCTTACAAAAATGAAGTAGAGTTCAGTAATTTCAGTGACCTTGGTATATGAACTAGGTCAGCACTATGCCTAGCTACCTTTACTTTCCCTACTGCAAGTCAGTTACTCTTTAGAGCTGGGTAGACTTAAGGATGTTCTATTGACATGAACCTGGGATTCAAACTTGAGACTTTCAGGTTAGCAGTTGTTTGCCCTACCATCTGACCATTCCGATGCATGCTGGATTATTTTTTTTCTTGGTAGTATTATAGCTTTTTTATAAACATAAATTAATGTACAATATTTCTTTATTTCTTTAGTTTTAGAATATCTATTTAAATAAACCGGTAGTGATCTCCCCTAAACTTTCTCGAATATTCTTAAATAAAACAACAGGGGATGGTAACTGGGGATATAGTTATGATTTTTAATCCATTTTAAATACTTAAACTTTTAAAAATAGAATAGAATCTCATTAAAAAACAATTGCGCACCAAGCAAACGCCGAATAAAGATGTGTATAATAGTGCGCAATATTATTAGTACTTTATAAATTTACATGCGTTTTTTGAAAATACGGAAATAGCGTAAAGTAGTACTTCCGGTAAACGGAAATTACTGAAAATTTGATAGAAGGTTGAGAATTAGATTTATTACTTACATGGGAAATTTCATTTATCTATCTGAAACAGTACTCAAGTTATAGGCTTTTAAAAAATTCAAAGTAGAAAAAGTACCACTTCCGGTTATCGGAAATCGCTCAAAAGTTGATCAGGATCTACGATTTTGATAAAATACTTATATATGAAAGTTCATCAACCTAGCTGTAACGGTACTCAAGTAATCGTGTTCACACACAGACAGACAGACAGACACACTGACATACGTACAAGATTGCAAAATTATGTTTTTCCGTATCAGTGAGGTGTAAAACATCGAGATTTGCAAAAATCTCGATTTTTTGCACGATTACAAGACTTTCTCTATACTTCATATATACGAGAAAGTAAAAAGTGTATAAACTTTTTGTCAGTTAGAATATTAAATTGTCAGCACACCTAGTAGTTAATGCCACAGAGTTTTAAAAATCTACTGAATAAATGTACTCAAGAATTCAACCCATGAAAACTCACCACAGAAATTCTACCCAGAATTGTTCACAAGAATTCTACCCAAAAATCCTACCCAAAAATCCTACCCAAAAATCCTACCCATTATCTCCACTGAGAAGACCAATAATTGATTCTACTTCCCTAGGCTTCTCCCTTAATTAAATTTACAATAATTAATTCCACTTCCCTAGGCCTCTCCCTTAATTACACTAATTAATTCCACTTCCCTAGGCCTCTCCCTTAAATATAAAATTTACTCTACTTCACCAGCCTACTCCCAGCAGACACAGCTATGCTGGATGTGTTCGCCATCAACGGCTACCCTGCCCTCAAGTACATCATGGGGGTGGGGGCAGTCGCTGGTCTGTTTGCTGCCACTTTTGGATCTTTGTTTCCTCTTCCTAGGGTGCTACAAGCAATGGCACATGATGGGCTTTTGTTTAGGTAAGGCTAGTCATGGGCTTTAGTTTAGGTGATACTAGCCTCGGGATTTTTTTTTACAAAAAGCCAACTAGGGTGGTCTTTTTACGTAAGGCTATCCTTAGGCTTTTGTTCATTGGCATAGCTAGGGGGAGGGTGGGTAGCTGCCATGGCGCTGTTCCTACAGGGGCACCAAAAGGGGTAGAAAAAGTTCGATTGAATTATAGACAGCCAAAGTTAAGAAAATATACAACTACTAGGCTTTACACACTGATTTAATTCTTTTCTTTACCAAAAATTAAACACTGTTTTGGGATAGTGACTGTTAAATATAACCAACATTTTAAACATAAGGGAGGGGGTGGGCTTTTTCACCAATATGAATAAATAACTATAATATGAAGGAGGGGAGGGGGTAGTTTGTCCCAGCCTCTGCTTTTGTTAAAATACAAACTAAGCCATAGGCTTTTGTTAAGTTTGGTGGAAAGGCTTCCATGGATTTTGTTTATACAAGGACTGTTTTAATGTTTCTAAATAAATACTTTATCTTCTCTATATTATTGCAGTCTAGTTACCTTAATAAATTATTTGACTATTCTTTCAGATATTTTTCCCTCGTGTGCCCCAAGCGCCACACAGCATTACGTCCAACCATTACATCTGGCCTTGTGGCTGCCTTTCTTGCAGCATTTGTCAGCCTGACCCTTCTCATTGGACTGGTGCTAATTGGCACCCTCTTGGCCTACGTCATTGTCACCTATGCAACGCTAATCATCCGATACGTCGACCTTTACTCAGCACCTCTCTACACGCCCATACCTGTCAAGTTCCAGACATCTGTTTCAGAGAGTTCCAATCATCATGATTCCTACTTGACTTGCTTGCCTGGTATTAAAAGAAAAACTTCCGACACAGATCTGCAGGGGAACCAAACCACTGACGGTTCTTGTCTCAGCTTCAGTAGACAGTCGTCACATTCTGAGAGTTCCAGCAAGGAGGTGGGTGGGGTTATAAACCCTGCGTACCAACCCGAGGGAGCCTCTGCTTGTTCCAGAAGGGACTCCTCCAGCTCTCTGTTTAAAAGACATGAAGACGATCACAACGACAGCGGTCACTTTTTGAAAAACAGTGAAGAGAAATCTTCTTTATTGGAAGTTTACACACAGTTTCCCAAACACGATAAAAAATATATGCACCAAGCAACCACAGTGTTCAAAATGTACAAGGTTGACGCTATATGTTAGCCAGCATATCTACGTCTTTCTGTTTGCATTGTATGCAAGTATATTTATGTGCTGTGGAATTGTGGCTAACCTGTACCAGTTTATATTGGACAAGAATATACTTGTGATTTGTATACTTTGTTTGTTGGTGGTTACCATGACAACCCTTGCTGTTATTTTAATGCTTCTTCCACACTCAAAAATGTAAGTTTTTCATAATTAGCTACCAGTTCATTAATTATGCTAATTAAATACATAGCTGACCTATGATACATATCCATTGGGAAGATGGAGTGGTATTGATAGAACTATACCAAATACAGGCAGAATGGGTTAATTTTTGTTATCAACACATAGCAATAGCCTGTGTCATGCTGGGTACCTACATAAGCTGAGTAAATATGGACAATGTTAGAAAAATGAATAAATATTTAAAGAAATTATTAGAGATCTTTTAAATCAAAACTAACAGCTTTTATGATTTAGAATAGTAATTTTTATTTATTTGGGAACGGCCATTTATAGTTGATACACTAATTTCACCATTTGAAGAGTTTTTTAAAACCTATTTAAAAAAACAAAAGTCTATTACAGAGAACATGATGTTTCAAACCTAAGTAAAGAAACTATAACTTTTCCTTATAGAAAACACATTTTAAACCTATTTAAAGAATTTCTGTATAACTTTTCCACAGGAAACTTGTTTTAATAAGCCTTTTTAAAAAACCCTCAATGACTTTGCCTCACAGAGAACACGTTTAAGCAGAGTTTCTTCCAGGCATCAAAACGAAATGAAATTTATATAATTTATATAGAAAATATATACTTTTACATCCCCCCCCCCTCCGAAGAAAGTCTACCGCCCCCTCGAAAATTTCAAATGCCCCCACCCCCCGGAGAAAAAGGTCAGGAAGAAACACTGGATTTAAGCCTAAAATATTTCTGTATAACTTTTCCACAGAAAACATGTTTTAATAAGCCTATTTAACAAAACCCCATAACATTTCCGCACAGAATACACTTTTTAAGCCTATTTAAATAATTCCTGTATAACTTTTCCCTAGAAAACATGAAGGCTTTAGAGCTCCATTTGTTCCTCTGATCACTGTTTTCACTGCCAGCATTAATCTCTATTTGATGACATCACTACACTGGATCACATGGCTTCTATTTTTAGTCTGGATGGCAATAGGTAGGTACCATCTTTTAGTGATCACATACTTTAAATATATGAGGTTTTTCTTTTGAATCCGTAGAGAGGTAAACTACCCTTTCAAACCTTAAGGTACAAGAGGCAGGTGAAGTAGAGTTTACCTGATTCAATTATAGGGATAGTATGGTCAGCACTATACCCAGCCACCTTTTTTTCCCTTTAGAGCTGGGTGAACACATGGACTTGAAGCCAGGATCAGAAGTCTATACTTTAAGGGTTAGCAGTCAAATGCTCTACAATTTGACCACTGCGTCCCTTGAGAGATGAAAAGCTTTATTGCTAGATTTGTCTACAACTATTTAAAAATATTAATTACATCGTAAAATTACAAGTTCTGAAATTTGACTAAGTTCTTTCTAGTTTAGATAGAGCGTATTTTTTTCTACTTTGCTACAAAATTTCAAAATCTTAAAACATAAATGGGAGAGATTAAATAATAAATTTGTTTAAATGAATATTTACATATATTTTTAGAGCTGATTTATTTTTTAAAAATTATTTAAATACCATTTTTCCTCACCTTTGCTTCCCCCCGCCCCACCCCGCAGGTTTGGTCCTGTACTTTCTGTATGGGATCAAGAACAGCAGCCTCATTGTGAAGAGGGAAGAGGACTGGGAGGATCCTGAGGGGGAGGCGGATAGTGCGGACACTGTTATACCAGTTTCAACCAATGATGTCACTCAACCCCTACTTCAGCAGAATCTCTTCTCTAGTAACAACTTGACTACAATGGTTTCTGTAACAGAATCTTTACTTCCTTATACATACTGCTTAAGTTAATGTAACTTCAATTCTGAAGATTGTCTACTGCAATGCAACCCTTATTTTCTAGGGTCTGAGCCAGTCTTTCAATAGAATTCATCCTTTAACAGAGCAACTTTTATACATTCACAAGTTTAATATGCTTACTTTGATGCAATCACTATTGTAGTACAATTACTTTTCAATAGAGCTATTTAAGTAGAGCTTTGTGAATAGAGCTATTTGAATATAACTATGTGATAGAGCTATTTAAATGAAGATATATGAATAGAACTATTTAAATGAAGCTATTTGAATAGAACTATGTGAATAGAGCAATTTGAATTCAGCTATTTGAGTAACGCTATTTGAATAGAACTATTTAAATGAAGCTATGTGAATAGAGCTATTTAAACGAAGCTATATGTATAGAGCTATTTAATAGCTAGCCCGCTGATTCAGTCTTTCAGCAAGCAGTTTGTTATTTTGTTGTTGTTATAACTTTTACATATCTTTGACAAACGTACTCTATGTATTATATGGTGTTGTGTTGATGTAGTTGAAAATGTTGATCAATGTTATACTGAAATAGCTAAAAATACTTCATTGAAAAAAATATTGTGTTAAAATAGTTGTTTTTGCGTGTGTTCAATCTACAAACCCTAAACCTTGATAAACATGCACTTATATGTATAAACTTCATTTATTTATTTAGGATCTTAGACACTAAATATTGCTAAATGTGACCAGTTTATATAGGCCATGTAATTTTTTAATGCCCTGTTGATATATTGCTGTATGTTACCTTTTTATGTCTGCTATAGTTGATCTACTTTTTAAGATATGTTACCAGATTATGTGTATGTTAGATGACCACATTTTGACCACATGTTTTTAGCCTTGAAGGCTGAGCAATAAATATTACCTGGGGAAATTAAAATTTATGTGAGATTTTGTTTTATTTTGTGTCCACACTGCAAGAAAGTGTTCACTTAAAGAATACAGGGAAATAACTCCAGCACCATGGCATTGTAAGAACACAAATAATATAGGGAAATAACTCTTATTCTAGGTCACGTTCTACATGACAAGATCGTTGTTTTTATACAGTACAGGAAAGTAACTTCACTTTATTTATTGATAAAAATTAATTTGTATAGGCATGTTCAGCTAAAATTTCCAATTAGTATATTCTAGTCACTTAAAGTTACGTAATACCAGTAAAAAGTTATCATTTAGGCCACTCATTATCGGAAATGTATCTAATACCTATTGCTGTTTTTGCATTGTTTGGAAATTTCATTTCCTCGGTTACAACATGAATAGTAAAAAAAATGTACCAGTTTGTTTCAGAATGTCACGTAGACTCCTATAACAGGAGCTTCCTCAGACAACTCAGACAGACGTGACGTTAATCTAAGCTCAGACAGACGTGACGTTAATCTAAGCTCAGACAGACGTGACGTTAATCTAAGCTCAGACAGACGTGAGGTTAATCTAAGCTCAGACAGACGTGACGTTAATCTAAGCTCAGACAGACGTGACGTTAATCTAAGCTCAGACAGACGTGACGTTAATTTAAGCTCAGACAGACGTGACGTTAATCTAAGCTCAGACAGACGTGACGTTAATCTAAGCTCAGACAGACGTGACGTTAATCTAAGCTCAGACAGACGTGGCGTTAATCTAAGCTCAGACAGACGTGGCGTTAATCTAAGCTCAGACAGACGTGACGTTAATCGAAGCTCAGACAGACGTGACGTTAATCTAAGCTCAGACAGACGTTACGTTAATCTAAGCTCAGACACACGTGACGTTAATCTAAGCACAGACAGACGTGACGTTAACCTAAGCTCAGACAGACGTGACGTTAATCTAAGCTCAGACAGACGTGACGTTAATCTAAGCTCAGACAGACGTGACGTTAATCTAAGCTCAGACAGACGTGACGTTAATCTAAGCTCTGACAGACGTGACGTTAATCTAAGCTCAGACAGACGTGACGTTAATCTAAGCTCAGACAGACGTGACGTTAATCTAAGCTCAGACAGACGTGACGTTAATCTAAGCTCAGACAGACGTGACGTTAATCTAAGCTCAGACAGACGTGACGTTAATCTAAGCTCAGACAGGCGTGACGTTAATCTAAGCTCTGGCAGACGTGACGTTAATCTAAGCCCAGACAGACGTGACGTTAATCTAAGCTCAGACAGACGTGACGTTAATCTAAGCTCAGACAGACGTGACGTTAATCTAAGCTCAGACAGACGTGACGTTAATCTAAGCTCAGACAGACTTGACGTTAATCTAAGCTCAGACAGATATGAACGTCCAGAATAAACATTGTAAAAGTAAAGCCTGAGTAAAACAGCAGATTTGCTTGACCACTCAACCAAGGGTCGTTAATCCAAACCACTAGTTCTTAACATTTTTGGAGGTACCGAACCCCACCAGTTTCATGTGTGCTTTCACCGGACCCCTCTTAATAGAGTTCTATCGTCCGCACTAATGAAACCCGATCGTCAATCATATGGGTTGGGTTTGTTTTGACCTCAGCCGAACTCTTGAGTAAGACCAGAGGCGTAGCGAGTGGGGGGAGGGGGGGGGGGGGGGTGCGGACCGCACCGGGTGACACCATTTAGGGTGGGGGGGGGGGTGACACCAAGGCAAAAATAGCAAAATATATGCAGAAAAATGATTGTTTCACTTTATTAAATGATTAATTAGAGTGAATTAGTCTTTCATGAGCAAAGTGGACAAATCCCGACAACGGTGGAGGGGAGGGGAGGGGGGGGGGGGGGGTTGACACCAAGACGTAAACCTGCTAATGATGAAGAAAACATGAAAAATTCAGCTGAATTTATAACCGAATATAGATACAAATAGGTAGTATTATCTGAACACATTTTAAAGCAATCACCGTGGATATGAAAATAGGTGGGGAGAGTTACATCAACACAACGTTGCCTGAGGTGAACGGTTTGGTTGAGAATCGTAATAAGCTATAAATACATGGTTGGGGCAGTGTTTCTTTAAGACTTTTTTCTCCGGGGGGGGGGGGGGGGGCACTTGAAATTATCGAGGGGGGGGGGGGGGGGCGGTAGGTAGACTTTCTTCGGGGGGGGGGGGGGGGGGGGCTGTAGAACTTTTTCGGTGGGGGGGGGGGGGGGTTTGGTTTGGGGTGGAGGGGGTAAACCAGTAAAAAAAGTAAATGCATCCAGCAGAAAAAAAATTAATACATACACAAATGCGTATATACATACTTGCAAGTGTATATGGATTATATATATATATATATATATATATATATATATATATATATATATATATATATATATATATATATAATTTCTTATCGATTTCTCTTACGGAGGGGGTGCCGCACCGGCAGAAGCGTAGCGACCCTTCCCGGCGCCCGGGGACAAACTTTCAATTTGGCGCCCCCCTCGGGAGCACATTTTCAATTTGCACCTGCACCCCCCCCCCCTCAAACTTTCGATTTGCACCACTCCCCCCCCCCCCCCAAACTATATATAATGCAAAAATGCAGCTAAAATGACATTTTAATTTGTTTTTACAACCCATTTTGGCGCCCCCTAAGGTCCGCGCCCGGGGACGTATGTACCCCACCTGCCCCCCCCCCATCGCTACGCCTCTGCGCACCGGGTAACACCCGACCTCGCTACGCCATTGAGTAAGACTCAACCAGGGATTTGATCTAAACACATGCATGTCCAGAAGTAAACAACAGTTTGAATAGATAACTCCAGAGATCTCATAAAACGAACATTTTACTCAACGCAATTTTATCTTGGCAAGACCTAACACCATTAGATGCTGTCTTACACACATTTATACCTACTCGCATGTGTATTGGCCTAGATATAGGGGATACAAGCAAGACTGAAGGCTATGTAGCTTGAAAGATAACACGGCCAACAATTAATGCAAACAAATTGGGTGATTAGTTTGAGAAGACTACGTTTTATTTTATCCCAGACACAGTAGCAGGTAGGTTGTGGATCAGTAGATAGAGGGGATTTTGATCGTGTTGTTTCAAAGCGATTTTTTTTGAACATTTATGAGAACAACGTGTAAAGTACAGAAAGAGTTAATTCTATTGAATTGTATGTCTGTGAACACGATAACTTGAGCACCGTTACAACTAGGTTAATGAAATTTCATAAATAAGTATTATTTTAAATTTGTAGTTCTGTATCAACTTTTCAGCGATTTCCGATAACCGAAAGTGGAGCTTATTCTACTTTTGGATTTTCATAAGCCCATAACTTAAGTATTGTTTCACATAGATAAACGTAATTTCACATAGAAGCAAAATATCTAATTATCTTCCTTCTGCCGAATTTTGAGCAATTTCCGATTACCAGAAGTGCTTTTCGATACTTCCGATTTCTCAAAAAAAACGTATATCCTAATATGTAAAAGGCCATGTGCGCACTTCTCTCTCTCCAGCCGATCAAACACTATTTTCTATGTAAGACTCAATGAAATTATCCATGACAGAGTCGATGATAACTACCGCTCTCTTGGATATTTCTCTTAAGAAACTCAATGATACCGCGTTATTAGTTATAAAGAGACAGAGAGTTTATCAAAACGGAAAAAAATTCAATTCGTTTAATTAACAATGCGTTTCACGTAATTATTAATTATTAATTTCCCTGCGATTGATACAATTGTTCAGGGACAGTTAAACTATTTTTTTTGAAAATACAGAACCTCTATCTTCGTTTATAATTTATTAATTAAAATAAGATTTTTTTTAAATAATTAAAATTGGCCTTTCTATTATATAGTTTGAAAAAAAATTAATAGGCTAACTAATGAATATAATAGATAATTTTAATAATTTTTCATTCTAAACCTATCGAATATCTTTTTTTAAATGCAAGGTAATCTTTTATTCTTTTATGGATCCTACAAAAGTAACTTTTCATTTAATAGCCTAATGAAAAAAAACTCTTAATAAGAACTTTTAATCCTACAAATATTAGAGTAGTCTCCCTTGACAGTTTCTATTCGAATGTATTTTGTGTTGATTTTCGTTGTGAAATACAGTTGACTTTTTAAATTAATTATATAAGTAAACAATCTATCTCTTTGTATATTTATTTTTAAGAATATTATTATAATACTTAGAATAAGTGTTTCTTGTTAAATAGCATTTTTTAAATTATTTCTCATTCTAAATCTTTGCTATCGAGTTTCATGGGTGTTTAAATTTAAGATTATGAACACATCGGCTTGACGAAAATGATTATATACACTTAAATACATAATAAAATTTACTTTTATTAATACACCTACACTATTATATGCACACACATACAAAAGAATATTTTAGCGGCTACATCGTCAAAAAAAAAAAAGGAAACTCCTTTATACCTAACAACAAAAACGTAAAAATGCATAGTCCTAGAGCACACTAGCACATACATAATTACATACGAACATATGTGTGTGTAAGTAAGATGTGCGGTAGGTAGACAGGCGGAGTGGAAGGAAAGCAGTTTGGCAGGAATAACGGCAGGTAGAAAAGTAGGTAGGCAGGTAGCAGCGCAGACAGGTTAGTGGATAGGTAGGTATGTGGGCTGGGAGTTAGGTATGTAGGTAGGTGGGCCTAGGAAGGAAGGCGCCTCACTTGGTATAGTGAGCGATTATAGTTGCTCATCATATTCATAGCGGTTCGCAATTATTAAAACGAACGAAGGTACCATAGTACTCACAGGAAAGCCCGGGAAGCTAAATTGAACCCTGTCTGGGCGCCACCAAATCTATTTTTTTTTCGCAGAAACCTCCACTGGGGTATTAGCAATAGCTTCTCAAATTTGAATGACAAACGAGTGAAATGTTTGGTAATGCTTAAACAAACAAACCCACATATTCGTTGTTGGCAGTGGCGTAGGCAGGGGGGTTAGGGGGGTCATAACCCCCCATAGACCCCTCGGTATATATATAAAGTATGAGGGGGTTTGTAAATCGAAATTTTAAGGGGGGGGGGGTGCTAATCAAAAGTTTGAGGGGGGGGGGGTTGAAAATCGAAATTTTGAGAGGGGGGTAAAAATTTGAACCCCCCTCCCACATGAGACGATCCTGGCTACGCCACTGGTTGTTGGGACGCGGGTTTGTCCACACTGTCGCCTGGACGCACGATCCTTGAGTGTATGTTAATCAACCTCTGTTCTAGTGAGGTAGAACACACATCGGCGTCTGACCACATGTTAGAGATGGGTCCCTTGGCGCTCCTGTGAGCCACTGGTTACACTACCGCAGGGGCGCTCCTTATTCGGTTTAATTATCAAATGTCGTGTGCCACCGTGTCGCTGTTGTAGGGTGCTCTTTAAAAAGAAAATAGGCGCTCCCGGTAGAGCCCGGGGCGCTCGCTGTTGCCAATTGCCACAGCGCCGGCGGGCGCTCATTATTCTACTTAGTGAACAATTATAGTAGCCCATCAAAACCGTAGTGTCTCCCGGGGAAGCTCTTGACCGCTCTGGGTCACTCAATCTCATGGGAACTGGCGGATGAATCTGGTGTAGTTCTACCACTGAATCTCAGAGGCGTAACGACCGTTTTTGGTACCCAAGGACAAACTATCAATTTAGCGCCCCCATATATATTTTTATATTTATAATGCAAAACTGTAGCAAAAATGAGCTTTTATTTTTTTCCAACCCATTTAGGCGCCCCCTAGGGTCGGCGCCCGGGGATATATGTACCCCCCCCCCCCCCCACCGCTACGCCTCTGCTGAATCTAGTAGTACCTATAACCGCAATTGTTGAGATAGCTGCTCTGGATTCTGGGCTCATAATCGTATAATGAGAAAAATCAAACCTTACCAGGGTGCTTCTCGAAACCCTTTTCACCAAATCCCAAAAATTTCATGGCACTCGTACAAACAGTATCAAATCGCATTCGACTTTCATTTTTATGGAGAAAAATCGCATCGCTTCCTGCCAGAGACTCCAAGCACCGACAGAAGGGGGGCGCCAAAAGGGGTAGAAAAAAATCCTCATTCTTCAGTCAAATTTAAGAAAATATATTTATACACGCCTGATTACCTGAATTGTTGTAAGTATGAGAATGTATGTAGGTGTGGGCGCCTTTTTGCCAGCGTTTAAATAGGGTTGGCACAAAATTGATAGTTGGCCCCAGGCCCCGGAATAGGTTGCTACGCCTCTGCTTCCTGCTAGGGCGCCGCCCTTGCGAAATTTTAAAAAAACTTTCCGCAGAAATCTCCACAGGAGTATACTCAAAATTTTAAAAAAACTTTCCGCAGAAATCTCCACAGGAGTATACTCAAAATCTTCACAAACAGTGCTTTTTTTTCATATATTTTTCTCCGAGGAGGGGGGGGGGGGAGAGGGGGGGGACTTGACATTTCCGGGGGGGGGGGGCGTGCGGACACTGTTAAAAGTATATATTATTTTCTAAGCCTATACAAATTCCATTTCGTTCGTTCGGGGGGGGGGGGGGGGGCTCTGCTCCCCCCCCCCCCCTCCCCCGACGAGATGCCTGGAAAAATTCTGTAAACAAAATTTTATGGCGATCCGATGAAAGATGTATTAATTCATAAACGACAAACAGACAACTATACTTTCATTTCTATAAATATAAATAGATATATACTTTAACTAGTGTCCGCATACCCGCATCCGGAAATTTAATCACAATTTTTGTTTGTTACGTTTGAATCCTTTAGGTTAATCAATATTAACAAAACTTAACAAGACGCAATAAATACATTTAACCAAAAAAATTAACAAGTAAAATGAACGTTATATTTTTATTGTTTCTAGATAAAGAGTAGTAATAGACTACCGGCAGGTCCCAACTCGCGACTAGGTACACGTTTTTATTAAAACACAGATCTAAGACATTTTCCATCTGAGTGGGTTTTGCTGTACAGCGGTTTCTTAAGTCGTGGACAAGTGATGGCACCTTTCTCTGTTGAGTAGCTATGTATTCTGTCTTATATTAGACACATTTTTAAATATATGTTACAATATGGGCGTATAGATAATATAACAATAACTTGTCTTTGTGGACGACGCTAAAATTTGGCAGGGACACCAAAGGCCTACAGGCTGAAATTGGGTCTTTCAAAAATGTTTGAAGATTAAAACTAGATTAAAACTAGATTAAAACTACTTTTCTCTTTTATGCGCCTACTGACCACATAACATGTATTTCGTATGAAAGTCTAAAAACAGAGGCACAAATATATCTAGACTTGTGAGGTCTACCGATTAGGTATTTTGGCAGTTATCTAAGCCCTTGCTTGTTTTGACTCAAAGCCTTATTCTTTCTCTAATGACGCCTTGCGTAACATGGGATTGGGTTTTTAAGGCGGCATAAAGCTTTCTGCTGTTCCGTATTGAGTACATTGGATAAAAAAACTAACGTCTTCAGATGCCTAAATATGTTTAACCACTAATTAGTCAGAATAATTAGTCAATATTTCAATTCTCGATTTTGGGACACGTTAGTGGCCGGGGTTGAGCTAATGTCGATAGCATTTGGACTGTACCTTGTTGTGGGCGTTTTATTTGTAGCCCATCGTAATCATTGAACTACGCAACTGTTGGTTAATGGGGCCTCTTCAAGGGTTTGATTTGGCGTAATGTTTGTAAGAAGAAAATGCGTTAAAAACACTTTTTAGTTAAGCTTTTTTTTTTAAAAAAATAGGCCTATATTTTATGATAATATCATCGTAATGAACAATAAAATAAATTTAAACAACTTTAGAATACACCTGTTTCGGCTAACATGAATGTTATTCTTAGTTTTAGTAATGTTAAAGATGTCTTTTTCACATTATCAACTTATAAGCAATACAGTAAATTCCGATATTGTCCATATGCATACAAGCAGTGGCGAAGTCAAGGATGGGTTTAATAGCCCTTACACCAACCACCCCTTCCTTAAAAATGGTGGAGTACTTAAATACGAATGATACTTTCTTAACTCTCTACTGGACATCATATTTGGTACATTGTCCCCGACAACTGGGTGGATTTGGATAACACCCATTGTTTACTTTATAGTTAATAGCTTCAGTTTTAATTATTGGAGTTAGTAGCAACATTGACACAGTTAAAGGTATTCAGGACAAGGTGACCAGGAGAAATCACATCCAGGTTATTGTCTATGTGAGAGGTGTAAGTTGATATTACAGGTTACTGGAATGAACAAGCAATAATTAACTTGCAGGAGGACACATGTAGTGATACATGTTTTTTTTTTCCTTGACATGCAGTTACAAGTGTTTTAGTTTATAATTACAACAGGATAATGAAATACAGGAGTAAAAGTGCTTGAGGGAAGACGAAGGAATTTAGTTCATTCATGTGTGTATTAACTTAAAAAAATCTCCCGAAAGTTATTTTTTTTATTGATTATTAATATTGTATTGATTGGTAGCACTATTGATTTTAAAATAACGTCAGCACTACACTTCAATTTCATTTTTATATATATATATATATATATATATATATATATATATATATATATATATATATATATATATATATATATATATATATATATATGTATATATATATATATATATACATATACATATACATATAAATATATGTATATATATATATATATATATATATATATATATATATATATACATTTATATATTTATATATTTAATACAATTTAATGACAATTGCGTGAATTATAATAATAGCAAAAATCATTCAAATAAGTTTTGAAATCTTTGGCTTGCTGTCCTAACAGTGAACTATATCCCGAGCTTGTTTCCACACTGTCTCTAGTGATAACCCATCTTTTTTGTGTCATCCTTCTAATCAAATATCCAGCTTTTTATTTGCCTGCATTATAATGCTGGTCATAGACTTTCTTGACTTGTGTGCAAACCATCACAATATGATTTTGAATGTTTTTCTGTAAATGAAATAAACAATGTCGAATTGTAATAAACACTAATGGTGGTCAATTAAAGTAAGTGAAAAAGGAAAAATATTTTGATACTTTTTTTTTTGTGGAACCAGCAAGAGAAATAAATTGCAAATCTATATATTACTATCTATACTATTTCTTCACTATAACTAATTACTTTGAAAAGATAAAGCACTGAACATGATGAATAACAATAAACAAACATGATCAACACTTATAATCTTCTATATACTACTAAAAGTCAAGTTTGTTTACATGTTTGAATATTTATTTTTTTGTTTGTTTGTTTGTTTGTTTGTTTGTTTGGCTGATTGACTATCTCGCATGGTTGCACTCATCGTGGAGAGCTGTAAAATAGTATGTAGGTAGAGAAAATTTTTTGTTTTAAGACAGACTGTTAATCACACATTTATTTAAAGACGTTAATTAATTTATTGATTTATTCATAGGTAGATTAACCCATTTTTTTTTAAATGTTAAAACATTGACTAAACTTTGTGGGAATAGTGACGTCCCTTGATGTGTTTACTTTTTGGTACTCCATCATAGACTTTGTGGCCCATTCAAAAGTTTAACGCGTTACAAAGCTAATTTTCTGCCGGCTATAACTTAAACAATACGTCCGTTTGCTGTATTTATTACGTTCCAACACTTATATCAATTTTAAACTGTCTTTTTTCATTTAGTTTTACAATAAATTTCTCTAGATCTAAAGATCAGCTGTCGAAGGAAAGTTATGAATGTAGCCTAGATCTAGGTCACTAGACTCATTGTAAATTCTAGATCTAGACTTAATGTAAATTCTACATTTAGAATCTATTTCAGGCCTTAATACATCTAGAATCTATTTCGGGCCTTAATTATTTTATATAAATCTTTGTTTGGCTAATTTAAGATAAAATTTAATTTGAAAGTTACTACTACTAGACTTAGATCTAGATCTATGCGCGTAAATCAAGTTGCATAAGGAGACTCATAGTATAGTATAAAAATTCTTTTGTGACGTCACGAGTAAATAGCTAAGTTGGTAGCGTAGTCCGCTCTCATGCGGGTTGCACAGGTTCTAGACAAATATGTCAATGATATTTTTTTTTCAATTTTTTTTTAGATGTGAATGATAAAGTTGCCTATCTGAACTTGGCAGGATACAGGGCAGGTGAAGTAGAGTTCATCTGTTTCTTTGTCCTAAGCATATGAAGGGATAATGTGGTCAGAGGCATGCTCGGCTGGAATCGTTTTTTAAACGATAAAAACATGTTGTCTGACACTTGGCGGAACACTGGGCAGGTGAAGTAGAGTTGAGTAGGTCACCTGTGACGTCAGTATATGAAGGGATAGTCCGAAATCTGTGTTTTCGGTGTTTTTAAAAGATAAGTAACATATTTTTGAATGTGGGGTCTGTTTTTTGTGACGATAAGTGACACTGCAGTAGCGTAGCGAGGAGGGGGGGGGCGGGAGGGGAGGCGGGGGGGGGGGGAAAGGGGAGATGGAGGGGGGAAGGGGGGGGGCGGAGGGACATATGTTGGGGCGCCAAAATGGTTTGGAAAAATAAATTGAAAGGTTGAGGGGGGTTCAAATCGAAAGTTTGAGTGGGGGGGGGGTGCACATCAAAAGTTTGAGGGTTGGGGGTTGAAAATCGAAATCTTGGGGGGGGGGGGGTTAAAATCTAAAAGTTTGTCCCGGGCGCCGGGAAGGGTCGCTATGCCTCTGAGTGACAGACGTGATGTTTTTTGATGGATGACCCCCGAAACCCACAGTTATCCAACGGATGACGGGTATTCTAGTTATAGATTTAAAACTGCATTCATTCATATTGAAAATTAATAAAGTAGACTATCAATATTTACCCTCTTGATGACTGATTATTTGATGTCTTCACAATACGCTTACACATCAGTCTCTGTGAGGTAAATTATAAAATAAAATACTTAAAACAAACTTTTTAAAAAACCACGTTTTTCTTGTGGACTAAAAAGTAGAAAATAATTTTTTCTTTTGTGCTTCCTCGAGCTGTGCAGATTCTTGTGATGACTGACAAAAATTTTCGGTACGTTCACCATCAAATTTCCCGACCCATCTGCCCGACCCACGTTTTTTGTCAGTCATCACAAGAATCTGCACAGCTCGAGGAAGCACAAAAGAAAAATTTATTTTCTACTTTTTAGTCCACAAGAAAAACGTGGTTTTTTAAAAAGTTTTTTTTAAGTATTTTATTTTCTCCTTTTTAGTCCGTTGCTACACATGAAAAACGTGGTTTGTAAAAAAGTTTTTATATAGTTTATTTTCTACTTTATCTAATGACTTGATTAAGTATGACTTGACTAAGTGTTTATAAATACACGGACTAAAAATCTTGAGCGACCAGGATTCGAACCTGGGTTGTCGCGGCCACAACGCGAAGTACTAACCACTATACGATCACGGCCAGCGCGGTCACATCGATTGGGGCCGAAGTAACTGTGTCAATAGGCCTCCAGTCTTTTCGGTAACTTTAGAAATCATGTCCTCAATTTTATGGTCCTTGGGGCGTAATTAAATTAAGCTAATTACGGTCTCTAATTGCTAGTTTTTAAGATTGCATCTGAAATTGTTAGGCGAAAGTAGCCTGCATGCCAAATTTCAGATCTGTAGAGCAATCAGAAATGGGCTAATTTTCGATGTCAATTTTAACAACAAACAAACAAATCCACAAACGCGAAGCTGAGTTAAGAAAAACGTGTTAAAAACGTGTTAATATGTTTCAATAACACTGTTTCAATATATTAATTACATTAGATAAGTACATAGTTTTAAGCTCTATAACAATATGTGTTTTAATTATCATTCAAATATAATACTCTCTATGTTGTACAACTCACCGATTTATTAGAATTTTTAAAAAGACAAAATAATTATATTTATTGTAACATATAATGCAATCTCTTGCTATAATAAATACTTTAAGAAATGGATTATGCCTATACTACAGTTACCTGAGGATGAAACTAGGCACAGTGTATAGTCCACGGAGACTGATTTATATCCATTGTAATTGAACATCAGTTGTAGTTATGAAATCTGGATGGCCAAACACTCATAGTCCTGAAAAGCAATTTACACATAGATTAGCATGAATATCTCACCAATTAATAAATTAAAACCAACTTCTAATTAGGCTATCCATCATAGTAGTAGCATTTTTGTTAAGTTATAGACACAATCCAAAGTAATGTTTATTCTGTGATTCACATACTTCAATTATAAATTAGATTAAGGAGAGTAGAGCAATAGGGGAAAGCAATCATATATATATATATATATATATATATATATATATATATATATATATATATATATATATATATATATTGCAAATTTTATTTATCTTGTTATTAAATTTATTTACTCGACTGATCTGAATTGACTTTATTCAAACATAATATGGTGGATAAGTATAGTTTTTTTTTTTATCCAGCAATAAAAGGCAGTCCTAAATTTTTTTAAATAGTGACGTTTGCGAATGAACACACTAAATTCTATGTATTTCAATTTCTATGACTTTCCCAACTAGATTCAAATCACTAACCAAGCACTAAACTACAGTCCTAAATAACCCTGACTCTAATTACCATTTATTGGACAACCTAAATTATTGCCAGTGGCGTGCAGACCTATGTAGATGCCCGGGGCAAACTCAAGCGGAAGATGCCCCCATAAATACTTATATATATATATATATATATATATATATATATATATATATATATATATATATATATATATATATATATATATATATATATATATATATATATATATATATATACATATTTATATAATTTATTTAAAAAATTGTACTTATCTTAATTGAGATGAAAACGTTGACTACAGCCAGCTAAATCCAAATGGAGTAAATGGTTGGAACTTGGGGGGGAGGGGGGGAAGGGGTTGGAAAGGGGGGAAACAATTGCGGGACGTGTCGTGGTGGGGAGGGGGGGGGGGCTGTGATGCACTACAAAAGAGTCTCACCCGGTTTTATATTACCACCTGGGACCGCAGGGACAAAAACGCTGTCCGTGTCTACAATTAGGGCGTCAGACACGCCTTTATTAATGGGATGTTTCTCTCTTGGCCTGTTTAGGAATTCCTATAGTGTAACTAATACAGGTGAGAGTGTGCATTGAACTAGAGATGTTTCAGATTTTTTCTCTAAACCACTTGGTCAAAACGTCAACTCTTTAAAGAGATGGGTGATGCTAGATACTCTCAAAGTATCTGAACCTTGAATATAACAGAAGTGTACCTTGTTTGGCTAAAGCTGCCAGCCCTAAAAAAAAACACTTCTACATCGGACTGTGTTTAAAAATCCACTATGCTATGTCAGACCCTTAATTTAGCTGTTAATTAAATTGTTCTTCTGGCTGCCTCTTTAAATTAAGCCATAGGCTATTAACCTCTTTTTGAAGTTGATATTTCAATTTGGAAGGATAAGCCTTTTGATACAATCATTTAATTTAGCATATTTCGCGGTGTTTTGACTAGCCATTATTTCGCACACTTGTAGTGGCATTGACACTGTTATATTACTGAGTCCAACGTTGATGCTAGTGTTTATTAACCCCCCCCCCCCTCCTGTCCCACACCTGAACAAGGACAGCGTGCTATGCCCCCCCCCTCCACCCCTCTCCCGTCTCACAACTGAACTGGGATGACCTAGAGAAGTGCAGGCTAGGGGCAATGCAGGTCGCCTGGTATTTGACATGGGATGCACATGTGGGGAAACAGGTAATTGGATCCTATTGTATTCGAGGTTAAGCCAGGGCATAGACCCAAGCTGGGTGGTGGGCCAGAGAGATAGGACAGATGAACGTTAGCTTCGCAAGGAAATATTTTTCTTTCACACTACCAAAAATAATGTTAGATTTAATGTGTGGACGTCCACATTGGGCCAACCCCCCCCCCCTCCCCCTGTCCACACGCGTCCACAAAAGTCAATTTTTTTCGGACCCCCCCCCCCCCCCAGTGTGGACGTCATAAATGGATGACCCCTAATTAAGAAGTGTGAGACTTAAGGACAACTTTAGAATGAAGTTAACTCGGCCCGGCCCAGTGTATCAAAACAGTACGGACTTGAAAATTTGTATTTAACCGTACACAAAAATCCAAATGGCCATGAATAAAGAATATCATTAGAATAAAAAAAAAACCAATAGGCTGTGTGCTTAATCAGTCTACGAATGCCGTTACGTCCATCATAATAAATAAGGATGCCCTACAAACATTATGCAATGAATAGAAACATAATAAAGATGCCCGATAAAATATAAAGCGAACAAGGGCATAATTACTGTAGGGATGCCCTTCAGACATTCAATAATGAATATAAGCATAATAAATATCCGATAATATATAAACGAATATGGGCATAATTGCTGTAATTATATAAATACAAACGTGAATACAAGTAAATTACTTTAAAGATGCCCTGATGATATATAAAATGTATGCGGGCATAATTACTGTTTGGATGCCCTTCAAAAGTATTATGATGAATATAAGCAAATTACATTAAAGATGCCCCTACAGTGTGTAAATTATAATCATGGGCTTTAATACTCTATGGATGACCACAAAGTATAAAATGATTATGGGCGTGTTCTCTAAAAGATGCCCCTACAGTGTGTAAATTATAATCATGGGCTTTAATACTCTATGGATGACCACAAGTGTATAAAATGATTATGGGCATGTTCTCTAAAAGATGCCCCTACCTACACTATACCTAAATAAGTATCAGATACTCTATTAATTGAAAGACTGCATACATTTATTCGGGGAATATCAATGACTACTACACCACTACCCTTCACCGATGCCCCTTTCTCCCTGAAGGTTGTACGACACGGACAGTACGATGACTATATCAGTGCCATGTGTTGATTGTATATACACATTTTGGTGAATTCGGCAAATTGTGATAATTTGATAATTCTGCCTAGGTAGACAAACCTTAGTAGACATTTAGCTTTCCTAAAAAAAAAAATAAAAAAAATAAAAAAAAAAATTAAAATTTAAATTTAAAAAAAAAAATCATTTTTTTAACCCCCTTTGGATGCCCCCTTGATGTGGCTGCCCGGGGCCTGGGCCCCCTCCGCCCCCCCTCTGCACGCCACTGATTATTGCGATACCATGTTATAATATATTATTTTTAAAATGAGCTTACCACTAATTACAAAAATCATTTGTTTTTAATATTAAACTGAGCAGCATACTATTAGCTCCTATTGTCATCTCCAGAAATCCAGTATGTTGACAAGGTTTAGTCTCTAAGTTCCCTACAACCTATTTCCCCTTGAGTGCGGAAAACACTGAAATCATTACTCATAATTTCATTATGTCTAATACTTTAAACGTAGTATTAAAGTAGTACTAAATAGTATGAGTCTTTTTTATTATAGGCCCAATGAATATTATTATTATTTTGTATGCTTACATGCTTTAAGTTGAATGCGCAATATTGGTATATAGTATATAGGCTATAGACTATGTACTAGGCCTATAAGCCTAAAAAATCCCTAAATATAACAGCAACTTGAATAATGAATAATGTCAAATATCAATAGCACGCAAGTATAAAGATAAACAAATATTTTAATTCAATCTTTAATTCTTACTAATAGGCCTAATAGTAATAAAATAAGTCTTTTTTCTGTGACAAACAAGTTTCAAGTAGGCCTATAGGGTAGTACTAGTACAGGCCTATACTAGATTCTATATTTAAGTATGTGGGCTTTTCATCCCAACGCACTGCAATAGATACCACACATGATCAAGCTTGACTTCTGATCTAAAAATTTAATAATTGGGCCTAACAAACAGTGAAACTACAAGTACAATAAAAATCATACAAATTAGGCCCTACTAATTTAATTTAACCTTCTTACCTCCGCTTCTGTAGATTCCTAGTTCTTTAAAACTTTCTTTTTATGCAGCTGTATGATCAGATTCTATCTATTCTATAGGCCCACCTATTCATTATTTTATAGTAGGCTTCTATCATTATAAATATAGATCTAAATAATAAATATGTTATTAACTTATTGTGTATGCCCTATTCACTACTAAATTTTTAGATGTAGATCTAATATTTACTTTAGCCTATTAGTTTGATTATATTTTATTAAAAGGCTGCTACTAATAAACGCTAATAAATATGCAATAACTACAAAACAGATTACTAGATCTAAATTTCTAGATTCTATGCAGTATGTATTAAAACTATAGGCCTAATATTTATTTTAAATTCGTATGCGATGTGTCGTGAATTGTAGGTTTCATGTTATTTTTTAATGGCTGAAATCAGTTTAAAATTTCGTTTCCTTTCCTTTGTTATTCTATTTATAGATTCAAAATGCTTCGAGTCGGAGCATAGAAGAGATAGGCTTTTTATCATTGAATTAGTCGGGTGATCTACACAGGAAGTGCTCTTATATCTATGAGTTAAACAGAGATAGCCATTCACATGGGGTGCTCTCTCTCTCGCTCTCTCTCTCTCTCTCTCTCTCTTTGTCCGCAAAATATTTTCGCAGGGTATCACATCAGAATTTTCATCGATATATGGAGAACTTGATACGGACTTTTGTTGAAAATAATATGGTAGATGTTTTAAATGTATAACCAACATTTTGTTTAAAGAAGAAAAATAAAAAATAAAGGCGTATTCGAATGTAGAAAAACAATTTTAATTGTGCAACAGGAAAAGTGTTTATAGTTGTGAAAAAGAACCCATGAAACAATGACGACCCTAACGTTTATACATTAACTAATGACGTCATCTGCCGAGTTTAGAATAACAAGCAATGAACTATTTCATTCAAATTTGATTTAGATCTACGTACGCTATGAAATATATACAATACAATTTTTCCGGCCTAAACTTATAAAATTTATTTTATCTATTTGGATCTATTTTGAAGTCCAGAATGGGAAAGGAGGAGGGTTTTGGGTTTGGGCTAGCAACCCACCATGTAAAAACAAAACGCTACGGAAACGGCAACAGATCTAAATCAAACCATCATGGGAGAGCAACCGAGGATTGAGGCAGCTTTGCCTGTTATGGCGAGTCTAGATGAAAGCCGCAAGGAAGTCTCTACTCCGAAACAGTCCTTAGTGACCCCCAAAATTATTACACGAATAGGAGCTTGGAATGTGCGTACCATTTACGAAACAAGCAAAACAGCTCAAGTGGTCAAGGAAATGTCAAGATACAGGATCAACATCCTGGGCATCAGCAAAATGAAATGGACAGACTCAACCTGACAACACTCGGACCAGGAGAAACTATAATCTATTTTGGGAGATCTGACAATCAACACCAGGAAGTTGTTGGTATTATCATGGATAAAATATCAAGGGAAAGTCTAATAGGGTGGGAACCAATCAATTCTCGCATTCTTAGAGCCAGATTCTACTCAAGACATGTAACGATTACCATAATACAGTGCTAAGCTCCGACAGAACAAGCAAAAGATGAAGACAAAGACATGTTCTACCACACTCTACAAGATCAAATCGACAGGACTCCACAACATGACATGCTAATAGTCACGGGAGACATAAATGCAAAGATAGGGTCGAGCAACCAAGGATACGAACTCTGCATGTCTAAAGAGGGGCTAGGGGAGGTAAACAACAACGGTCAAAGATTCAAAGAGATTTGCACAGAAAATGGCCTGGTTATAGATGGCAGCTTATTCCAGCACAAAGAAATGCACAAATCCACATGGATATCCCCAGATAAGCGAACCAGCTATCAAATCGATCACATTGCTATAAATAAAAAGTGGAGAAGATCCATGAGGGATGTATAGGCAATAAGAGGAGCTGACGTAGGTAGCGACCATAATCTAGTCTTGTGCAAGCTACAACTCAAGCTTAGGAGAGTTGACAGGAAAGTAAACCACCAGCTATTTGACTCAGCTAAACTAAAAGATCCTACCATTAAGGCAAACTTCGCAATCAAACTAAAAAATAGATTTAGTCTACTCAAGAACCTATCAGAAGAGGACACCAATACACAATACGAGAAGATCCATTAAAAAGCCATTGCCTGAAATTAATGCACAATAAAAATGACGTAATCGATACTTGATAATAAGGACACTAACATTACCACCTCATTTATTTATCTAATCTTAACCCTTTATTTACTGACGGTACTTATAAGTACCACTTTAATTAAGCGTCTGTATTATTTTTAAATTACGACGAATTAAAAAAAAATATTGATGTAATTGATAGTATCATCTCCCATGAGTCACAGGTTGTCGAAGGGATCGATGCTTTTTTTTTTTTTAATTTCTGGTGTGGCGCCATTTTCAATCTCTACCTGTATCGGTAGTTCTCAATCGTTCTGTACATCTCACATATGTTCCTGATTTCCCTTTGTTTTACCTTATTCTTCAAGTTTTTAACACCGAATATTTTTTATTGGCATCTTTAATAGTCAGGTCAATGTGTTTAGCTTACAGCTTTACAATTTTAATCAAATTGTCTTTGTATTAGATCGATGTTTACAAGTAGACTTGTGAGTACTGTCAGGGCACAATGTCTTTTTTTTAGGGTTTCTTGGAAATGGCAGATTTTTTATGTGGAGTGACATAAATGTGAGCGGCTGGAGTGTTGTCATTATTATTAATGTGTAACTTAAAAGGCGAATGTATTGTTTCGTTTCATGTCGTAAACTGTTCGTACTTCTTAGTTGTGTAGTCCCGTATTATGGCGCCGCTGTGGCGACTAGTTTGTGTATATTTTGCTTATACTGTTATCAATGTTTATATTAAGTGTCTTTTTGTATAATTCTGTTGTATGTTTCGTGGCGTGTTGTTTGTTATCTGTGAATTAGGGACTATTTGTTTACGTGTAGTGTGCGAGGTGTTTGGAAGTCAGTTTCCTGAGTGGTCGTTGATTGCTTTTGGATGTCGTGCGGATGAAGGGAGGAAGTCTGTGTGTCAGATCCCTGACTATCCGTTGCACCAAAAGTCAGAGAAACGCCACCGAACTGTTAAAATTAGTGAATTTTATTTCTTTATAGCTTGGTTAGCTAGATACTTTATTTATTTTTGTATTTTGTTATGTTTGTTATCCATGAGCTAGCTTGTTCTGTGCCGGTATGTTTTCTTATCGCCATTGTGGTTTTGCCAGACCACGTGGAAGCAGACAGATTCTGTCTAGGTTGTAATGTCTATTTTTTATTATGATGTATAGCATTTGATTTTCTACTTTGTTGTATCCTTTTGGGCTTGTGTTAAGCCAGGGGTAATGTTTATTTATACTTGGTCCACAGTTATAGTTTACTCCTGGCTGTTGGGTTAAGTGGTACCGATATTTGATTAGTTGTATCCCCTGGGCTTGTGTTAAGCCAGGGATAAGGTTCATTGGTGCCTGACCCATAGTTACGGTTCATTCCTGACTGTCGGTTTTGGTTGTGTTACGTGTAATGTTTTACACATTTTGTATGCCATTATAGTGGACGTTCACTTCCTGTGGTGATCTTTGTTGATCACCATGAGAGTGTTTGGTTTAAACTAGTCATTAGTGATGTGCAGATAACATTAATAGATTTTATTTTATGTGAACTTTAAAAACTAAATTATCTGCTTCTAATAGCCGTCACTTATTCCCCGACCCCATCTATTGTAAACATTCGGGGTGAACCACAGCTCACCTGACAGGTGGGGATGAAGGGGGTGGCTCAGCTGCGTGGTGTTTTCTATGGTCTCCATGAAAATAATTATATATACAGATGCCATCTCTACTGGGCTGAGAACAGTAATCCATGTTACTTACAAAGAGATAAAGTTTAATGGTGGACTAGAAACAGGTGGGGGCTGAGTTTCATGTAGGTAAGACATTTTTAGGGGCAAACATCGGTATATTTTGTCGGATCGCTTCACTGCTGGACTATGCGGGTCAGAAATCATATAACATGCTGAGATATAAGAACATCAGTGGCTGTTACCTAAGAAATAGAGCAGTTTTATTGGGGTTTTTGTAATTGTTAAGTGGTCTCGCGTTTGTTACTGTAGCGTAGATCTACCAGATCTGTTGCTACTAAATCATGTACCAGAGAATCTAGAATTTATACTAACTAGATCTAGATTTAAATTACCAATATTGCTGCATTTTATGTCAACACGAATATTACGATATTCAATTCCTAAAAGTTATATTCTGTGGATGAAAGGCTCTCAATATATAATGAACACATTTTGATACACGCCCACCGCTGCGAAACAGTTGATTCTTTGCTCGCGGGTGTTCACCGCCGTGGTGCCGGACGCAGGTATTATGTGATTTAAGTCACGTGTTTGCAAGGGCTCTATAGCTAGTTGGTTAGAGAGACCAAATGAAAGTACAGGTGCTGACCAGTAACGTGGGACGGTCAGCTGACCACTGAACCGTGGGTCAATAGTTAGATCAGGGCAGACATAGTTTGTTCTCGAAGAGAATGGTAAGAGAGATGTAGAGAATTAGAGATAGATAATGTTAGGGTTGGTCATGGGAGTGCGTAGTTAGTCGTAGTATTAGAAAGCATATAGTATAGACTAGGTAGAAAGTTGATTGTGTACATTTTAATAAAGAAGATTGTCATTATCTATTGAATCGGACTCTGTGTGTTAATTCCAAACTATAACTAGGTTTTTATCATCTTCATCACCCCTACCCTCACTTTGATGGTGCTGCCGTGTCCCACTCTCAAAACTGGTGGTAGATCTCCATTCACCCACACCCACACATTGACGCAATGCACAACCTGGCTTTATTTTATAAACCTAAAGACCCAATCACATGTTTGATTCATTATCATTCATTATACTTCTCAAGCTAAATAAGTAAGTTCGTTATAATTTTTACGTTTTCAAATCAAATGCTGTTACAAAGATTAAGTTGATTCAATCTTTTGCTGTTTCGTTTAACAAAATCATTTTATTCGCAATTATTTTGTGTAAAAAGTAAACAAAACCATGTGGCAGTCAATAAAAATATTGTTCAAATCAACTAAATTCATCGTATTTGTCCATACATAATTTGTCGTGATATAATTTGTTCTGGTATCTTTTGTCCTGAGATCATTTGTCCTGAGATCATTTGTCCTGAGATCATTTGTCCAGAGATCATTTGTCCTGAGATCATTTGTCCTGAGATCATTTGTCCTGAGATCATTTGTCCTGAGATCATTTGCCCTGAGATCATTTGTCCTGAGATCATAACCATATAAATATAAATATATATATATATATATATATATATATATATATATATATATATATATATATATATATATATATATATATATATATATATATAAAATATGTGAGTCCGAAAAAAATTGCAAGGGGGGGGGGGGGCGTTTTAATAAATTTCGCCTAGGGCGCTAAATAACCTGGCGCCGACACTGAGATCTAGAGTTAGTCCTAGGTCAGTATAAAGTGCAGATTTGGAAGAAGATACAGGACTCACGCGATTGGAATGGCGTGGTGAAGTAGTCCAAAACCCGTCATAGGTTGTAGAGCAACAGGTATGAATGGAATGATAATGTAAACAGCCGTGTCAGAGTTGCTAAAGAGGACTGGCAATACGGTATGAAAGAATGGCGACTCTTATTATTTCTAAAAAAGGCGAAGTAAAATGATGCATGACTATTGTTTCTTAACCCTTTTCCCGGCAACATATTTGGTACCCTGTCCCCGGCAACTGGAGGGATCATACCCGGACACTTTTTATAGTTGGAAATAGTATTTCTTCTGATTCCAGGCAACTGGGTGGATTACACCCAAAGACTTTCTTATAGTAAATTGTTTTTTTTTTGTTCATATATGGACATATATGGAGGACATATACGGTGATTTGTACTCTTTTCGGGAGCTCTGGAATGTAGATAGAGATAGTCCAGCATTTTAGAGTAACTTGACATTAACCTCATTAGGAGTAAGAATGAGGACAAAATACATGAATACGAAAAATAATACAACCAATATTTGACTGCATTAACAGGGATGGAGAGAAAGCAAGAGGAGACACTGGCACTCTGCAGAATAACAATTTAGTTGTATGCCAATTCAGTTCTTCTTTGGAAGTTTTTTGAAGGCAGAATTTTCTATGAAGAGATTCAGCAACCTTCTGGGTCATATTCACTTTAACAACAATAACACTAACAGTCCATAAGGCTCATGGTATTCTTACTCACGTTATGGTAGATATTCCATACAGATTTAACAGGGTGTTGTGTTTCTGGAGAGATCATAACTAATTGGGCAACTGGTTGATTTTAGAGGTGGGAGTAGATTTCTCCAATACATACCAAGCACCTCTGATCAGAATGGTATTAACATATTTTGGGCATATGACTCATGTAACACCACTAAAAGATGCCCTTATTATGTCAAAGAAAGCTAAAGTTCCCTGCCAGCAAAAGGAAATGTCCAGTTATTTTAATTTTATCTAACAACTGTGCTCTCCGTGGTGCAAATTATTAAAACGTGTTAATGTTTAATTTTTTAATTACTAAAGTTGTTTACTTCAATTCTGATTGATACTTTTGTTACTCAAAAACCTTCAGATAGTTAATTTATAGTTAAACTTTGAAAATGCATCACAATGACTTAACCCACAATGAGCAATAACACATATTTAGAAGCCAGTTTATAAAACAATTTTAAACCCTTATTAAAAAGATTTTTACGCATCTTTTTAACATTTACAACATTTAATGTGTTCACCCCAACCACCTTATAGATGGGAATGAGACCCAGAAAACAATATTATAAAATGAAACTCGAGATAGAGCAAAAATATAGCGACTTTGGGTGGATTACACTGGGAAGGGTTAAAATGTAGGTATTAACATAATTTTAAAATGTCAATGTTTATGGACATTGTTGTGAACTCTTTTAAATGTTTTTTAAATGTTTTAGCGCTTTGATTGAAATGGTGCTGCGGGAGCGGTTACTGCTCCCTATTTGCTCTTATGCCATTATGATAAATAAGGAAGGCAGGCAAGTAGTTCAGCATGCCCACAAGTAGCCAGGTTGCAAAAAAAAACGTCAACCATGAAAAATATTTTTCAAAAACTGATACCATATGTGTGTAACATTAACTGCTAAACATAAATGTTGCAATCATAACCCGAAAGGAAAGATTAGACGCGGTAAAAAAAAATTAGATTTTAGTTTTCTGAGATAAAGTGATTTATATGTTGCACGTAGTGTCAAGTTGACACAGGTTTATCTCAAATACAGTAAATTAATGTAGCTTTAACCCTTTATTTACTGAACTAGTTCTAATGGAAACTTTACCTTAAAAATGTGTAATTAAATTGCTCTTGGAACATTTAAAACTTAGGTCGAAGGTAATTTATTTTGGGAAAAGTTTTAATGAGCCAAATATATATTGGTACTTATATGTATTGTCAGGAATGTAGTAATTTTTTTTCCAAAAAAATAATTTAAAAATTGGTACAAACTGTACAATTTATTACCTAATAACATGGCAAATATTACAACAATCACTTTTGTAATTTTCACACATAAAAACAGCACGAAGTTATATTTTAGTACTATTTTGTTATATTAAATTTTCTATAGAAATACATCTTAGACCTTCTTCTGACAGTGCTTAACACAGCAAAAGGTGTCAGCATATCCTACTGCCTTATTCCTTAATGACACATTCTTGTCTGTGGTCTTTCTGATGTGGCAACTGTTGCTGGACTGAACCTACTTAGCTGGACGCTTCCAATAGAAATTATAATGAACTGCAGCAACAAAATATTTTGAAAAAGAAAGCCTAGCCATTCAGTATACTACTACTAGTAATACTAGTATGATTGTAGCCTACTAGAATGTTATGGCAGGCCGATTGAAAGGCTGATTAAAATTTACCTTAAAGATCTTTATTAAAAGCAAAAGTATGGACTAGTCTATTGGTATACATTATGTATTTGTAGTTATTGCAGGCAAGACATTTTTCTGTAATACATAATTATAACTGACATATCTTATTACTGGTACTAGACTTTGTCATACAAATAAACTTTACTAAACTTGGTAAAGTAGCCTGCAACTGCTATTTTCGTTTTTGTTATTCTTTTACTATTAGAAATCTAAATTTAAATGCATAATATTTTAGATAAACAATATGCGAACCTTCTTCTAAATGTATAAATATCAATTTATTTAACACATTTCAATAATTTATTATCAAAACAAAATATTTTTGTCAATCCACATAGAAAACTGTCATTTCCAAGAAATCCTAAAATTATGATCGTGTGTCTAAAATGATCAATACATTTTTTCCATGGATCAATTTAGTAATAATAATACTTGAATATTGTATTGTCATCGGAAACAAAGCTTCCCTGAAAATTTCAGCGCGCTAGCTAACTGGGAAGTGCCCAAAATTTCGATTGCAAGATTTGATGGAAAGACAAACAAACAGACGCGAAAGCAAGTTAAAGAAAACGTACTTGTACTTACAAGTATTCGTTTAAACATTGATCTAATACAAAGATATTTGTATCTTTTACAAATCTTGTACAAATATAAATTAAACACACATACCTGACTATTGAAGATGCCAATAAAATATATTTGGCGTTTAAAACTTAAAGAATACGTTAAAACGAAGGGAAATTAAGAACACGTGTGAGATCTGAACAGAACGATTGCGAACGACCGATACAGGAAGAGATTGAAAACAGATACTTTAAAGAAAACAAAAAACAACAACTGGCGACTCAGGGGAGATAATACTATTAATTTTATCAATAACTTTTAAAATGAAAAATAATCGAGGCACTGAATTAAAGTGGTACTTATAAGTACTGTCAGTAGATAAAGGGTTAAATAACTAACTTCCTGGTCTAGCGTTGCTTGTGTTATCGGGAATACAAAGTTTTAAGACACGATGTAAATCTGCGGGAGTGGTCCGCGCGCAGTTCAAATAAACACCTTTTATCATAGGCGTGCCTAGTCCTTTAGTTAGTTGTTTTGGAGAGGGATGGATAAATGTATTAGAGCCGCTCTCTCTCTTTCTCTCTCTCATTCTCTCTCACTCTCTCTTATTCTTTCTCTCTCCTAAATGCGCACTTTAAGCTTTTAGAAATTTTCATAATGTGTGTTTTCATCTATCCATCTATTCATCTCCGTGACTTTACAGCCCATGGAGGCTTTAGCCTGCTTCGTCAACTTTTTCACTCAGACTTGTCCGATATCTTCATTTGGTAATTTTGGTGTTAAAACTTCTTTATCATTGATGATCTAACCAACACAATCTTCGATGTTAAAAATTATAACTACAGGGTATTTTAAATGTCACATATATCTGTACTGGCTCGATTTCCCAATTAATTCTTTTATAAGTCGGTCCATAAGTTTGGGCACTTACAAAAACAACAAATAAGATATTGCTTAGGAAAATGTATCACTCATCTTCATGAACTAGTACAATTCTATAAAATAGATCAATCATTTCTTAACCACTATCGGTTATGACAAGAAAGAATCTCGACAAACAGCTTTTAATACGTTAAAATCATGCATATTTCCATTATAATTTCCATCAAGATATTTATTTAAATATTTTTAGCCCTATGCTTTTGTTTGGTGTTAATTTGCCACAAGAAAGCAGGATTAGCGACCCTGGATTTACATTTATTTAACGTTTATTTATCTTTTTAACAATTTAACATTTATTTAACGAAAATGAATTCAGTTTGCCTAGGTTTAATTACTACCGAGGAGCGCCTATGCATACACGAATTGATATTCCACACTTCTCCACTCTAAATATCAATAAAAGATAACGAACAAAACGTACACTTCCTCTTTCAAAACTGAAAGCTACAGGTAAGTAGTGTGCATGTAATAGAGCTTTGAATAATTTTATACTAATTTTGTTTTAGTTCAAGGCCTACTGAATATTTACTATAATCTTAGTATATAAACGTAAAACGGTTTAAGAACTGACCAACACCTATTTTTCTGTATAAATAGAGAATTTTCTTTAAAAAAATGTTAATGCGAATATTGAGGTAACTTCAAACTGAAACAAAGTATTATATTTTAGCATCATCATATATCATTAACTTAACCGACTAGAAAAAATAAGGTTCGGCATCCAAAACTTACTCCGATCTGGAAACTGACCTATAATTACAATTTTCTTACACTGGATGGATGACATCAAGGATTTGACGGGGGTGCCCCAGTAGCGGATTAAGGGGGGGGGGGGGGGGCTGTGAGGACTGCAGTCATGGCCCTTTTAAATTTGGGAGTCCCCAATTTACTGCTTAATTGTTGATTTTCACTATAAATCTAAAGTTTTAATATTTGCATCACAAGCTTCAGTTTTTGTACAAAATATCAAATTCGTGCCCACCTGTCATTACCTCTGACCTAGGCATTGTTTATATAAAGCTGACGCTCCCTAAATAACACAGTCCGCAACTGCGATCGCTTACGATAATAAAAGGAGTTGTTTTTAGCGTTAAAAACACAAATAGCAGCCGAATTGTGATAAATGATTACCTATCATTGGAATCGGGCTACACAAAATTAATATAGAAGCTATAAAATTGCTCGTTCATCGAGGAAACATATATAGATAAGTTCGTAAAATATGCTTTATGAGAATATGATGAAGTAAAATTATCAAACTCAGAAGACTTTTGAGAAATCGTATATTAAATAATGTAATTCTTCCGGTAGCCGGAAATTGCCCGAAAGTTGAAAGAAATTTTTTTTATAAATATATATGAAATCTCATCCAACTGACTTAACGGTACTCAAGTTCTCGTGTTCATAAAAAGGTAGGATAAACTACCACTTCCATTACCCGAAAATCGCTCAAAAGCTTAAAAAAACCATCAGATGAGATCTTATACATATACATTGAAATTCGTCAATTTAATTGAAACATTACCAAAGTTATTTAACTTAATTTGGAAACTGGAAATAGAGTAAAGTGCCACTTCCGAATATCGGAGATCACTCAAAAATTAAAAGAAATCTGAATAATCAAAATAAATAAAACTTCGTCTACCTAACTAAAAGGATATTAGAGTTACTTTGGGAAGGGGGAGCTCTAGAAAAAAGCATGGCAAAAGACAATAACTTACATTGTTTGCAGATTTGATCATGTCAAAGCTGACCGTAACGCTTACTGTGATGTCCATACTTCATTGTGTGGCCTTCTCATATGGGGCCGTACATGTTGCTAGAGACATGTTCAAGGCCGCTGTGTACGGACATGCAGTGATTTTACCCGCTGACCCCATGACCAACGTATCACGTGACCAAGCGGTAACTAACATGCAGAAAAACGTCGAGGTGTACAGAGCTCAGGCACAGAGAGCAGCATCACAGGTAGGAACCTGATAACACCAAGCTTACCTGAAGTAAAAATAGATATACATGTCTCAGACAAGAAGCTGCATTCATTCTAGGTTCATTGTTTGTTGACCATAACTTGTTTTTATTAAAGGCTTTTATTACGTTCAATAATTATGAATGAAAGAGAGTGAAGTTTTGCCATAGGAACGGGTTGTTATGGTATGCAAGTTAGGTAGTTCGGACTAGGGAGAATGTGAGAGATACTTCGTGTAATGTCGATAGTTTTATGTTTATTTATACGAGAATAGTAGTTGAATAATTATTGACCAAGAAAATAATAAGCATTGTGTAAAGCGATTATCGCCTGTATCGTGGTGATGGAAATGCACATGGTAGTGGTACGCTTTAAATGGTAGTAGATCACGTGATCAAACACGACACTCTCACAGCAGCCCTAACAGTCATGTATAAATGTGTCATCTATTCGATATAGGTCTTTGTGCTAAATTTCTCTTTTGCACATTTTTCGTTCTTTTTTTTCTGGTTGCGCATTTTTCTGCTTGCGCTTTTTTCTGTTTGCGCTTTTTTCCGTTTGCGCTTTTTTCCGTGTGCGCTTTTTTCTGTTTGCGCTTTTTTCCGTTTGCGCTTTTTTCTATTTGCGCTTTTTTCTGTGTGCGCTTTTTTCTGTTTGCGCTTTTTTCTGTTTGCGCTTTTTTCTCCTTGCGCTTTTTTTTCCGTTGCGCTTCTTTCCGGTCACCGTATATATATATATATATATATATATATATATATATATATATATATATATATATATATATATATATATATATATATATATAAAGCAAATGTATGTGTGTGTGTGTCTGTGTGTGTGTGTCTGTGTGTGTGTCTTTTATGCATTACCACACCTCTTATCACATCGCCGTGAAGCTTTGGGAAGTTGTTGAGAATATTCCTGGGGAGGTTTCTGCGGAAAAAAAAAATTTCAAATTCGCAGGGGTGGCGCCCCGGCAGGGCGCGATTTGTTTTTCTCTATATCCGGTATATAAAAATAAAAGTCTATTTTGATTTCACACTGTTCATACGATAGGCATGAAACTTTGGGGAGTTAATAAGAATACTCTTTGGAACGGTTCTGTACAAAAATCATTTTTATTATCGCAAGGGCGGCGCCACGGGAGGGTGCTATTTTTCTCTATATACGGTATATAAAAAAAATAAAAGTGAATTACAATGACACCGTTCATCCGATAGACATGACACTTTGGGGAGTTCATTATAAATCTCTAGGAAAGGGTTCTGTAAAAAATCATCTTTAATTTCGCAAGGGCGGCGCCACGGGAGGGTGCGATTTTTCTCTATATACGGTATATAAAAGTAAAAGTCGATTTTAGTCTGACACCGTTATCCGATAGCCATGAGACTTTGGGGGAGTTGATTAGAACAATTCAAAGAAAGGTTCGGTAAAAAAAAAATCCTTTTTAAATTTCGCAAGGGCTTATATTATAAAAATATAAGTCTATTTCGGTTTTACACCGTTCATCTGTGTACCATGAAACTCTGGGGAGATGATTAGATCACTCAATGGTAGGGTTCTGCAAAAAAAAAAAAAAATTTTAATATTGAAAGGGCGGCGCCCCAGGGGAGAGCGATTTTTTTTCTCTATACACTGTATATAAAAAATAAAACTCGGATGCGGTTCATCCGAGTGCCATGAAACTTTAAGGAGTAGATGATAATACTCCCGAGAATATTTCTGCGAAAAAGAAAACTAAAGTTTCTTATTGGCGGCGCCATGTTGGGTACAATTTTAGTCAATACACGATTTAGCGCCCAAAGTTTTAGAGCGACTATGTTGGCACTTGGCATCCGTTGATCGAGCGTCCTGCATAGCGAGTAAGGGGTACTACTATATTCAGCGGTAAAACTACAACAGGCTTCTAAAAATAAATTTGTAACGCGAGGAAATCCTGCTGTACAGTTTCGTCACCTTGCGAAAGATGAAAAAATAGCTGTTTGAATATGAGGAGCCTACTGTAGAGTTTCGTCACTTTGCGAATGATGCAATAGGCATCATTTATTAGACGATCCAGTCAGAAATTGAGATCGAGCATCTAATAATAGACCATTAGTAACGCTACCATATTGCATCAGTCACACAGATGTTTAAAACACGTCAAATAATTTTTATGTGTTAAAGAAAAAAAAATCCTGTTCATGTGTGTCACTTCAGCGAATGACGAAATGTGCATCATTGTTTACAGGATAATATTTGGTACTCTGGGTTATCCACGATGGCGCCTGTTAGTTTTAAGGAGCCAGGGGCCGTACGCTGCGCCTATGCGATAGTATAATCGGGGGGGGGGGGCTCCTGAGAGCGCCCTTCTACGTCCCTGACACATGAGTAGTCACCGAAGTGAGTTCTACCTCATTATTTTGGTGAGTGATTAATGTACACATAAGGTTTTCACGCGGTAGTGTAGGTAAACCCGTGTCCCGATATTTATGATCCAAGAGCAGGCATTGTTTACATTTAAATAACAAACTTTTATAAAAATAAGGTCACGAGTCTAAGAATATAGGATTGGTAACGTATGGATGAATCCCTTCTTATATATTTCGTCGGACTATCTTCTATTTGCGCGGCAACGCGCGGGGACGGGTACGCTATTATATATATATATATATATATATATATATATATATATATATATATATATATATATATATATATATATATATATATATAACAATGTATGTGTGTCTGTGTGTCTTTTATGCATTACCACACCTCTTATCACATCGCCGTGAAACTTTGGGAAGTTGTTGAGAATATTCCTGGGGAGGTTTCTACGAAAATAAATATGTTAAATTCGCAGGGGTGGCGCCCCGGCAGGGCGCGGTTTGTTTTTTCTCTATATACGGCATATAAAAATAAAAGTCGTTTTTTGTTTGACACCATTCATCAGATCGCCATCAAACTTTGGTGAGTTCATTAAAACACTTTGGGGAAGGGTTCTGTAAAAAAAAACATTTTTAATTTTACAAGGGAGGGTGCGATTTTTCTCTATATAACATATATAAAAATAATAAAAGTGACTTGCCGTGACACCGTTCACACGATCGCCATGAAACTTTGGGAAGATGTTAAGAATATTCATGGGGAGGTTTCGGCGCTAAAACATTTTCAAATTCGCAGGGGTAGCGCCCCTTCAGGGCTCGATTTGTTCAATGCTAAGTCTTAAGTGTAGCTCAAATCTCACACAATTTTGTCTTTACAGAGCGCTGATATCATCGTCTTCCCAGAGGATGGTCTGTACGGCTTTACTTTCACCCGCGAGTCCATTTACCCGTACCTGGAGCAAATCCCCGACCCTAGGGCCGAGTCCTGGTCACCCTGCCACGCCCCTGACCGCCACCCCAACACAGACATCCTGAGGGCGCTCAGCTGCGTCGCCATGGAAACCAAGCTGTACCTCGTGGCCAACATGGGCGACAAGCAGCCTTGTGACGTCACAACAGACCCCAGCTGTCCACCAGACGGACGGTACCAGTACAACACGGACGTCGCGTTCGGACCAGACGGCACGCTGTTGGCGCGATACCACAAGTTCCACCTGTTTTACGAGGCCCAGTTCAACACACCGGAAGCGGAAATCATTTATTTCGACACGCCTTTCGGCCGGTTCGGGCTGATGGTGTGCTTTGATGTGCTGTTTTCTGAGCCCGGGGTGACGATGGTGCTGAAGAACAACATCTCCAACATCGTCTTCCCCACCGCCTGGATGGACGCCCTGCCCCTGCTCTCTGCCATCGGGTTCCATTCCTCCTTTGCTCGCGGGCTAGGGGTGAATTTCCTCAGTGCCAACATTCATTTACCGGAAAAGAGATTCCACGGCAGCGGTGTGTACACGCCAGATGGGATGAAAGTTTCCTACTACGGGGCGACTAACACGACACAACCCAAGCTATTGCTGGCTGACGTTGATGTCTTGCAGATTCCCAAACACAATATATCGGCGTTTCTTGATGAACTGTCATATAAAGATGAACAAAATCGAGTAATTACAACCGGCACTCCCCAAGATGAGTTTAAATCTCTTTTATTTTTCGATGAATTTACATTCCGGTCTTTGGAAGAACCGTCAGGAGATCTTTCCGTTTGTCAAAACGAGATTTGCTGTCATCTTGATTTCGCCATGAATCAAAATGATTTCGGCCGAGAACTTTTCGCTTTTGGCGCTTTTGATGGTCTGCATACATACGAGGGCCAGTATTACTTCCAGATCTGCGCCCTGGTCAAGTGTGCTGACGTCAGCAACAAATCTTCCTGCGGGGCGGTAACTAGCACGACGTCCACCAGTTTTCTGGCCGTCCGCATGTCGGCAGACCTCCAGACGCCGTACGTCTACCCCCAGGTCGTCCTGTCGGACCCCCGGGGAGAGCTGCAGCTAGCGGAGGCTGCAAGCTGGAGCTTCAGCGGTCACTCCCTCCACACCGGCCCCTCCTTCAACCACACGCTTCTCTCGGCTGCTCTATTCGGGCGTGTCTACTCGCGTGATAACGACAGCAGAAGTGACATTGGCATAGATTTAATACTTACAGCTGGTCACATTGATAGAAACAACGGTGGTGTATCGCTGAGAGCTGAACCTTTCCACGGTTATTTCTTTTCATTTTTGTCTATCATAACACATGCAATTTTGCTTTTCTTTTGAAAACCTTTAGTTTAATTTTCTATATATTGTTTGTATAAGCAAACACAAATCCTTTTAACATGGTCATATGAGCTATAGCTTCTTCAACAACAACAAAAAATTACTATTAACCTTATATATAACCTCTGTACAATAAACAAAAATTAACCTATAGTGTATAATTGTAAATATTTTTGAAAACGATGAATGTAAGAACTCTTAAAGATGAATAACAATAGCTTTTTTTATTTTTAAAATAGATTAGACTAACCGTCATCCGTTGGATAACTGTGGGCTTCGGGGGTCATCCATCAAAAAGCAACACGTAGAGGCGTAGCGACCCTTCCCGGCGCCCGGGGACAAACTTTTCGATTTGCACCCTCCCCCCCTTAAACTTTTGATGTGCACCCCCCCCCCTCAAGATTTCGATTTGCAACCCCCCCCCCCCCCACTGAAACTATCGATTTGCACCCCCCTCAACCTTTCAATTTATTTTTCCAACCCGTTTTGGCGCCCCCTAAGGTTGGCGCCCGGGGAAATATGTTCCCCCCCCCCCTCACTACTGCTACTGCAGTGTCACTTATCGTCACAAAAAAACAGACCCCACATTCAAAAATATGTTTTTTATCTTTAAAAACACCGAAAACACCTATTTCGGACTATACTGACGTCACAGGTGACCTACTCAACTCTACTTCACCTGCCCAGTGTCCCGCCAAGTCTCAGACAACATGATTTTATCGTTTAAAAAACGATTCCAGCCGAGCATGTCTCTGACCTCACTATCCCTTCATATGCTTAGGACAAAGAAACAGATGAACTCTACTTCACCTGCCCTGTATTCCGCCAAGTTCAGATATGCAACTTTATCATTCACATCACAAAAAATAAAATAAAAATTGAAAAAAAAAATCATTGACGTATTGGTGTAGAACCTGTGCCACCCGCATGTGAGCCGATTCCACTAACAACTTAGCTATTTACTTGTGACGTCACAGATGAATTGTTATACTATACTTTAATACTTTGAGTCTCCTTATGCAACTTGATTTACGCGCATAGATCTAGATCTAAGTCTAGTAGTAGTAACTTTCAAATTAAATTTTATCTTAAATTAGCCAAACAAAGATTTATATAAAATAAAGAAGGTCTGAAATTATCTAGATCTAGATAGAATTATCTAGATCTAGATTCTACGACTCGTTTGCTTAAGTCTTAAGTTTTGTTTTTCTTGCTAGATCTAGAATCTAGATTTAATCATTAGCTACGCTAATAGGCCCTGGAGCGAGCATTTAAAATTACCATATTCCAAACAAAGATTTATATAAAATAATAAAGGTCTAAAATAGTTTAGTATATAGAAAATCATTATTATCTAAATCTAGATAGAATTATCTATATTTTAGATCTACGACTGAGCTATATTTAGAATTTACGTTTACAATTTAGCAAAATTAACGGTATCGAAGCCGCGTATGAATCTCAAGCTACGCAAATAGGCCTGGATCCAGCATTTCAAAATTAGCATAGTCAAAACAAAGATTTATACAAAATAATAAAGGTCTAAAATATTTTAGTATATAGAAACTCATTATTATCTAAATCTAGATAGAATTATCTATATTCTAGATCTACGACTGGTTTGCTTAAGTCTCGTTATTTTTTTTTTTGGATTGTATTTATAACTAATAAATCTTTGATTTGAACTAGATTCTAGATCTAGATCTATAATTATCTTTCTTGGACAGATTGTAGATTTAGAGAAATTTATCGTAAAACTAAATGAAAAAGACAGTTGAAAATTGATATGTGTTGGAACGTAATAAATACAGCAAACGGACGTATTGTTAAATTTAAAGCCGACAGAAAATTAGCTTTAGAACGCGTTACACATTGGAATGGGAACACAATCTTCTTCGATAGGCCGCCATTATTGATGTAAAAAATAAACACATCATGTGACGTCACTGTTTCGTCGAGTCTAGTGGTTTTTCTAATCATTTTTTAAAAATTTGGTTAATCTACCTATGAATAAATCAATAAATTAATTAACGTCTTTAAATAAATGCGTGATTAACAGTCTGTCTGCAATAAAATATTATTCTCTACCTATATATTATTTTACAGCTCTCTACGATGAGTTCAACTATTTGCAATAATCAATCAGACAAACAAACACAAAATAAATATTCAAATATGTAAACAAACTTGAGTTTTAGTAGTATACTAGAATACCCGTCATCCGTTGGATAACTGTGGGTTTCGGGGGTCATCCATCAAAAAACATCACGTCTGTCACTCAGAGGCAGAGCGACCCTTCCCGGCGCCCGGGGACAAAGTTTTCGATTTGAACCCCCCCCCCCCGCAAGATTTCGATTTGAAACCCCCCCTCAAAATTTTGATGTGCACCCCCCCCCCCCACTTAAACTTTCGATTTGAACCCCCCTCAACCTTTCAATTTATTTTTCCAAACCATTTTGGCGCCCCAACATATGTCCCCCCCCTGCCCCCCCCCTTCCCCCATCCGACTCCCCCGCCTCCCCTCCCCCCCCCCGCCTCCCCTCCCCCCCGCCTCCCCTCCCCTACCGTCCCCCCCCCCTCCTCGCTACGCTACTGCAGTGTCACTTATCGTCACAAAAAACAGACCCCACATTCAAAAATATGTTTTTTATCTTTTAAAAACACCGAAAACACCGATTTCGGACTATCCCTTCATATACTGACGTCACATGTGACCTACTCAACTCTACTTCACCTGCCCAGTGTCCCGCCAAGTCTCAGACAACATGTATTTATCGTTTAAAAAACTATTCCAGCCGAGCATGTCTCTGACCACACGATCCTTTCATATGCTTAGGACAAAGAAACAGATGAACTCTACTTCACCTGCCCTGTATCTTGCCAAGTTCAGATAGGCAACTTTATCATTCACATCTAAAAAAAAAATTGAAAAAAAAATTTCATCGACATATTGGTCTAGAACCTGTGCCACCCACATGAGAGCGGGCTACGCTACCAGCTTAGCTATTTACTCTTGACGTCACAAATGAATTTTTATACTATACTATGCGTCTCCTTATGCAACTTGATTTACGCGGATAGATTCTAGATCTAGATCTAAGTCTAGTAGTACTAACTTTCAAATTAAATTTTATCTTAAATTAGCCAAACAAAGATTTATATAAAATAATTAAGGCCTGAAATAGATTCTAGATGTAGAATTTACATTGAGTCTAGTGACCTACATCTAGGCTAGATCTAGATCTAGGCTAGATTCATAACTTTCCTTCGATAGCTGATCTTTAGATCTAGAGAAATTTATCGTAAAACTAAATGAAAAAGACAGTTGAAAATTGATATAAGTGTTAGAACGTAATAAATACAGCAAACGGACGTATTGTTTAAGTTATAGCTGGCAGAAAATTAGCTTTGTAACGCGTTAAACTTTTGAATGGGCCACAAAGTCTATGATGGGGTCCGCCATTTTTATTGAACCAAAAAGTAAACACATCAAGGGACGTCACTATCCCCACAAAGTTTATTCAAAGTATTAACATTTTTAAAAAAATACGGTTAATTTAACTATGAATAAATCAATAAATTAATTAACGTCTTTAAATAAATTTGTGATTAACAGTCTTTCTTAAAACAAAATTTTTTCTCTACCTTCATACTATTTTACAGCTTTCCACGATGAGTGCAACCATGCGAGATAGTCGATCAGGCAAACAAACAAACAAACAAACAAATAAATATTCAAACATGTAAACAAACTTGACTTTTAGTAGTATATAGATAGATAGATAGATAGATGACAATATGGAGAGAAATAACATATTCACAATCCATTGTGTCAAAAATAGCTCAATCGCACTATTGACCGTTGGTGTTACTTTTTTTACGAACAGGCTATGCCTTTCTTTTTTGTATAATAGCCAGATTTTTTTATACTTTTTATGCTTATGAGTACAGTGTTTTCTCGAGATTTTAATTGTATTTCTTCCATGATCTTATTCGTATTTAAAATAAAAAAAAAATTTCCCTCAATTTACAATAATTGAAATTACAATTAATCAGTTACAAGACACAAAATGTCCCCCCACACCCACCCAATAGCTTTTCTTGCGTATTTTTTAATATGAATATTATATTAATAAGTGACAATTATTAATGTAGAAAATCATTTTAAAAGCGAAATCAACTGCTTTTGTTACTTGTACGTGCTTTGGAAATCAGCCGACTTACGTAGGATGAGGGTGGAGGTATAGAGTAGAAAAGATTGGCAAACGAGCTTTATTCTCTTACTCGCTACACTTTTAATGCTATACTATCCATATATTTTATGAACTAAATGTACTGGAAATAATTAAACTTAATTGCTAATGTACAATTTTGTGTCGTTTTTGCCTTGCTTTCATTACGGCAATCATTTTGTTTTCTTTTTGTAATCAGTGTTCACTCTAAGCTGCGCGGCTGCGCGGCCGCCCAGCACTTACAAATATGCCGCGCAGACAAATCCTGATCCCGCGCACAGACTATCAGAACCACGGGCTAGCCTGATTCACAAGAAAAATTGTGGCCAGTGGCTTGAATTAAGCGACATTTTTAGTGCCTGTTTTGTTAAATATAATTGACTGGCCTCGACCAAGCTGATACTTAAAGTTTGTGACCTCGGTTGTCATAGCACAGGTCTAGTTTATGACTTGCCTCTCACCTGAGCGGGGTACCGATCTAATGTCTGGGTAACACTCCCTCTTCTTGATTTAATGGTTTATCCCAAAACTGATCGTAGCTGACATTTAATACCATGGCTGACCATGCAAGGTTGGTTTTTTTTATTGCCACTGCCCTCCCCCATCTCCCAACTCCCAACCCCACCCATTTCCTTGATACTTTGACGATTTACCCAAGTCAGATGCAAAGTCTACGTTACTAAAGGTGGATGTTTTTTTGCTGTTTGGTTTAAGGATTTATAAACTATATATCCAATTCTTGGGATCATTACGTGCACCTGGATCGAACTGTTTCAGTGTTCACAAACTGGTTTGGTAAATAAGGAATAAAAGTTTACTACTCTGTGCTATTTGAAAATGTTGAAAAGAAAAATGTGAGTAACAAGCGGTAAAACAATGCAGCAAAAAAAAGCGAGAGATTCGTTTAAACTGAAAGTTAAAGTAATAACCGATACGCCCGATTCAAAGAATGTTTCAGTTGAATTAGGAAGCATCTATGAATATTCCGATGAGTTTGGACTGAAGTGTAAGTTCTGTGCCGCTAGTAAGTGTAACAAACCCAACAAAGACAACGAATTTGTCACAGGAAAGCGTTGGGAATCATGGAAGCTTGACTACTTTAAACGTCATTTATTGTCTCGTGTTAGCGGAGAAAATGTTGCAATTGTGTACAACCGCTCAAATGGGACTGGTCTTAAACGTCTGCTGGTTGAAACTAACAATCAGCGAGAAGAACGAATTGAACAAAATGAGCGCCAGCGTTTAAACTAGGATCAAGTTCGAATCTTAATGGATAATGTTCTTCTCGCCATTAGGATGAACGCCTCGAAGCTGTCGGTACAACTGATTCATAACCACATGGGGAAGTATGTTTCTATACCAGACAGTTGGCGAAGTAAGAACTACGCCTTTGAGTTTGTTGAAGCAATCAACGAGGTGGTTGTAAAGAACATACTGACAGAACTTCGAGTAGCATCGTTCCACACGCTTATACTTGATGAAAGTACTGACATAACAGTACATAAAATGCTAATCCTTTATTTTAAATTTTGTCCAGTCAATTCTTTATTCTACAAAACCGTTTTTGGTGGGATAATTCAGCTTACCGCATGTGATGCCTCAGCTCTGGAGGCAACCATAACACAGTACTACACTGAACACCAACTTGACATGAATCGCATGGTAATGATAACATCAGACGGTGCATCGGTTATGTTAGGCCGTAGGAAGGGATAAGCTGCTTTACTGAAGGCTAAGGTCCCCCATCTTGTTGAACAGCACTGTGTTGCTCACCGAGAAGACTTGGCACTTTCTGACGCTTGGAAAGATGTTCATTTGTTTAAAGATATTGAGGTTCTCCTACGCACGGTTTACACCTTATTTAGTCGATCTTCAGTTATACAGGGCGCACTTGAAGAATTGGCCAAGGTGCATGATATGGATGTAATTTCTTTTCGACCAATTCATGAAGTTCGTTGGTTGTCACGTCACTTTGCTGTCAGTGCTTTTGTTAGAAATCTTGATGTTTTAGCTGCCTACTGTGCAGAACAAGTCCGAGACTGCAATGATCTTGTTTGTTGTTATGTTTTGAGATCATTAAGAGATCCCCTGTATCAAGTTGCTCTTTATACCGTTAATGATGTATTAACTGAATTAGCTAATCTATCAATGTTGTTGCAACGAAGTAATTTATCATCTATTGAAGCACATCAATTTTGCATTTCTAAAATACGTAAATTAGAAACACAATACCTAAGGGAAGATGTTTACTGGAATGATAAAGCCAAGAAAATTTTGAATGAGAACGTAGGAATTGACACACCTTTATACGATCAGTCTGCGATCATTTGAATGTAAGGTTTCCAGGAGATGAACTGCAGTTTTCGTCAGCTTTTGATCATACTGGTTTAAAAAAATTGTACATTTGAGTTTGGCGTCAAAGAGATTAAAGAACTGTGCGGAAAGTACAAAGATGTGTTACAAACAAATGAAGAGTCAATTATCACGCAATACAATGACTTCAAATTTCAGATCAGCAAAAAACTCAAATCAGGTTCAGTAAATTTACTATCCGAAATCGTAGGAGTTGCTTTAAACGATGAACAATTTAGCTCACTGACAAAGTTATTTGACATATGCTGTACTTTTCAAGCATCCAGCGCTGATTGCGAGAGAGGTTTTAGTCTTATGAACAGCATTAAAGTGCAAGCACGAAATAGACTTGAAGCCACAAATTTGGGAAATCTAATGCGAATTAAATTATATCTAAATGCTGGAGAGGATGTGGATTTAAACAAACCATATATTGTGTGGAAGCAAGGCAAGGTTAGACGCGAGAAATTGCAATGAATGCCCCTGAAAGGTTAGCTAATTTTGTTTTCAAGTCTGCTTTTTAAAGTGGTTAACATGTAAAACTGTTGTATTTGTATTACCGTTATGGTATTAACATTATTAAAATGATTGCATTACACTAACATAGTAAGTCGACCACATAACCTGTTGTCTAAGTATAACTCTGAAAGTTTCTATTGTGTATTTTATTTTATTTTGATGGGATTCGTATCTTCTTTTAATTGCATACGTTTCACTAGTCCTATACATTATACTATTAATTTATCAAAATGCATGCATTCATTACTCTGCTTAATTGTAAGCCTAAACATACATATTAACTTGCAAAAAGTCATTTTTAGCACCTCGCACACAACATATTTTTTGCACACACACTCTTGGTCCTTAGAGGGAACATTGTTTGTAAAACTGTCAAAGTGTTTTTTATTATCTTCCTCCTTTTCAGAATGCTACGAAACTTAGTTACAAAACCAAAATCCTCAAATCAATCTCAAATGTAACCTGAAACGAAAAATGTCATTTAAAACAAATTCTTATCCGAAAAATGGCTTTTTAAACGGATCCGGAAATTTAACTTCAAATAAAATACCATATAACCGTAATCTTAATACTTATACTAACGCTTACAATATGTTTACTTCCCGAATTTTGTTTTGTATATCTAAATTAACTTCTAAAATTAGGCTATTTAATTAGGCGTTTAAAATGTTTGCCTCTATTAACAATGACGTCTTTATTAGTGTGTATCGTTTTCGGAATTCGATGCTTAATAATATTTTTTATTCAACAATCAATGACACCATTCTATATTGTGTACAGACGTTAAATGTAGACATTACTACAGCACTTTGTCTGGTATCCTTGGTCTACTCGTAGTAACTTCGCATTCATACACAGTATAGCCTAAAACTTGCACCTAAGCTCAAACTTAACGAAAGGATCATTCAGAGATTCTATCAGGCATCTCTTCGGGAGGGGTCGGGGGAGTGGAGTCTCCAAAAGAACGTCTACCACCACAACGAACGAAATAATATACTTTTACCAGTATGCCCCTTCCGCCCCTCCTCCCACAGGAAAATGCAAAGATTCCCTCCCTTTCCCCCACACCCGGGGGAAAAGCAAGAATAATAATCATTAAAAAAGTTTTTAAAAACCCACGTTTTCTGATTGAACTAAAAAGTACATAAAATTACAGTTACTGGGTTATGTCCCTTTTTCCCCACGTTTTTTGTACAATTATATAGCGGTCTAAAATGATCAATAAAATGTTTCCATGGATCAATTTAGTAATAATAACAATTGAATATTCTATTGTCATCCAAAACAAAGCTTCCCTGAAAATTTCAGCGCGCTAGCTAACTGGGAAGTGCCCGAAATTTCGATCGCAAGATTTGATTGGAAAAACAAACAAATAAACAAACAAACAAACAAACAAACAAACAAACAAACAAACAAACAAACAAACAAACAAACAAACAAACAAACAAACAAACAAACAAACAAACAAACAAACAAACAAACAAACAAACAAACAAACAAACAAACAAACAAACAAACAAACAAACAAACAAACAAACAAACAAACAAACAAACAAACAAACAAACAAACCAACAAACAAACAAACAAACAAACAAACAAACAGAGGCGAAAGCAAGTTAAAGAAAACGTGGGAATAACTGGTCGCATTTGTAGATCATACCGACTAAAGTTAGACCTACTTCTCTAATTTTGACCCGTTTCGTACTTTTGGCCGCTGAACATCAGTAGGCTATGCAGATAGTGTTTCTTTCAGACTTTTTTCTCCGAGTGGCACTATAATTGTCAGAGGGCTTGGGGTGGCAAGATTAAAACGTCGAGAATTGTGAAAATGTCGATTTCAAATTTTTGAACGCTTACAATACTTCCTCTATATTCCATAAAAGAGAAAGTGTTAATGTAATAAAAGAATTTCTATAGCCCCCCTCCCCCCACCCCATCGGTTTGGAAGTGCGTTCACATAACTGTTGTATAGGAATTTGCGAGAAATTTTAGAGGAAATCACTCCAGCTTTTTTATTTCTAAAAATTACAGACAGACAGACAGACAGACAGACAGACAGACAGACAGACAGACAGACAGACAGACAGACAGACAGACAGACAGACAGACAGACAGACAGACAGACAGACAGACAGACAGACAGACAGACAGACAGACAGACAGACAGACAGACAGACAGACAGACAGACAGACAGACAGACAGACAGACAGACAGACAGACAGACAGACAGACAGACAGACAGACAGACAGACAGACAGACAGACAGACAGACAGACAGACAGACAGACAGACAGACAGACAGACAGACAGACAGACAGACAGACAGACAGACAGACAGACAGACAGACAGACAGACAGACAGACAGACAGACAGACAGACAGACAGACAGACAGACAGACAGACAGACAGACAGACAGACAGACAGACAGACAGACAGACAGACAGACAGACAGACAGACAGACAGACAGACAGACAGACAGACAGACAGACAGACAGACAGACAGACAGACAGACAGACAGACAGACAGACAGACAGACAGACAGACAGACAGACAGACAGACAGACAGACAGACAGACAGACAGACAGACAGACAGACAGACAGACAGACAGACAGACAGACAGACAGACAGACAGACAGACAGACAGACAGACAGACAGACAGACAGACAGACAGACAGACAGACAGACAGACAGACAGACAGACAGACAGACAGACAGACAGACAGACAGACAGACAGACAGACAGACAGACAGACAGACAGACAGACAGACAGACAGACAGACAGACAGACAGACAGACAGACAGACAGACAGACAGACAGACAGACAGACAGACAGACAGACAGACAGACAGACAGACAGACAGACAGACAGACAGACAGACAGACAGACAGACAGACAGACAGACAGACAGACAGACAGACAGACAGACAGACAGACAGACAGACAGACAGACAGACAGACAGACAGACAGACAGACAGACAGACAGACAGACAGACAGACAGACAGACAGACAGACATTACTACACCTTACATCAGATCAACTTAAACTTTGAGGAAATAATAAGAGTACCCCCGAGAAGGTTTCTAAGAAAAAAGTGTACACTTTGTTTTATCTTCGGTGTTGCGGCAGTGTGCGATTATGCGCCTGGCACAATAATGAGCACTATGGCGCCTTTTAAGCATTTCGATGCACGAAGTTGGGCTACTATAATTAATTACTAAATCGAATCAGGCTAGTGCGATTTTGCAGGGTGCGATTTGGAGCCACGAGCTTCCCGGCGAGCACTATATCGCTTAGGGTGCACTATGCATACGATGGTCTACACTTATAGTTGACTAGGCATACTGCCTAGCTTCGCTTAGGTTTTAAAAAAAAATGAGAAATTGAATGATTAATTAATAGGTGACTGGCTGTTATGTTAAATGCTTAGGGCCTAAATTTATACAGTGGAGTATTTTTATGTCGCTCAAATATTGATGGAATATTCGCAAACTTATAACTCGCAAGATTATTAGAACCGAAAGGGCTTTATTAATAGTATCAATCAAATACTATATTTAATTACTTTCGCACTTAATTTTTTACAATTGCAGTACAATACAAAACTTAATTTATAACAAAATATTTATTTAAAACAATGTTATACTTTATGATTTTTGTTTTTTCTTAAAAAGAGTAAACAAAATATTTAAAAAATATTACATTAAAAAGTTACCTCACCTGTTCAATGACCAAATCTCGTATAATGATACTTTCACTCGCGGTCATTTTTAGCCCTCTTCGAGGCCTTGGAGTCTGACCAACAGATTTTCCATACGGCCTAATCATCTATAGATGCGTATACAAAAGATTATTTAGATATACAAAGAGTAAGTACCCTGAAATCTTTGTTGAAATGACCCTCTGTTTTTCCCATAAAATACAAAGATTATATAGGGAAATACAACTGGTCAGTTTTGACCCCTTTACGAAGTTTTCCCAGATATGGCGCGTTTTTTGTGACACCCCAAGGCGTTCTCCTACCACCTCACAAAATATCAAGGTGGGTCGTCGGAGGAAATTTTTTTGTAAGAAAATACACATCGTTAACTCACAGGATATAGAGTAAGATAAACTTCTTCGTTCTTAAGTTTAGTGTTGGAAGGGATCCCCTCCAACACAATTAAGTATACGTGTCAACTGGTTATGCGCTATTGAGGCCATTGACTCCAATTTCAGCCTGCTTTTCTTTTTTGGATTTGCTTTCATAGCCTTTGTCAAACCAAGAACAAACCACAAGGCAGCAGTTGTTTGATTTTGGAGTTGTCTCTCCTAAAAGAGTGGCTGTCCCCAGCTAACGAGCCTTATCAAACTCGAGACTTTTCTTTTAGCAATCATGAGCTTTACCGACTCGGCCAAGCCGATGCTTAAGAGATTACTCATACACTATATGTAATATATATATATTAGTGTAAATATAAAAACACCAATCACAGAAGGACACTTAACCTCTGAATGTCAGTATTGTCAAAGTATGCAGCACTGTTATAGGAAACTAAATAATCAGGAAATTTATTATCATACAAATGTCATGATTTTATAAAATAAAAATAAAATGTGTCAGACAGCCCGTACAATTTATCCTGAGATTATATGTTTATTCAGATTTTTTAAAGAACAGTTGACAAGTACTGGCTTATTGAATTCATTTGTTTATTTGTAATGTTGTTATTAAAATTATATTATACATTTAGTTTTGTATCTAAAAACGTCGGTATAATTTAGTTTGAATAGATTTAACCGTGATCTAGATTTCCGGGTGTTAGATTTTATTTGTGTGTGTCATTCTAGAATAATATATCAACCCCACATTTCACACAGAGGCAATACTATCCAATTCTTAAAGACTAACTTTACACATCGCAAACATCAGCATTACACACCCCAAATCGTGACATGAAATCTACACGCAGCAAACCATAAAACCTTATCCTTATACAACAAACCCTCACACTAACCGTACACCACAAACTCACACATAAACCCTAAACACAACAAACCTTCACACTAACCCTACACACCACAAACCCACACACTTACCCTAAACACCAAAAACCAACACATTAGACCTACACACCACAAACCCACACACTTACCCTAAACACCACAAACCCTCACACTAACCCTACACTCGACAAACTCTTACAATAACACCCAAACACCACAAAGCCACACACTAACCCTACACAACACAACATTTGTTTTCCCTAACGTGAGTCAGGTACCCATCAGAGCTGGGTGGACTCAGGGACGTTCTACTGACTAGGACACGGATTAGGATTCGCGACTGACGTGATAGCAGCCACGCCGTCCCCTACTTTTGTAAGTACTACAATCGTAATAATACAAAGTGTTAAGTACATGTTTTATTTTAATCTTAGTTATACTTTAACCCTTAAAAAAATCTCAAGATTTAACAATTTTTTATGCTATTTTTCTCTTTACGTTCTTTGGTAATTAGTAACCTGGGTTATTTTTATGAATCTGGTAGATCTGTGCGGGTATATACTTGTCATGTTGAACATTAGTATCTTCATGTCCAAATCTGCCATCTCCATTGTCTCATACTCATCTACTGTTACATACGCCCGATAACTCGTGCTGTTTTCACACTTTGTTTATACCGGGTTACGTACCTTGATGGAAAAAAAATCTTTGCTGGTCATGTGACTGGATCACGATGTTGTTCTATATTTAGGTCAATCATTTCTGTGTCGAATAGGCAGGGGTGGTCTGGTTGTGTCTAAAGGGCCCGGGAAATTTCAAAAAGCCCCCCCCCCCCCCCCCAAAAAAATAATTAATAAATAATAATTAAAAAGTCCCATAATTGTGCAATTTTCCCTCATCAAAGTTTGACGGCCCAGGCCTACAAAGAAAGCGACGGGTCTGTTTAAAAAAACTTAAGAGTACACCATACATTCCGGTGTGCTGGTGGAGTATGCAGTGCTGGCGCCAAGTTATTTAGCGCCCTAGGCAAAACTTATTAAAACGCTCCCTTTCACACAAATTAATTACTAAAACATATCCTATAAGAAAACAATTCATTAAAAGTGACATATTAATTTATTATCGATTGCTAACACGTTATAAGTAGACATCAAAATCAAATTTTACTTGCCTCCTTCGTCTCAAAAGTTTGTACTAATTCCTTCAATTCCACTTTGCAAGCGTGATCACATTTTATTGAAATTGGCAAGTCCAGGAGTCTACTTTGTACTTCACGACATAGCCCCTCTCCCCCCCCTCCCCCCCTTCCCCTCCCCCCTTAAAAATTTTAAAGTGCTGCACACCCCCCCCCCCCCCTCCCTGAGGAAAAACAGTCTGGAAAAAAAACACTGAAAAAAAAAGTTCTTGTAGTGTTTTACAGAAGCAAATAACTTAAAGTTGTATTTATACGTAAGCGGTCAACCTATCCACGGGAATTGGAAATGAATGTAACGTTAAGCAAAGAATTATCTCCCATTTGAAAATCCAAATAACAAAATTTTAATCAAGGGAAATAACTTTCAAATCAATAGCTAAATTAAACAATTGTAACAAAGATATGCTTGAAAAATACAATAAAACGCTCTGCATTGCATTAATTAATATTTGCAACAAATACTTCATATTAGCTATGTAAGCTTGTAAAAACAATATATTTTATCTATTTTTTACTTAACTGTAGGTTTTATTTAAAAGTTTAAATACGGTAGATTTTGTATAACATATTTCTATTCAATTTTGATGACCTAAAGTTTAGTGCACTAACGATTTAAAAATGTTTGTTATAAAATTTTGGATCCCTTTATTATAAAGGGATGCCTTTCATTAAATCAAACTCTGGTAATTGTTTTAGACTTCGCAAGAAGTAATGATAAAATATAAAAACAATTATAATTAGAAAAAACAAAGTTAACGGTAAGTTATAAATTCCATCCTATTTAATATAAATTAATACTTTAAAAGTGGTAATATAGATTCCTAAAAAACTAAAGATTTTTTAATTAGAGAATGCCTATCTTTCTTTGTAGTGTGTTCCGTCCTGAATTAAATAGTCTAACTCGAGTACTCGATATACTCTACTACATTCACTACACATATCAAACTTCGATGCCTAAACATAACTAGACTCGATGCTCCAGAACTACGACACCAACTTATTTAACTTCACCAAGCTCTACAAACGGTACTCCTAATCAACAACGATTTCACTGGACATACTACTACACTTTAACAGTCAATATAATTCGATACCTTAATACCACAAGAATCAATACTCCCGAACTTCAGATCTACGATACTTCATCGCCTGCATTGTCATATCTCTACTACCAATCAGATTCCACTAGACCTTCAACTACACAACAGCCAAATAAAAATAAAGACACATTAACACCTATATACTTTACGAATCCTATCAGCAACGGCCTTCCGTCGTTACTCCCAAATCTAAACGAGTCATCAAAACTTACCAAACAAGTACAATACTATGATTACCCCATCATTACAAAACTCTATACACCAGGACAGATTTCAAATTCAAAGTCAGATAAAAGGAGACTTACAAGCCCTATTCAAATATTCGAAATTTAAATTACGAACTTATTTAATCGTTTTCTACTTCAATTATGTGACTCCAAATTAAAAAGGCAAAGTGACTGGTAGAAAGCGCCCCGACCTTTCCACGCCCTTCCATATTAGGGAGGTGGGGTAAAATTTTCACCATCGCCATTAAATAAAGGCCTATATAGATCTAATTTTGGAGTAGAGGTGCAGAATTGATAGTTCTTCCTGGTTGTATGCAGTCCCGTAGATCGTAAGTCATCGGAAATTGGACCTATGTGTTGGAACGTTTTTAAGTTTAGTTTTCCAGTGACGATTGTTTCAACTTTTAAATATGTTTTTATCTAGCACTAATATGTCCTTTACAGCACCGTTCCTGTGGGCCCACTGGGATATGGTATACAAAAAATTGGCTTTTAACTGAGTAACATAAACCATCTTTTCAGTGTTGAACTACATCAATTGTTCATTTGCTGTTTTTAGTGTGGTGGGAGTTTAATCAAAAAAAGTGTACAGACAAAAGCCTGTCAACAGTATAAAATTTTAATGCAACACTTTGTTACAATTAAATACAGTCTCACGTAACCGATTATCGACTTGCTACTTGGCTTTACAAATAAGGTATCGATTACTTTAAATTAATTCGAATCGCCAAAAAATCAATCCCACCATGCAGAACAACTCAATAAAGCTTCATTTTTCAGATGAAAGCGTACATTAAATATTTATAGAAACCTTTGTCAAAATTTGCTGCGTGTATAAAGTTGCTCCAAATAACCTCATTAAAAAAAGTCGTGTTGTTACTAAGTTATACCACAACTGCCCGTGGCAAAGGTGCTGCTAATGTTGTACTTTAACTCACCATAAGAGGTCATCCATAAATGACGTCACGCTTTTTTGGACGATTTTTACCTCCCCTCAGTCACACGTCGCCACAAAAATCCAGACCACCACTCCCCTAAAAATGACGTCACACCTCAGCCTACAACACTCCTCAAAATTGCTGCTGAATTTATTTTTAAAACATCGATATTATTCCAAAATCTTGTCAGAACTCTGTCAATAAAGTATTTTGATCAATTCCTATTATAGTTTATTAAAACCATTTTCTAAAACGCGAAATAACGACTAAAACTCGTTTTATAACATTGCTTTTTATAATACAACAAAGTGACGTCACACCATCTGAACCCCCACCATCCCTATCATCACACACCGTCACAAAATCACGGACCCCCCTTCCCCCCTACGAGTGCGACGTCATTTATGGACGACACCTAACCCTAATATAATTCTGATTAGACATGTGTAAACTCCCTGCTCAAAACAGAAAAAAAAGAAAGGTTTTTATTCATAAATGAATTCAAATATGTCACTCTGCCTCTAAAACAGCATCCTCTATATATGCTTTTAAAAAAACGTGTTCACCTTAATTAAGCTAAGTACTATTTACAAATCTTAAGGTTCCTGGGGCAGGTCAAGTAGACTTCTCCAATTTCAGTGACCTAGGCATATGAAGGTATAGTGCACTATGTCTAGCCGCCATTAATAACAACATTGAAGGTTTAAAAATTATAATATATAAGTATAAGATGCTAAAGTAATTTTTTTCTTTGGATTTTATGACTTTTAAAAATATATTAATAAACTTTTAATACCAATTAATGTAAATTTTAAATCTAATTTAACTTTAGAAACAGTTATGTCAAAAATTTTATTTTTATCATTCAAAACTTAAGTAAGATTTTTTTTTTAAATGTCTCAACTATTCTTCATAAAACTGTTTCGTATTTTAAGTTTACTGTAATTATAATATTTACTTTATTTTATTATCATCTTTTCCTACTTAGTTGGCTTTCCGAATCATCAAACTTTTCAAAATGAAAATCGGGCGCAAGTTCCCCAACTTGTGGTCACCCTTATACTTTCTACCAAACCCATTCCTTTCATTAGTTAACCAATGTGATCGCACAAGTCTACCGTATCGGATGGCACTAGGGTACTTGACGTTCGCCTTCTGTGTTACATACCTACAAACATGTTTGGTACTAGCAGACCTCTACAACGTGGCACTCTACAAACCATCGTATCAAAGTTCCGACTTTCTCGACAGAAACAACCTATCTTTCTGGGCTGCCCTGGCTAACGACGGCAACCTGGATTATAACCTGGATAACAGACACTGTCAGCACACGTTGGAGGATCAGCCTGGATGGTGGATGGTGGATCTCAGGGGCGTGTATACGGTGGAGCAGATTATAATTACCAACAGGTGGGTTAAGTTTGATGTGTGCCGTTTTACCTAGAGAGATAAGAAACAATAATTATTTAAAGATTTAAATAAGTAATGAGAACATTCAGTTAAAATAGTCTTAATTCAAACAATAATAATTGTATAACTATTATTGTCATTGTAATTTAAATCATATTTTATAAAAACAATTATTATTATAAAATAGCTATAAACGAGGACCTATGGGTGATGCACACAAAGTTAAAAAACTGACCCAAAAATATTATTTATTTTAGTTTTACGTGTACAGTTTTTCCAAAATACTAATTTACTTGAAAATGTACGTAAAGCTAAGTGTATTCTGGTAAATAGGTCAACAACCAGTTCTTTGGCTCAAGCAGGTTTTATTGAGCTGTAGAACTGATTGGTGACCTAGTTACCATATATATATATATATATATATATATATATATATATATATATATATTTCACATTTTTTAAACAATCATTTTGCGTTCTACATACACCTACAATAATATGCCGTACTATAACTGTAGAATCCTAAGTAATTTAAAATAATGACAGCTGTTTTTTTTTTTATGAATTTTGTTTCTCCAATAATGTGGTTAATAATGCCCACTTCAGCTGGGTTAGAATTATAAGTAATTTACATTATGATAAACTTTCATTTCCCACAATGTGTGTCGATCAATTATTAAACTATGCTTGTACATATCATGGCCAAACGTGTCACTCTTGTATATTATTGAAATAAAACATCAAACATATTTTTTTCAGAGGTGACGATAGCTCCTACCTAAGGACACAAAATTACCAGATCGATGTTTTCCAAACTGACCCCCGGCTCTCAAGCAACTTTCAGGCTGCTGGGGTGGTGTGTTACATCAGGGTGGAGCCCCTGGGGCAGGGGGAGACGTACACACGGAACTGTACCACACCAGCTGTGGGGAGATTCGTCAGATTCATCAGGTGACCCCTCAATCCTCATCTGACTTTCTTAAACGTCTTTAGTTTAAGAGATGGAATTCTTTGAGTTGTGGGGTCGGCGTGGTCCAGTCGGTAAAGCTCATGGTTGCTAAACCGAAAAGTCTCGAACCCTGGTGCTGATGAGGCTCGTTATCTGGGGACAGCCACTCTTCTAAGAGAGATAACTTCAAAATCAAACAAGTGCTGCCTTGTAGTTTGTTCTTGGTTGGGCAAAGGCTATGGAAGCAAATCCAAAAAGAAAAGCAGGCTGAAATTGGAGTCAATGGCCTTAATGGGGCATAACCAGTTGACACGTATACCTAATTATGCTGGAGGGGATCCCTTCCATCAGTAAACTTAAGAACGAAGAAGAAGAAGTTGTAATTGTTTTAATTAGGTGATATATTGCTAATCACACAGATCTGAGCTAAAGTGTGTAAGGTACACCTTTAGCATCTTTATATTCGCGTATCAAATAAGTCAACTTAACAATATATACAATTTGTTTAACCGCCCAAAGTATCATTTAAAATAAATAAATTAAAGATCTGCATTTAGTATTTCAGGATACTATGTTAATGATTTTAATTAAACTATACAATAATAAAGCATAATGTAATAAATTATTCAACCTGAAAATCTAATACAATAAGGATCTATTCTATTAATGGGATCAATGGACGAATGCAACGCGATAAGGAAAATAAGGATCCATGACTGATGTTTAATGAGGCATAATATGCCTAAATCTACGTGCTCGTGTATTACTTATATCTATATCTATATCTATATATATATATATATCTATATATATATATATATAAATATATATATATCTTTATATATATATATATATATATATATATATACATATATATAACGAGCTGACCCGCGACGTAGCATACGCCGCTATCTAGTTGTTTTATTTTCTACTTATCACCAATTCATAATTTGTGATTTTGACACTACCCCACCGCCCTGCCTCCCGATCAGTGAAAGGAGCCGTTTACAGACGACAATGAAAATATCAAGCAGAACTTGTTATCTCCCTTTAGTTTGAACCCGTTTAAAAACTAAATTATCTGCCCCTAATAGCCGAACCGGCGATTGTAAACATTCGGGGTGAACCACAGCTCACCCGACAGGTGGGGAAGAGGGTGGTGGCTAAGCTGCGTGTTTTCTATGGTCCCCATGAAGAGAATTATATATAGATATGTATATATACGTATATGTATAATTATCTACAGATATATATTTATATATAGATAGATTTTTAGTACTTATACCCCTTTCTATCACTCCTGAACATGCTGACCAGATACACCAAGGACTACATGAATGTGTGCGAGATTCAGGTCATGTCCAGTCAAGCAACGATCCAAGAAAATTATTTTTCTGTCAGAAAAAATTACCTCCTGCCTCAGACACCTTACTACACGACTCACGCCGGCTGCTCCTACACGTGCATCACACAGTGCCTACAGCGTCGGGACAACGAGACATGCACCGCCCTCAACTGGATTCGAACCTCAAACGAATGCCAGATGTTTAAACTAGATCCACGCTTTATGCCAATGCTACAATCGGACTTGACTTCGGATTTTTACATGGAGAAATAGTGTCGACTGTAAAATGTAACATCGAAAGTCTCAAAATAGAAAACAATAAATGGCCTTTGGTTAATTAGATTCTTATATTTAATTAATGTTGTTTTAAATATCAGTTTATTTTTTGTATGGTGATCGTGTTACTTAGCGAAATGATGCAACGACATATCATAATTTAGGCAACAAATTTGTGGATTAGAATTTCGGATAAAAAGGGTGGATAAGACTTCAGGACAAAATGGTGGATTATCCAGAGGCGTCGTGAGGTGGGACGGGCGGAGTTGCGGACCGCACCTGGCTAAACCATTTAGGGGGGGGGGGTGACATAAAAACAAAAAAATTGCAACAATATATGAAAAAATATGCTTTTTGCCAGCTCAGTTAATGATTAATTACAGTTTTAAAAGTTTTATGTACAAATTAATGATCCCGACAGGGAGGGTGTGGGGGAGGCTGGGGGGAGGAGTTGACACCAAGACTTAACTTGCTAACCATTGAGAAAACTATCTCTATATCCATCTATACTCGGCTATATATAAACATCGTTACTATTTACTGTGCGCACTTTAAAACTATCAATCAAATGCAATATGCGCAGATTAAAGAAAAGTTTTGTTGAATATTTTCAATAACCGATAACTCAATCAATGACAGGGGTAGGATGACATTTTTAATAATTTACTATTAATTTACTATTTGAAACATTGCTTTTTTTACTTGAATTATTGATGGATTAAAATAATATGAGGACTAATCGACGCCATTAGGCAAACTGGTAGGGGGGGAAGGGGGGGGGGGGGACGGGACACACCATGTTGCAATTGCAACTATATATATATATATATATATATATATATATATATATATATATATATATATATATATATATATATATATATATATATATATATATATATATACATACATGCTCGTGTATTAGTTATATCTATATGTATATATATATATATATATATATATATATATATATATATATATATATATATATATATATATATATATATATATATATATACATATATATATATATACATATATATATATACATACATATATATATAATATATATATATATATATATATATATATATATATATATATATATATATATATGTATGTATATATATATATATATATATATATATATATATATATAATATATATATATATATATATATATATATATATATATATATATATATATACATATATATATATATATACATACATATATATATATATATATACATACATATATATATATATATATATATATATATATATATATATATATATATATATATATATATATATATATGTATGTATATATATACATACATATATATATATATATAATATATATATATATATATATATATATATATATATATATATATATATATATATATATATATATATATATATGTATATATATATATATATATATATATATATATATATATATTATATATATATATATATATTATATATATATATATAAACGTGGGTCGGGCAGATTTATGATTAAAGAGAAAAAGCACACAACACACGAATTTCGGAAATTTGATGGTGAACGTACCCACGTTTTTTGTCATCAAATGTATGAACAGTTATCACAAGAACCTGCACAGCTCGAGGAAGCACACAATCTACGAGCAGTCATTGGTAGATCCCCTAGGGTCGAAAGAAAAATTTATTTTCTACTTTTTAGTCCACAAGAAAAACGTGTTTTTTTTTTTAAAGTTTTTTTTAAGTATTTTATTTACGTATTCGGTCCTTTTTGACCTCTTTAAAGATTTCTTAGTTACGCGTCGATAAATGTGTATACCTCTTCTTACCCCCCCCCCCCCCCTTTCCCAGATTCAATAAAATGTTTGTAAACTTTCTTTTACGAATATATCAAGTAAATCAATGATAATTACAGGAATGTTTTTTCTTTCTACTTGATATCCGTGACACTGAATGGTTATTTCAAAGTTTCTATCTAACATATTTTTAGACGCGTAGCGACCCTTCTCGGCGCCCGGGGACAAAGTTCAATTTGGCGCCCCCCCCCCCTCCCGTTTATTTATTTTATTTATAATGCAAAACTGCAGGTAAAATGAGCTTTTAATTATTTTTTTTCAACCCATTTTGGCACCCCCTATGGTTGGCGCCCGGGGACATATGTACCGCCCCAACCCCTCGCTACGCCTCTGCATATTTTAATCGCCAGCGGCATCGGAAAATACCCATTTGATATATGAATATGTATATTATATGGTAGGCCTCTATATAAATATAGACACGTAAGCCTATATAGAAACCATCAGGAAAAAAAAAAAAAAAAATTTATATATATATATATATATATATATATATATATATATATATATATATATATATATATATATATATATATATATATATATGAAACATGTTAAAACACCATCCATGTAATACATTAGATCGTATTAGTGCATCTGCAATATCTAGTGTGTCGCCTCAGTAGCTAATAGTTTTCAATAAAACAACTAAGTGCATCATCAAACACGAATTCCGAATGACTAGGTTTTCGACCGAGGCTAAACTCGTGTGATCTATTCATGTCCTGTCTCTTTGAAGTTTTATTTTAAACCATATTTTACAGTTGATTATTTGGATTGATCCATATGTCGTTAGCAGCACATGTTACAAAAATTGGGCATCATTTGGGGATTTGTAATAGGTAGATCCTAGGATTGCGCTTAACATCAGTTTTATTCTGTTTAATCGCTGTAAGTAGTTTAAATATTTTTAGATCTCTTTTATTTATAGATATGCAATAGTTCTATGTTTTGTTTATTCTGTTTAATCGCTGTAAGTAGTTTAAATATTTTTAGATCTCTTTTATTTATATAAATGCAATAGTTTTATCTTTTGTTTATTCTGTTTAATCGCTGTAAGTAGTTTAAATATTTTTAGATCTCTTTTATTTATAGATATGCAATTTTATCTTTTGCTATTATGCCCAATGGGATCGGAGCCTGTTGGTTTAAATTCGTGCCAGAAATGTTAAAATCAGTGACGATGTCCAACAAATTATGTCTTGTTTAGTATTTTTTTGTATATGACGGCCTGGCCTAAACGGTAGAGTATAAGGCTGCTAACCCGAAAGTCTTTACGTTGAATCCAGGTCTAAGTAAGTAGAAAATCTCTGAGTCCACCCAGGTCTCGGACAGAAGAGGCTCGTTAGCTGGGGACAGCCACTCTTCTAGGAGAGACAACTCCAAAATCAAAAAGCTGCTGCCTTGTAGTTTGTTCTTGGTTTGACAAAGGCTATGGAAGCAAATCCAAAAAGAAAAGCAGGCTGAAATTGGTGTCAATGGCCTCAATGGCGCATAACCAGTTGACACGTAATCCTTAATTGTGTTGGAGGCGTTGTCGAGTCGGCAAAAGCTCATGGTTGATAAATTCGAAAAAAAAAACCCTCTGGCAGATAAGGCTCGATCCCTCCCAACACTAAAAATTGAGAACGAAGAAGAAGAAGAACCAGTTCATATGGTGACCCTAACTCAGGGTAATTAAAGGCGGGTGGAAAAGGCGGGTGGTCTGACAACATCTTCCCTTCATATGCCGAGGTCAAGAGACATATGAATTCTACTGCATCTGCCCAATAGATCGCTATGTCTAAAAAGGAATCTTTACTTAAGTATTTTTCGTGTGTAGAACATTTGATATTCCCATTCTATTCCTACTGACATTTCTTTATTATTGGTTTAAAATTTGACTCATCTTTAGATACAGTTCATATTTCATTTCTTTTACTACCGTTCTTTTTCTTCGTTCTTAATTTTAATGTTGGAAGGAGGAATCCCCCCAGCACACTTAAATATACGTGTCAACTGGTTATGCGCCATTGATGCCATTGAATCCGATTCCAGCCTGCTTTTCTTTTTGGATTTGCTTCCATAGCCTTTGTCCAACCAAGAACAAACTACAAGACAGCAGTTGTTTGATTTTGGAGTTGTCTCGAGACTGTTCGGTTTAGCAGCCATGAGCTTTACCGACTCGACCACGCCGATTCCTTACTAAAATTAGAACATTGTGTAAATTATAAATAATGATTGTGTTTATTTAGCCCAGTTCACCGTTACGATGTTTCTCTACATTGTCACCGTGTTGACTGTGATGGTGGGAGTGGCTCAGGCCGCCAACTGTCAAAATCTCCCCCCAGGCTTGTCGAAGATTGTAAAGGGTGTGGACATCAGCAGACTGGACCTGCTGCCTCTAGACAACGCGGGGGATAACGGAATCTTGAAGCCGATTTTCAGCATCACTTGCGATGAACAGAAAAAATGGAAAAATCCGAAAGGCGTGGAATACGATCTCCCTGATATGGTTAAGTCTGCATTTTATTATTTTCAAAACGACCAATCACTTTTAAGTAGGCCTAGTTCGATATATAAATATTATAAACGTCATGATTTTTTGAAAAATAACTACATTATTTATTATAATCTTGTATAAAATTAATTAAATCTCAAGATTACGTTCTAATTGATTGTAGAATACTGCATAAGGTATAGTACCAAATACTTTAAGAAGCAACTTTGTTACGGTGTCCTTTGTTCTATACACTTTGTTCCATACGCTTACTTTGTTTCGGTGTCTTCCGTTTCATACACGTTCTTTGTTACGGTGTCCTTTGTTTCATACACGTTCTTTGTTACGGTGTCCTCCGTTTCATACACGTTCTTTGTTACGGTGTCCTCCGTTTCATACACGTTCTTTGTTACGGTGTCCTCTGTTCAATACACGTTCTTTGTTACGGTGTCCTCCGTGTCATACACGTACGTGTTACTGTGTCCTACTCTGGGCAGAACTTAAATTCAGCTTTCAATAAATACGAAGTAAGCAAATTATGATAACAAATTAAACCCTAAATCGCCAAATTTAGCATAAAATTTAATGCCATTAAATTTATTTATCCTACTTTTAAAAATGTAAAGATCTTTACCTAATTACCTACATTCATTCTTTTGGTATAATATTGTATCAAACATTTTCTAAAAGTATAAAGCAAAATGACAGTCGACTATAGAGGACAAATATGTTTTATAACATGCATATTTTACAATACTTTGTGTGTGTGTTCTTGTAGCGACTTTTGCGAAAAGAACGAAATTTTTTCAATATGCTAAGAAAATTAAAGCAATAAGACACCATTTGTAGTAATAAAACGATGTTTACAACACCTCTGTATGCGATAATTTTAGATACGTCCATTTCTATGAGAAAAACAAATTTCATCAATAAAGCCGAAGACAAAAAAACCTAAACTGATCACTGACAGTATGACACACTACATAGCACCTTATGTTATAGGCTATAATTCTATGTTTCTCTAAGATCACTAGCTTGGAGTCCAGACCTATCGGCACGTTTACATCAAAAGCAAACACCTACAAAGATCACAAGGAATTGAAAAACTCGATGGCAGCAACTGTTGGTCTGGACGCTGCCGTCGCGCTTTTAGCCTTTTCAGCAAGTGCATCATACAAGAAACTGAAACATTCCATCGACAACAGCTCTATCCTAACATCCGAAGCATCAGCATTCTCATCCGTGTATCAGGCAGAACTCAACACTCCGGACTTTTTAATATTCGAGAAACAAGTACAGTTCAAAACAAGTACAGTTCAACATTGATAAACATTTAAATGGAACATTTGAAAGTAACATTCAGGCTTACGAAAATTTTATCAAAACGTTTGGCACGCATTACTTTAGTAGCGCTAATTTCGGTGGGTATATTAGAGTTTTACTTGAGACTGAAGAAAAGTATGCGTTGAATAAAAAGGAATCAGAAATCATCGCAGGCGCAAAAGCGTCTTTGGATCAGCTAGGATCTGGAAAGTTTGATTTCTCAAAAGAAAATTTGAAAACCGATGAAAATTTTAAAACTGCGACGCACAAAACAGTGAAGTATTTCGGTGGGGAAACAAGCAACAAAGAAAACGTAGATTTTCCAGCATGGCAGAGTACTATAGAGAAAAATCCTTGGTTGTATTCTGGTAAACTAGTTCCTATCAGTGATTTAATTAAAGACGAAACAAAGAAGTCTTCCATGATTAAAGCTGTGAAAAACCATTTATTGAAAGGATTTCTAGACGAACTTGAAACTAGTACGCATTCTCTTTCCGAAAACTTCGACAACTTCATTATAAAAGATTTATGGAACAAAGCGAAGCTACTTCAGAAAAATAAAATCACATCAGAAGATGATGTGAATGCTTTGGCGAAAGCTGTTGAGGATTACACCAAAATTCCTTCATGGTTTTCACACGACACTCATATTTGCTTTCAATGGAAAGGTGCACCTGTTTTTTCAAATTGCAATAGTTTAACAACGGGAAGCATCTGCTCGCAAGTAAACAACATGACCGCTCGGTACCACGATAACTCAAAGGCCATGTTTGGTGGGTGTACAATGCAGTGGAAAATTCAGTCAAATAACTTTCCATCCTGGTTCAATCAGGTGAAACTGTGCTTTCAATATCAACCAACTGGTAACGAAGGCCAATGTGTCAGTGAGTCAAAGCAAAGTATGGTATGCGCCAACATCAACAACTACACACCAGAGTACATGGACGACACCGACGGCCGCAGTGGTGGATGTAACATGAGGTGGAAGCTTGAAGTTCCTCAGACAGCACCTCTGTGGATGCAGGCTGTGAGGTTGTGCTTCTCATGGAAAGCAACAGGCGACGCGAAACAGTGCGGTGTGGGGGCACCGAATGACCAGTGTGTGATCGGCAACAACTGGACGAAATATTACCTGGACGATACGGACAAGAGGAGCGGGGGCTGTGACCTGAGCTGGGGTATAAAAACACCTGTGTGACGTAGATGAATGTTTTTATATGCCAGATTTTTTTTAAGTTTACCTTTTTTTTTTAATTTCTAGTCTACTGCACCTAATGGACCTGAAAAAAAAGAACCTAAAATCAATGAGTTAACATGAATAAAATATACAAATATTACTATTTAATTAAAATGTATACAACTACATTCTTTAACTAGTCGTTTGTTCTTCTTCGTCTTGTTCCCTAATTGTAATTATGGAGGGGGATTTAGTGTCAACATTAAAATCACACAGTGGCCTGTTAACTCAGACTGCTTTTTTCTGGAAGGGACTCCATAGCCTTTTGTATGCACAGCAGCAGTTGTGCGATTATGATGTTTTCTCGCGTAGATGTGTTGACGATTTCATCTGCGGGTGATTCAAACTCGTTACTTTTGGGGTTAGGGGGTAGACCCGACAACGCCGTCCCCTTATATTTTTTGCCGAATGGGCCGGTGGTGACGGGCATGTGTGGTACACTAAAGCTGTCCTGATTGATAGAACTTCCGGTCAAACTTCTTCTTCTTCTTCGTTCTTAATTATTAGTGTTGAAGGGGATCGAGATTTATCTGCCAGTGGGTTTGAACTCGAGACTGTTCGAATGTATCAACCATGAGCTTTTTGCCGACTCGACCACACCTTCTACACAATTAAGCGTTACGTGTCAACTGGTTTTGCGCCATTGAGGCCATTGACTCCGATTTCAGCCTGCTTTTCTTTTTGGATTTGCTTCCATAGCCTTTGTCCAACCAAGAACAAACTACAAGGCAGCAGTTGTTTAATTTTGGAGTTGTCTCTCCTAGAAGAGTGGCTGTCCCCAGCTAACGAGCCTCATCTGCCCGAGGGTTCGAACTCGAGACTTTTCGGCTTAGCAACCATGAGCTTTACCGACTCGACCACGCCGACCCCTTTCCGGTCAAACAACTGTGGACACCTAGCCTCACTACCTGACTCTCAATGTAAGATTTTCATACACTACACCTGACCTGTCTCACACAGTTTCGATACGCTAGGCTGTACAGTTAGCATATACAATGTATTTTAATAGACTTAACAATCTAGTCAGAATAACGATATAATTTAAGGCGATCACTTTGATTAAAAAATGTAAGTTGTGAGGAAACTAAACTTTCATTGTGAGGTATAACAACATTAACATAAGCACACTTATGTATGTAACAACATGAAGATCAATTCAAGTTATGAGCTGTAAATACATGAACCAAAGCTACCTTAGCACGTCAAGTGTAAAAGCCACAAATGTCAAAAGTTAGGCCAAAAAGATACTGTCTACAAGCTGGTCAATATTATATTTTCGTAGTCAGTCAACATTTTTTGGAGTAGTTGGCTAGCACCTTATTTGAGGTAATTAGCCACTATCTTTTTTTTTTGGTAATTGGCTAACACAATGTTTGTGGAAATTTGTTAACAACTTATTTTACCCGTTGTCGTAAACAAACCACTACTATTTTGCCACGAATTATTTTTCTACTTCCTGTTTGCATTCATTTCATTAATATTCATGGCTTAGTAAATACGGTGTAGATGTACAATACTGCATGTATAACAATATAAATACTTAATATCACCGAGGCAGCTAATACCATCATTGATACAATGCGGGCTGGAAAATCAATAATAATAATCGCTTTTTTTGTTATTGATTTTATTTTATTTTTATTTTTGTTAGTGCATTTTAAATTATACTGAACAGCTGTGTTTAGAGATTAGCCTCTATTTGTAAAACTTAGATCACGTGAGATTTATAAGTTTTCTGAGGTTAATCAGAGGCGCCTACACGGTTGGGCTGTGTTATGCCCGTGTAATGTGTTTTACTCACACTTATATTACGCAGTGTTGTATCGTACACACTAGTATTGAGTTGATCAAATGTAAACAGTGTTAAGATTTTACGACAATTCAACACCCGATCCACGTCAATAATTACCATCATTCGACATCCCTTTTGATAACTACCCACCAGAGGCGTAGCAAAGAGGGTGGGGGGGGGGGGGGTGCGGAACGCACCTGGTGACATCATTTAGGGGGGTGACACCAAGGCAAAAAAATAGCAAAATATATAGAGAAAAATGATAATTCCACTTAATTAAGTGATTAATTCGAGTGTTATATAGTGTTTTAAGAGGTGCAAATAGAAAGTTTGAAGGGGGTGGGTGCAAATCGAAAATTGAAAGTTTGTCGCCACGCCTCTGGGCGGGTGACACCATTAAGTGCTGCACCGGGTGACACCCGACCTCGCTACGCCACTGCTACCCACCTCATCTCAGAGGCTAAAGCTTCTATCTTTTCAGCTCTTCTCAGATTCCACGAAGCAGACCTAGTTTGTATTCTAACATTTAGAAGTTTGAACATAATTTCTAATTAATTCTACTATAGAATATCCTCTCACAATCCCATACCATACGCAATACATGACCAGTTTAGTTTTATTTTGTGCATTGTATATCTATACGCCTTTTAAATACAATCTGAAAGCGTCTATGCAAATAAATGATTCTGAACAATAACTCGGATATTGAAGTATTGTTCGTACCGCTCCGCTGGTAGTATTAATTGCTTACAAACAACCCGTTCGTAAATAAATAACGTCGTTGTCTTTTGCTTATTCTACATCATCCCCGATTTGTTTTGGATAAAAGATTTTCCTATTCTACACACACTCTTGTATATTCTAGTAAGTACATATTGTGTTTGTTTTTATTTAATGTTATTGATTGTCTACACTAAACTATCGTATTTTATATTAGTTGGTTGTAAAAATCGCGGTTTATTTACTCTACGTTAGAGCGTAAGTTCAGCACGTGAATTCATATTGTTGATATAAAATTGAGTTGTATGTTTCTGTATTAGAAAAGTTCACCGTTACGATGTTTCTCTACATTGTCACCGTGTTGACTGTGATGGTGGGATTGGCCCAGGCCGCCAACTGTCAAAATCTTCCCCCAGGCTTGTCGAAGATTGTACAGGGAGTGGACATCAGCAAACTGGACCTGCTGCCTCTAGACAACACGGGGGATAACGGAATCTTGAAGCCGATTTTCGATTTCACCTGCAGTAAAGGGAATAAATGGACCAATTCAAAAGGCGTGGTCTACGATCTACCTGATCAGGTAAGGGGGTCGTTCAGAAAAAAACTCAACCCTCACCGGGGGAGAGGGGTTAAATATTTCGTGACAATGTGTGACGAGGGGGGGGGGTGGAGTTCAGAAAGACATCATCCTTTTCGGTTGGACGGGTTCCACATGTTGTGACAATGTGTGACGAGGGGGGGGGGGATTTCATTTTGTATAACGACACACTTTTCGTTATAATACAAAATTTTGATAACTGAGTTACGTCGTTTTTACCTTTTTGAAAAACAGTATTTTTTGTTTGAAATGTGTAATAATGATATACTCAATTTAGAGAGTGCTAAGAAAATATTTTAGATACAAATGTTTCAGGAGGGTTGTAGGCTACGGAGTGACGTCATATAAAGGTGAGGGGTCTGGCTTTTAGTCACGATGGTTGACGATTAATAGGGGTGAAAGAAACAATAGTTCAAAACGCTTGTGGTCATTTATGGATAACACCTAGGTCCTAAAGACTACTTTAATACAAAACCTGAAAGAGCTGTTTAAGTTTCGTTTATATTGTGGATATCACGTTAATATTAGTTGCATAATGTTTATATAACATTTCAACATTTTCTGACAGATTGTGCACATTGATACGTTACCTGGCGGATCGTTCACCTCACGAATAGCTTACTACAAAGATTACAAGGAATTAAAGAACGAAATGAGTACCAATGTCGGACTAGACGCGATGACAGCTATGTTTGCTTTCTCTTTGAGCGCTTCCTACAAGAAACTAAAACATGCAATCGACAACAGCTCGACGCAAACATCAGAAGCTTCAGCATTTTTATCCGTGTTTCGGGCTGACGTAAACACACCGGACTTTCTTACACTAGACGAACAATTAAAATCCTACATTGATAAATCTTTAAATGGAACATTCGAAAGTAGCGCCCAGGCCTACGATAAAATTATTGAATTATTTGGCACTCATTACTTTAGCAGTGCTAATTTCGGTGGGTATATTCGAGTTTTACTTGAGACTGATGAAAAATATGCTTTGAATAAAAGTGAATCTGATATCAAAGCCAACGCTAAAGCGTCTTTGGATCAGCTAGGATCTGGAAAGTTTGATTTTTCAAAAGAAAAATTAAAAACCGATGAACAGTTTAAAACTGCGACCCACAAAACTGTGAAGTATTACGGTGGAGAAACAAACAACACGGAGAACGTAGATTTTCCAGCATGGCAGAGTACTATAGAAAAAAATCCTTGGTTGTATTCTGGTAAACTAGTTCCTATCAGTGATTTAATTAAAGACGAAACAAAGAAGTCTTCCATGATTAAAGCTGTGAAAAACCATTTATTGAAAGGATTTCTAGACGAACTTGAAACTAGTACGCATTCGCTTTCCGAAAACTTCGACAACTTCATTATAAAAGATTTATGGAGCAAGGCGAAGCTACTTCAGAAAAATAAAATCCTATCAGAAGATGATGTGAATGCTTTGGCGAAAACTGTTGAAGATTACACCAATATTCCTACATGGTTTTCACACGACACTCAGATTTGCTTTCAATGGAAAAGTACTGGCATGTCTTCACAATGCAATGATCTGTCAGAGGGCGTCTTCTGTTCACAAATAAACAACATGAGTTCTTGGTACCACGACAGCACAAACTTGTTGTTTGGAGGGTGTAAGTTACAGTGGAAAATTCAGTCAAAGAATTTCCCAACCTGGTTTAAAGACGTAAAGCTGTGCTTTCAGTACGAAGCAACTGGTGACAAAGACCAGTGTGTTGGTGCGACAAAGGAAAAAACGGTATGCGCCAACATCAACACCTACACACCAGAGTACATGGACGACACCGACGGCCGCAGTGGTGGATGTAACATGAGGTGGAAGCTTGAAGTTCCTCAGACAGCACCTCTGTGGATGCAGGCTGTGAGGTTGTGCTTCTCATGGAAAGCAACAGGCGACGCGAAACAGTGCGGTGTGGGGTCACCGACTGACCAGTGTGTGATCGGCAACAACTGGACAAAATTTTACCTAGACGATACGGACAACAGCAGCGGGGGCTGTGACCTGAGCTGGGGTCTAAAAACATCTGTTTGACTTAGATGAATGTTTTTATATGCCAGATTTTTGTTTTAAGTTTACCTTTTTTTTAAATTCTAGTCTACTGCACCTAATGGACCTGAAACAAAAAAGAACCTAAAATCAATTAGTTAACATGAATAAAATATAAGAATATTACTATTTGATTAAAATGTATACAACTACATTTTTTAACTAGTCGTTTGTTCTTCTTCGTCTTGTTCCCTAATTGTAATTATGGAGGGGGATTTAGTGTCAAAATTAAAATCACATAGTGGCCTGTTAACTTAGACTGCTTTTTTCTGGAAGGGATTCCATAGCCTTTGTATGCGAAGCAGCAGTTGTGCGATTATGATGTTTTCTCGCGTAGATATGTTGTTGACGATTTCATCTGCGCGGGGTTTAAACTCAGGACTTTTGGGTTTAACGGGAAGGCGCTCTACGGCCCGACCACGTCGTCCCTTTATATTTTTTGCCGAATGGGCCGGTGGTGACGGGCATGTGTGGAGCACTAAAGCTGTCCTGATTGGTGGAACTTTCGGTCAAACAACTGTGGACACCTAGACTCACTACCTGACTCTCAATGTAAGATTTTCATACACTACACCTGACCTGTCTCACACAGTTTCGATACGCTAGACTGTACAGTTAGCATATACAATGTATTTAAATAGACTTAACAATCTAGTCAAAATAACTTGCTATATTTTGAGGCGATCACTTTGATTAAAAAATGTAAATTTATTGAAACTGTATGAATACTAAGATAATTTTTCTAGTTCTTTTTTTTTTGTATAAACTGATTTTAAAAACGTCATTAAAGGGTATCAAACGTTAAAGATAAATATCTATCTCGACTTCAAATTGGTGCGACGTAACTTGTCACATATTTATTTTTAGATAAATAAAGGGTAGACAATATAATCAAACCAACGTTATAAAATGGTAGACAATATAATCAAACCGTAATTATAAAAAGGTAGACAATATAATCAAATAAACGTTTTGCTTTCTCTTGTTGACCTTACACAGTAAATAATGTAAATGATTTTGGAAAGTGTAATAAGATGATTAATCTTCTTCTTCTTTTTCTTTCTTAATTGTAATAATGAACGGTATTTTCTCTACCACAATTAGATATTACGTGTCTACGTTTTATGCGTCATTTAGACCATTGAATCCTATTTTAGTCTGCCATTGTTTTTGTTTTTGCTTCCATACCTTTTGTCCAACCAAGAACAAACTAGAAGATAGCAGTTGCTTGATTTTGGAGTGTTCTCTCCGAGATGAGTTGCTGTCCCGAGCTATGGAGCCTTACTTGCCCGGGGGTTTAAACTCTGAACTATTCGGTATAACAACCAAGAGCTTCATCTTATATTTAATTTAACTACGCTTTAATTTAAATATTTAAAAAAAAATTTAAAATGCATATAAAAACAATTCAATATACTTTTATTTTAATATATATCAGCAAAATGTATTTTAAAACAACTCACAGATGTGTTGAACAAAGTGTGAACTGCTTGGAGGAGTGTTTTGCTAGAGTTGTTAGATCATTACTTCTCCCATATTAGCTTTGGCACGGACGGTAGAGACAAAACATCCTAGTGGCATAAACTATGAGGCAACATGTCGCAGAACAAACAACACAGATAACAACAAGCTTTTATGACGTTGTATACAGTCAAATAAAACTATACTATTGATTATAAGCTACTATGATGGCGAATATTTGTTTTGTTACTCAACTTCTTCTAAAGTTCCCTATTTTTTAAATAATTTAGCTTAACATGAAATAATTATATCACTCATCTAATTAGATATACTTCTCCTTGTAAGATTTATGAAAGATATTTTAACCTAAATACATTTTTTCCCAAGATAGATCGTTGTTTTGAAGTTTATTTCTTAAAGACATTTGTAAATGCAATTAATTGAAGACAATAGTTTATATACATATATATATATATATATATATATATATATATATATATATATATATATATATATATATATATATATATATATATATATATATATTATATATATATATATATATATATATATATATATATATATATATATATATATATATATATAATAGAGGATGTTGAATGTGTTAGTTAACATTAAAATTGATTTTAACACCCGCTGGCTTATAAGTTGTTAGGAACCAGCCGCTAAAATCAACCAGGATAGATAAGATGTTTGTTAACTTTGTAATTGCATGCGTGTACCTAAAACGTATATAAATGATAGTTTGAGTGCATTGTCTGAAAACTTTGGTTTTTTCACACAACCATCCAAGTACATCATAAAAAATGACGCCTTTTCTAGTTCTCATCAGCATGCTGGTTGGCTCAGCTTTCGTAAGTATATCGATATAACTGTGATAATACATATTATGCTAAGATGTAATTAATGTAGATAATTTAATTGACTATTTTATAATAAAACTATTATAGATCTTATAATTAATCACGATAGATATTGGCCTTAACGGAACCAAACTACCAAATTTATTGCAATCTATATTATGAAATTTTTAATTAACAACTTTTTTTTTTTGACAAATATTTTGAATATTTATAAAATATTGAGCCTTCAAAGTAAAAATAACTAGTACGAAAATGTTCATTTTATCCTGACAGGTATTCAATCAATCAATTAATCGTTCCGTAACCCTTGTTTGGGATCGTCGGGGTATCATAGTTGTTTTGAAGTTCTCAAATTTTCCGCCATTTTTCTCTGTCCTTTGTTGATCTAAGCAGTTGTGTGCCCATGTAGTCTCAGTTTTCTAGTTTTGACTTTGCTTAAGCTCAGTAGATTCTCAAAAAGAACCAATCACAACCCTGGTCGCTTCACGAATCTCTCCATGAAATCCTCAGAAGTCTGCGTAGACATGTAATTTCTAGGGCCTGGATTCTTCTCTGAAGTTCTCCGTTAATCATCCATGCCTCGCATTCATAAAAGATGGCCATAATTGAAAAGAGGGAAAACGCGTAAACATATAGTGTGACTACTATATTAAAAAAAATTAATTTATTAAATAATAAAGAAAAAATAAATAGAATCCGGTTAATATAGAGTACCAATTACAATCTATGAACATTTTTTAAAGCTACATGCTTAAGTATTGTATAGTACAATAGTTAAAGCAGTAACTTCAAGTAATAAATACACCTTCGCGTTTCTGAACGATAGAGTATAGATCTTGAATTACATTGTTTACAATGTAAAACAATGAAGTAACTGGGTAGTAATTCAGAAGCATAACGACCTTGTTAGCCCTGGTCAAAGAGATAACCACAAAGGCTATATCCCTGGCGTGGTGATCGCTTTTACATCGGATAGATGAACAACATAAATGGAGTCTTAATATTCAGGTTTCATCTCTTTTCTTAAGCAACCCATCCCGTGAAACGTTCAAATTAATTTTTCTATACAGACAGTCCATTGTGCTGTTTATTCAATCAATACGTTTTCAGTCGATGTGATGTTGTTTCTACGTAACATTTGGTATATGCGGCGTTCATTCTATGTGGTACCAGAGGCGTAGCGAGGGGGGGGGGGTGCGGACCGCACCGGGTGACACCATTTAGGGGGTTGACACCAAGGCAGAAATAGCAAAATATATAGAGAAAAACTTGAAGGGGGGGGGGGGGGGGGCGCAAATCGAAAGTTCGAGGGGGCGGGGGTGGGTGCAAATTGAAAATTTGAAAGTTTGTCCCCGGGAAGGGTCGCTACGCCTCTGGGGGGGGGGGGGGGTGACACCATTAAGTGCCGCACCGGGTGACACCCGACCTCGCTACGCCACTGTGTGGTACTATTGTATTAATTCCTTTTGAAATTATATTTCTATGTTCAAAATATTGCTGGCTTACTCACACAAAATTAAACGTGTAATCATAGCAGAAAGAATTATAATTTTTAGAAGTCATTAAATAATCATCAATTAACATTAAGTAAAAAAAAAATCTTACCTCATTCTAATAGTCCTACAAATAAGTATATTTCCTTTAATTTTGGGTAGTGTAATTTAAAGTTAGGTAAAGTTAGGTTAGGTTAGGTTAGGTTAGGTTAGGTTAGGTTAGGTTAGGTTAGGTTAGGTCAGGTCAGGTCAGGTCAGGTCAGGTCAGGTCAGGTTAGGTCAGGTTAGGTTAGGTTAGGTTAGGTTAGGTTAGGTTAGGTTAGGTTAGGTTAGGTTAGGTTAGGTTAGGTTAGGTTAGGTTAGGTTAGGTTAGGTTAGGTTAGGTTAGGTTAGGTTAGGTTAGGTTAGGTTAGGTTAGGTTAGGTTAGGTTAGGTTAGGTTAGGTTAGGTTAGGTTAGGTTAGGTTAGGTTAGGTTAGGTTAGGTTAGGTTAGGTTAGGTTAGGTTAGGTTAGGTTAGGTTAGGTTAGGTTAGGTTAGGTTAGGTTAGGTTAGGTTAGGTTAGGTTAGGTTAGGTTAGGTTAGGTTAGGTTAGGTTAGGTTAGGTTAGGTTAGGTTAGGTTAGGTTAGGGTTGAATCCGCTCCGTTGTGTTGTGTTGTGTTGGGTCAGGTCAGGTCAGGTCATGTGTTCAATATTTGAGATCATATATTAGACACTATATGATTTCTATAAAAATATTATAGCTCACAAAATAGTACAAAGTAAAATTGTTTAATTTAGCATTTATTAAAATAGCCTAGAAATTACCTTTAAATTATTTTTTTTAAATTTCATAATGCATTACCAAGTCTATTAATGCTTGGAACGGTGGGTCTAAATCACGATCTAGCATTTATTCAAAAAGAGAGGATACCACCGCCTTAGCCATTTTGAAAAATGTTTCTGATTTAATTTTACTAGCGGAAAAAGGTAAAAATTCAAAATTCTTATTGACAATGGTCATTTTTTAATGAATTAAAAATATACACTGCAAATTGTATTTGGAACGGTCGTTTAAAAACGCATTAATATGTATTTGTTATTCTTTTTGTTTAGGGATTATTGCAAATGATTTAAAAGGAAATGCCAGCAATATCGCAGATGCCATTAAAGATTTTTTAGCATCTAACGGTGGCAGTGGTAAGCCTCATTTATAGTTCAATACGTCTTTTCGCTTTCTATGTTTAGACTTTACTTTTATTCACGATTTTAAATTTTATTTTTTCAAAGGCTTTTATTCATCTTGCTCAGTACGCATTGCGTGTGGCTCCGCAAATCTTGGAATACTAATTTAACCCACTCCCCATTGTCTGATGGAGCTGAAATTTGGTACAGTTATAGATCTTGAACTTGATTGACAATGCGAGAATATGGAATTTTCAATCTAATTAGATGGACAATCATGCATTAAAATATTTTTTTTTAAATATTGTATTCAATAGTTAAAGGGGAGACAACACGATTTTTAAAAACTCGATTGATCAGAGGGTCGTCGAGTTTGAACTTTTCAGTTCACGGTTAGCTGATTTCGAACAACCACGTATTTATAGACAGGAAACTAAATTTTAGTGATCATAGGCTGCTGGACGTAGTAACTTTATTTCGAACGAAGGACTAAAAAGTAAAAATAAATCTCACGTAAAGACTATAAATTTTCAGGGAAAAAAACTTTTATTATATTCACAAATCACAAAAAAAAATCACTAATAAAAAAATGCACTAAACGTAAATTATATTAATGACAATGGATCACAGCAATATGGAGGCTATAATGAAGGCCTCAATGAAAATAAAATATCAAGTAATGGGCCAAGTAACATGTATGAGGCAATATCCCAGCAAGATACCATGAGAGCAGTTCCAGAGAAAATAAAAATCTGGCGTGAAGAACAAAAGACAAGACTGGAGAAAAATGACTCTGAAGAAGAAAAGCGTAAAAAAGAATTGAAAGAGAAAGCAAAGAAAGAGCTTGATGACTGGTACAAACATCACACGGAACAGTTGGAGAAAACAAAAGAGAACAACAGGGCCGCTGAAACTGCATTTGTCGAGGATCGTGATGAAAAGGTCACCGGTCAAGCATGGGAGAAAATAACTCGCCTTTGTGAATTTAACCCAAAGAACTCAAAGAACACAAAAGATGTATCTAGGTTCAGGTCTATCTTGTTGCAACTGAAACAGACACCATTAGTGCGTTAGGTATTGTGTGCAATTAGAAGCTGATTGTACATTTGTCATTTTTATGTTAGTCATCAGCAAATGTTTTAATAATTATGTTATATAAATTTCCAACTTCTAAAATAAAATATTAGTTTTCAGTGAATAAGTAGAATTATTTCTACAGAATAAATGTTTTTATAGTGTATCCTCTTAGCATTTTTATTGTTAGATATTTTAGCCAATTTTTTTCCAAAGTATGTATTTTAGTACAAGATAAAATGTAGAAAACTATGCCAATAGATAGTTATATTGCAAAAAAATAGAAAGATGTCCACTGGTTTCTAAATTTTTATTTTGGCTGCAACCCTAATTAAAATAAATCATAAAGAGACGTTTAAAATGACCAATTTGTGTTTGTGAGTGTAATGAATAAAAGGAGGAAGTATTGTTTATTTATATAATTATTTTTTTTTACCTTTCATTATCAATCACATAATCTGGATATTAATCTATAAAAATCATTTCAACAGATCATTACAGAAATATCAAATTCATGTTCCTTGGCATTAGAAAATATAAATTGTTATGTTTGGTAAGAACTTAGAATTCTCAATTATTCATTCTTCAAAATTGTCTCTCTATAGATAGTTGCCGCTGTTTTATATCTAGTGTGTATAGATCAATGTTGTCTTTATCTCATGTTTAGCCTGTAAAGTAATTTTCTCTGAACTTAACCTTAGTATACCCATCACTTGTACCCTACCCTTATCCTTTGTTCCTAAAATGCAAATATTGTTTGGCTGTTCGTGGTTTGATCAGTTTTCTTGTGATATTCACCGTGTCGTACATTCAGTTCATTCCATTACAGAAGCCTTGGTTGTTTGTTTTCTCTGATCATACATTGATAAACACTAAAGTAAGGAATGTTTTTTTTTTGTTAACTTGCGATTGCTGTCAGTGTGATGAGAAACCATGTTTATTGTCAGCCCATTTAATACTCACCATAACAATTAGTTGTTCTTTTTATGTACGACTGAATTAATTTATAAATAAAGAGACATGAGATTTAAAAAAAAAAAAAAAAAATTTAGTTTGGTGCAACTTCACTAAAGCTATATTCTGGCATGATTAAAATAAAAGCCTGGGCGTTCACTTATGGAAAATATATTCCCTTTCATATGGAGTTTATTGATAGGTTTATATTCTATAACATTCTATGTTCAATTTTCATCACTAAGCTCACAACGATACAATACATTCTGCTGCTGGTTATAGTGATTTCTAGTCGCTGCCTTTGTCAAACAATCAGGCCATACCGCTAGGCAGTCCTTTAAGATTTGATAATTTTTGTTATAGATTCAATAGCTAAACATACAGTCCAAGAGATTTTAGACGAAGCAGCTTCAAGCCTCGGTGGTTCTTCAGCTCTGACAGCGCTTCTTGCAGGTAATCCTTGGTAAAATATTTTTAAAGTACCTGAATTGTTAGTTGACGTGTAAAATATTAAAATAAATACATACATTGTTAGTTGACGTGTAAAATTTAAAATAAATACATAAATTGTTAGTTGACGTGTAAAATATTAAAATAAATACAAAAATTGTTAGTTGACGTGTAAAATATTAAAATAAATACATAAAGTGTTAGTTGACGTGTAAAATATTAAAATAAATACATAAATTGTTAGTTGACGTGTAAAATTTAAAATAAATACATAAATTGTTAGTTGACGTGTAAAATATTAAAATAAATACAAAAATTGTTAGTTGACGTGTAAAATATTAAAATAAATACATAAAGTGTTAGTTGACGTGTAAAATATTAAAATAAATAACTGAAATGTTAGTTGATGTGTAAAATAATAAAATAAATAACTGAAATCTTAGTTGATGTGTAAGATATTTTTAAAATACCTGAATTGTTAGTTGACGTGTAAAATATTAGAAATAAATACGTAAATTGTTAGTTGACAAGTAAAATATTTTTAAAATCCCTGAATAGTTGGTTGATGTGTACAAATTGATACATTCAAACATCAATGAAAATCAAAGTGTAAAATGCAGTCATTTGAAAAAACGTCTAAAAACGTCTATTATAAGTATCTAAATATTATAATTTTAAAAAAGGCTTTAAACAAAGCGAAATAAATGAATGTATTTTACAATATTTTTTTTTGTACACTATGGATATTTATATGCTATATCATAATTAGAAGATAAAATGCTATCATTCGTGAATTATTGTAAAAAATAAATAACCAGTGTAATTTTAAATGAGTTTTGATTTTTTTATTACAATTGTGCATTTAGACAAACATTTTGTATCAAACAGATCCCAGCAAGATCGACATTGGTTTTACTCTGCTCTACAAAATTGCCAACAAGGCTAAGACTCTCGAAGGTAAACTTAACCATACATCTGGATCTAGAATTAGATATTTCTAAAAGCTTTAATCGTATGATCCTGGATAAAATTACATTTTTTAAATATATGTTCTTGCTTCTAGGTCTGATCATTCTGGAAATATATTAAAAAAAATAAAGGAGCGTTTAATCATTTATAATAAATAGATAAGCCTACATGGCTTTCATTGATATCAACCCAAATATTTTATCAGGAACTGCACTAAATGGCGCAATGTCGGCGTTATAGCTCCTTGCAAGGGCTATTGAAAAGGCTGTGGATAATTCAGGTGTGTTAAAATATTCTTTTAACTATATTGTGGAATTAAGCACATACCTTTTGTGTAGTTAATAAGAATGATAACTAATACAAGAGTTACAAATAGATATATACGAATAATTTATATATATATATATATATATATATATATATATATATATATATATATATATATATATATATATATATATACTGTTTATTCACTAAGTGAGTGTCGTGACATACCTGACAAAACAAGAAGATAACACCGCTCCCGATGGAACCAGAAGCCAAAAACAAAAGGTAAACATTACCACTTATTCCAGTTAAAACGTTATGCTTATAATCAGAAAGAACACATTTTCCTAGTTTTATCTAAATAAATTAACAAACATATTTACAATTTCTTATGGTTTTATACTTAAAACTAAGGGGAAATGTTTTTTTTTCTGCAGAGGAGGAATGAGCTTCAAAGGCGAGGTGATGTAGCCTAATTTTTACACAATTACCTGTCATAACTGAATGTTTTTAAAAACATTGTGATTATAAATAAATTAATAAATGAACTATATATATATATATATATATATATATATATATATATATATATATATATATATATATATATATATATATATATTTATGTATATATATTTAAAGGATGGAACGTTGGTCTTACCGGGAATTATCACAGCAATAAAGATTGGAATGTTGGTGGAAGCATATCATATTCCTGGAGACGATAATGAATCCGCCTAACATTCTCACAGCACGAACTCAAGACCTTATCGTGTTTGTATTGTGTGCCTTACGTGAATGAATAAAAAAATATTTACTGCATCGATTTTTTTATAGCTTGGACATACTAAAAATATTTAGTTGATAACGAAAGTAATGGACGATATGTATGGATAATATTGCGGTAGATACAGCAAAAACAGTTGGTAATAAACTAATGTTAAGTTTATAGGGCGTGAAATAATACATCGATTGTATTGAGAAACAAACACATAATGTTAAAAACATATTATCGAAAACATTGAGTTTTTTAAATTTATTCCCATTCATAAAAATAAGAAAAATAACCAGGGGAGGTGACTAATAATGTAACATTTTAATTTTACGGTTGCTTCCCTTTTCTTTTTTATGTGCAAATAACTTTTTAAAAGTTTGATCAATATGTAGGGTTGTTCGGTGGTATTTTTTTCTTAAATATAAACTATAATACGTTAATCAACTTTTAACTATTTTTTTAATAAAACGAACCCTACTAGGGTTTAGGCACTAAACAACGACAAAAATGTGTCATCTTGTTTTGTGTAGCTGGTAAAACGATTTAGTCCCTAAACTTTACAATATTTTAGTTGTACCGAGTTCTGTAACTGGTCATCTTTATCAGCTTTACTGCAAGCGTAAATTTTAAATATTTTAAATATTTTACCGCTATTAGTTGGCTTACACAAATATTGACAACAATAACAAAAATCGTTTCACAGTACATTTTTACCAACATAAATCAACACTAACATTACTGCACATCAGCAAGCAGCGATTATAATTAGTATTACAGAATCATTAATGTTTTATTTGCATGTCAATGTAAAATTTGTAACGCAATTAAAGCGAGTTAATCAAGCATTTAAAATAAATATATGTTGAGGAATGTACCACATGTAGTTTTTTAATGGACGAAAAAGATTCGCCAGTTTGTTTACATTGTGTAGACAAGGGGAGGGAACTGACAAACTTCCCCACTATAGTTTCCTATAGCGTTTGATCCACTGTGGGGATGGTCATACAACCACATCATATCCCGGCCTGTAGACACACGCTCCACTGGAGCCTGGACATGTACATGTACATGTTGTGTACGTGTACCTGGTGAACCTGCCATCCCTCTCACGTTTGTGTGTCCATTGTCCTACAGAGACCTGTTTAGGACAGCCATGAGGATGTGTACAACGGTCTACTTGTCCACATCAGCAAATCGCCAGTATGTGTACTCTATTTTCCTACGTCGTCCATTAATAAGCCATCAGCTCTTGTCCAGTTCATCAAACAAAAGTCACCCTCCCCCCCTTGAATAGTTAACTGCACACGTTAAAATAGTTACAAGCCTTAATTTTTGTCATAGATTGATTGCTAATGTGTGGGACTATTTATAGAAGATTAGAGCGATACCTTTTTCAACAGATTGTTAATACGTGCAGTGTTTCTTTCAAACGTGGGGTACGACGGAGGGGGGGGGTGTAATCGTCATAATGGTTAAAAGTCTACTGATATATTAAAATTTGATATTTTTCTTCTATCGCCATTGAATGGGTGGGCAATAGACTTTCCCCCTCCCCCACACCCCTCCCCTTTTCTTTTACAGCGTCCTAGGTCAGGGACCAATCATTCCAATGCTGTTGTAACAGACAAGGCGAGCAATGTGTACGCGCTGGAATCCATTATAACGTTAGGTAGATTCAAAATGTATTACAAAGCAACACTTATTACATACAAAAAATCTGTAATTATTCTATTAATACCCTTATGGGTTATTGAGGTGGCTCAGAACCCTACTGGTTGAAATATATATATATATATATATATATTGTAACACGGTGCAATTTAATTCTACCGTTGACATGAATGTAGTAGAGTATATCGAGTAGTCGAGTTTATCGTAAGTTTCAATTCAGTGAGAACACACAACAAAGAAAGGTAGGCGTTCTCTAGTTGAAAAATCTTTAGGTTTTTAGAAATCTATATTACCACTCTTAAAGTATTAATATATAATAGGATGGAATTTATAACCAAACGTAAACTTTGTTTTTTCTAATTATATTTTTTTTATTATTAATCAATATTTCCAGCAATAACTAAAACAGCTACCCGTATTTTATTTTTTGTCGTCCCTTTATTTAGGGGATCCAAAATATTATGAAATAATTAATTCTGATATGTATGGTAAGTGTATGTCATCAAACTTGAATAGAAGTATGTCATAATAAAGCTACTACTTTGTGACTTTCAAATAATACCTACATTTAAGTTATTCTATAAGAAAATATACTTTTATTACAAGGTTACATAGCTAATATAAAACAGTTGTAAAAATTGTTACGTAGTGAAATTTAGAACGTTTTTATGCTTTTCAAGCATATCTTGTTTAATTTAGCTATTCTTGTTATTGTTATTTCCCTTGAATAAAATCTTGGAATTTGGGTTATCAAATGGGAGATAATTCGTTGCTTCCTGCGCCTTAGGTTGACCACTTACATATAAATACAACTTAAAGCTGTTATTTGCTGTTGTAAAAATTATATAGAGCAGAAGTTCTAAGCAAAACAGTTTGGTAGGTTGTTTTTTTAGCATTATCAAGTTGAAAAACAAACAGTGTTTCTTCAAGACTTTTTTTTCTCCGGGGGGGGGGGGGGGGGCGGACACTGTTAAAAGTATATATTTTCTATATAAGTTGCCTTTCGTTCGGGGGAGGGGCAAAACAACGTTTACCCCACTTATTTGTAGAACAAAAGAAAAGGTCACTACACTAGCGTGTACACGAGTGCTTGGCCGATAGATTGCTGTATACTTTACGTTGTCTCGTGGGCTATAAAATACGTAACACACTGTCGAAGGTTACTATCTGAATTAGTGTTCAACCCATATGTGAGCGGCTGGAGTGTGTTTATCTGTTATTATAATTATTTGTAACTAAGAAGGCGAATGTCGCTTTTTATGTTCCTTTGAGGATTGTTGTGGTTTTTAGTTAAGTAGTCCGCTATTATGGCGCTGATATGATTTCGATTTTACAATGGTTTGTAGCCTGGTTATTGTGTCTTGTTTATATTTTAATGTTATTATTTATGCAAACTTTGTTTTGAATTGTTGCTCCACTTTGCTTTATGTCCTGAATGTAAGTTATTGTTGTCTTAGGGACTATTTTCTTGTGCGTAGCTTTGGTTTCTTTGTCCGTAGTATTGGGTTCTTTGTTCGTGAATGTGGGGTGTCGACAGGGAGGGACGTTCTGCTGGAATGTCGAGGCCTGTGTGTTAAAGAGTTTCTGTGACACCTTTATATGGTGTATGGTAACGTAGGGTTATTTTTATAGTGTTTTATTATGTTTTCCATATTTTTGTTTGCTTATTTTGTATACAAAGTGACTACGTACTAGATCTCTAGATCTATTTAGTCTTGACTTTGAGAAGTTTCAATGTTTGTTTTATCCAGACCACGTGGTAGCACGATGGCCTGGGTTTAGTCATGGATTATTGTAGATTTTACTTTCATTTATGAGAGCCTCTTGTTTAGGCTGACAATTGTGTCAGCTTACTGCCTTGTGTATAACTTTTTTTACATTTTAAATTGATTTGTCTTATTTTTCCTCTTTCTAGGACGGTGGTCCGAAATTGGGTGTTTTGTTTCGTTGAGTTCTGTTTGTTTTGTACGTCTTGAGTGTTTTGTCTAGATCTAGATTCTGGTTTTTTTATAATAACTTTTGGTTCCATATTTATTATTTTGTTAAATAAATTTTATATTATTGTTAAAAGTTTTTTTGTTTTTAATTTAGACTAAGGTTAGGTTATTAACCAGCCTGGGTTTAGCCGGGCTTGCACTGACCGGACGGTAGTTAGTTAGATAAGCCTAGAAGGGTAGATATTAGGTATCCCCCCCCCCCCTTAGCAGGGCTTACAAATTGGTAGCACGAGTGGGGTCAGTGCTTTAGTCTAGTTAAATTTTTGTTTTTCTAGGGCTAGTGTAGCTTAGATAAATTTTTTTTCTTGATAGGCCCTTTATGGAACCATTTGTGTTTAGTTTGTGTTTAGTGTAGGAACCGTTTGTTGTTTAAAACACCCAATTCGGACGAGATGGCGGAGGTGGCACCAACCATCATCATCGTTCCACCCAGGGAGATCCTAATCCGGAGGTTCCATGGGGACAGCCATGGCTATGAGGTGGACCGGTTCATCAAAGAGGTCCAGTCCCTCTGGAGGGCCAGGGGAAACCTCTCAGTAGAAGAGAGGAAGGACCTCCTCTGGCAGTACCTGGGGGAAGCGGTGAGAGAGGAGCTGAGCTGCAGGGGTGATGACCTGCAGCATGACCCAGAAGCCACCCTCAGGCTCCTCAGAGAGGTGTACGGCGAGAAGAGGAGAGTACCGCAGCTCATGGCCCAGTTTCAGATGGTTGTACAGGGCCAACACGAGTCGGTGAGGGCCTACTCGCACCGACTGCACAGGGCCTTCAAGACCCTGGTTACGAGGCAGAGTGCCCTGCAGGTCCCACAGACTGATGCAGGGTTTCTTCGAGACCAGTTTGTGGAAAACCTGAGCCAGGCCACAGTCAGACGCCATCTGCACGAGCTGATTTTCCGGGACCCCAAGATCCCCTTCCTGGCCATACGTGATGCGGCCATTCGATGGTCTGGAGACGAGGACCCTCTTGCTGAACCTGCCTACGTGGCAGCAATAAATGCCAGGCCCATTGAAAAATGTTCGTTCAGGTCCAAGCTGGAGGACAAAGTCAACAGGCTCACAGAGCAGCTTGCTGCTCTGCTGAAGCACTTTACGCGGGACCCCAAATTTTCCAATGTGCGCCAAGCACCTCGCAAGCGCACGGAGGTCCAATCAAAGGGCTGCTTTAACTGTCACCAGAGGGGTCACCTCGCCCGTCATTGCCATAGGGCAAAGAAATATGTGCCCAAAGGGAATCAAGTGACACCGAAGGTATGGCGAGGGGACAAGGTCCTCCGCCCCCGCGAAAGGACTCTGGTGCCTGCCAAGGGTGTACCAACCATTCAGGCGACGGAAGGAGACTCCAGAATGAAGGACGACAAGGTGGTACAGCCATTAGACCAACCTTTTCACCCAGATCCGTCAGTGGTATCAGGCCCAACATCCTGCCTACGCGCCAGCATAACCAGTGTAAAGGTGGAGCAATCTGAGGAACTAGAGGCAATGGTTCCACCTAACCCATCCTTAATTAAGGCACCAGGTGGTGGTGCTGGGGCATGCCCCCAGACAGAGTCAAGCAAGAAGGACAAACAGGTCAAAAAGGCACCTGTAGCTGAACTGGCCATAGGCGACCTGGTCCTTCTGAGACAACCCCCACTTGGCAGACGCAAAATGGCAGACCTGGACGGCCCGACAGTTTATGTCGTTGTCGAATTACCTCCGATCACCGGCGGGGGTTACGCCATTAAAAAGAAAGATGGCCCTTCTGGCACCCGCCGGGTGGCCAGCACACAGATTAGGAGATATGTGCCTCCCAAGGCTCAACCGCCCTCCCCAAGGCCGGTCAAAGTTGTACCGCCGGCTGCTACAGCCACATCGTCTGATTTTTTTGCAAAATTTTGTTTTTTGTAAAATTTATGATTGTGCCCTGTGGGCTGATTTTTTTCAGGTTTGTTAGCTTGCGGTGACCGCAAGCTTTAAGGGGCGTGTATGTGAGCGGCTGGAGTGTGTTTATCTGTTATTATAATTATTTGTAACTAAGAAGGCGAATGTCGCTTTTTATGTTCCTTTGAGGATTGTTGTGGTTTTTAGTTAAGTAGTCCGCTATTATGGCGCTGATATGATTTCGATTTTACAATGGTTTGTAGCCTGGTTATTGTGTCTTGTTTATATTTTAATGTTATTATTTATGCAAACTTTGTTTTGAATTGTTGCTCCACTTTGCTTTATGTCCTGAATGTAAGTTATTGTTGTCTTAGGGACTATTTTCTTGTGCGTAGCTTTGGTTTCTTTGTCCGTAGTATTGGGTTCTTTGTTCGTGAATGTGGGGTGTCGACAGGGAGGGACGTTCTGCTGGAATGTCGAGGCCTGTGTGTTAAAGAGTTTCTGTGACACCTTTATATGGTGTATGGTAACGTAGGGTTATTTTTATAGTGTTTTATTATGTTTTCCATATTTTTGTTTGCTTATTTTGTATACAAAGTGACTACGTACTAGATCTCTAGATCTATTTAGTCTTGACTTTGAGAAGTTTCAATGTTTGTTTTATCCAGACCACGTGGTAGCACGATGGCCTGGGTTTAGTCATGGATTATTGTAGATTTTACTTTCATTTATGAGAGCCTCTTGTTTAGGCTGACAATTGTGTCAGCTTACTGCCTTGTGTATAACTTTTTTTACATTTTAAATTGATTTGTCTTATTTTTCCTCTTTCTAAGACGGTGGTCCGAAATTGGGTGTTTTGTTTCGTTGAGTTCTGTTTGTTTTGTACGTCTTGAGTGTTTTGTCTAGATCTAGATTCTGGTTTTTTTATAATAACTTTTGGTTCCATATTTATTATTTTGTTAAATAAATTTTATATTATTGTTAAAAGTTTTTTTGTTTTTAATTTAGACTAAGGTTAGGTTATTAACCAGCCTGGGTTTAGCCGGGCTTGCACTGACCGGACGGTAGTTAGTTAGATAAGCCTAGAAGGGTAGATATTAGGTATCCCCCCCCCCCCCTTAGCAGGGCTTACACATACTAGTAGAAACATTATTTAACCTGTCGAAAACATGTGTGGTGTCTGGCCTTAAGAGAGGTAAGTTCCGTCTAGGAACACACTTGGGAGGATAGTAAAGAGCCCAACATTACAATAACTTTTTTTAGTGTTTTTTTTCCTGATTTTTTTTCTTCCGGAAAGTGGGGGAAGCACTTAAAATTTTCTAAGAGGGAGAGGAGACGGGGGGGGGGGGGGGGGGGGGCTATGTCGTAAAGTACAATGTAGACTCGTGGACTTAGCGACAATTTCAATAGAATGTCATTACGATTGCAAACTGGAATTGAATGAATTAGCAGGGGCGTCGCTAGGTCGGGTGTCAACCGGTGCCGCACTTCGTGGTATCACCCCCCCCCCGAAAAAGTATATATATATATATATATATATATATATATATATATATATATATATATATATATATATATATATATATATATGTGTGTGTGTGTGTGTGTGTGTGTATGCGTATGTGTTGGCCTACATAGTCTAATAATTTAAATATAAGCCACATATTCGTACATGTACGTGTATAAGCTTTAATCACTGCAGACCAATCACTAAATAGTAACGATGTTTACATATATTCTGTTAATAATACAGTTGGGTGTAGCATTGTTTTCTTTATAGTTAGCACGTTTATCTTCTTTAAATGTAATAATTGTCGATTTGTACCTAAAAGACTAATTAGTTATTAATGGAAGTGGCATAAAAACAATTTTCTTCTGTACATGTTGCACATTTTTACCTTGGTGTTACCCCACTAAATGGTGTCACCCGGTGCGGTCCGCACCCCCCGCCACGCCCTAGGTACTCTTCTGGGAATTTGTACAAATTTTTGAGACGAAGGAGGCAAGTAAAATTAGATTTTGATGCCTACTTATAATGTGTATGTAATTGATAATAATTTATTATGCCACTTTTAATGAATTGTTTTCTTACTCATATGTTTTAGTAATTAATTTGTGTGAAATTGGGCGTTTTAATAAGACGAGCCGGCCCGCGGCATAACATACGCCGCTATTTAGTTGTTTCTAATTTTCAATAATTCATAATTTGTGAATTCGACAGTACCAACGCTGACACTGAAAATATTTCTTTAAAACACTATAAGTAGCTCGTTAAGGACCATAACCCCCCCCCCTTCCTTCCCTCCCCCCCCCCTCCCCCCCCCCCCCCCCCCCTACGTTTAAAATCGTTGGCTCTGCTTGTAAACATTTAGAGTGAACACAGCTCACTAAAACCATGTAGGGGTGGGGAGGTAGGGAGAGCGTTTGCAGCTTGTTTTCTAACGGCTCGAAGAAGAGAATTATATATATAGATTCGACTAGGGCGCTAAATAACCTCGCGCCGGCACTGGTGGGGGGGGGGGAGGAGGGGGCGGATAACATTTTCCGGGGGGCGGACACTGGTTAAAGTAGGCCCATATGTATTCTATATAAATTCCATTTCGTTCGGGGGGAGGGGAGGCTGTAGAGTTTCTTAAGAGATGCTTGGAAGAAACACAGTTCACAAATCACACATCAACAAGAAGTCGCAAAAATACCGCTCACCTGTTATTACACCTCCCCATCCCTCACCCGGGTACACACGTTTGTTTTCGTAATATTAATATGTAAAAATGGAGATAACAAATATATTATTTATCAGTCTCAGCCAAATAGGCTATAGACTCTAGAATCTAGATATTATGTTTTTGTTGCAATTTTTAGGTCTACAAGACCATAATCAATTAATTATAGGCTACTAGATTCTATAAGCTAACCTTTCTAACTTAGATTAATTGCGTAATTATTTATAGGTTAAGAAAAACACGGTCACCGTCACAGATCTAGTTTGTTTACATTTGATGTTCTATTTTTAACTTTCTGCATGGCCACTGTTTTGTCATTGGTTGAAAATTAGTGAGTATTTGTCAACTGAACTGATGTGTTGTGTGTAGAAATATTTTGGGTGTCCAAAATTGAACATCACATGATTCAGAATGCGCCTAAAGAACAGAGCTGGCTCGACACCTGAAGAAGTAGGATCAACTTTAGAAAATCTCTTAAGTCTATAGTTTCATACCAGATACACAGAGACAGATACCAGTGCTTTGCCTATAAATTAAAAATATTCTAATGGAAAAGATAAGTTATATTTTATAATCTTAAATTTAAATTAATTTTAAATAAAAAATTTAATTTAATAATAATAATTATATAGTTAGTAGTTAGTAGACCTATGTTAAATATTATTTAATAAATAATATTAAATATAATCTTAATTTTAACTATATAGGCCTACTATTGTTTTACCTATTTTTTTTAGGTTTTCTTTGTTTTCAGCAAACCTATTATTATTAAATTATACTATTACTAATAGTAATAATATTACTATTATTAAAGTTACTGCACAATTAGTCTAATTTGGCCTATTCATTATGTCTTTTAATTTTTAATACAGCTCCTTCAGTCTTTGATATATATATATATATATATATATATATATATATATATATATATATATATATATGTATATGTATATGTATATATATATATATGTATATGTATATATATATATGTATATATATATATATATATATATATATATATATGTATGTATATGTATATATATATATGTATATATATATATGTATATATATGTATGTATATATATATATGTATATATATGTATATATATATATGTATATATATATATGTATATATATATATGTATATATATATATATATATGTATATATATATATGTATATATATATGTATATATATATATATATATGTATATATATATATGTATATATATATATGTATGTATATATATATATGTATGTATATATGTATATATATATATGTATGTATATATATATATGTATGTATATATGTATATGTATATATATATATATTTATTTATCTAATCTAGTTAAATATTGCACATTCCATTTTTATTTATTCAAAAGCATTTTTTTCATTTCATTTACATATTGTCTTGTGTCTTATAGTTTGTAGTGTGTTGTAAATTAAAATTTTGAAGTTTAAGCTTTTATACATTATTCTGATAGCTGTTAATTACTTAGATCCATAGACCTTAATCCAATACCTAATGGGACAAATCACTTTTTAAAGATTGCATTTATTGTATTGTCATTTATATTTATATTAGATCTACATCTAAAAATCAAATATTAAAATTATTAACCTATAGCGCTATAGGCCTACAATTAACGTAAAATGCTTCATTTTTGCCTTACTTATAACTTCTCTATTAACTTGTTCTTTTTTAAATGTGTACTTGCCCTAGTACTCTAGTACACAAATGTCTATGCTTAAAATCCAAGTTTTGCTTGTATTATGATTATATTGTTACTATTTTTTTTATTCACACCTGGTTTCTCAATGCTTCACCTGTATATATGTAATTCTATTAAGTTTAATTTGAAAAGCTTTCATTTTTCATTTATGCTCTCTTCATCTCAGATATATTTATAGATTGTTTTATATTTTTAAATTTACTAACAAATTTTGCTGTTCCAATTCGCCTAACAGCATAGATCTATATTATTTGAACCATTTTGTAAATGTATCATTATTGTTATAGGTGTAGTGTAGAGCTACACACTTTCATTTATGAATGTTATTGATGTGCTATTGATTCTTTTTAACTTTTCAGTTTCTTTTGTCTACTTTTTCTACCTTTAATTTTACACATATTCAGGCTGATTAATGCAACAATATTGTTCTTATCATTCATCTTCCCACAGGTTCATATGTGTTACAACTTTGTGTTTGCTCTTATTTAGATTTAAGCTGCAACATTTTCTATTAATTTAAATTCTAAGAAAAACATACATTCTTTAATTCTCATCCTCAATGTTATTTTGTTTTTTATATATAATTTTTCATTTTCTTTTCCTTTTTCTTAAAACCATAATTATATTTTCATTTTACTTTGAAAACTTTAATGCGATTTCCTTAATCCTGTCACATTTTTAATAAAACTATTTTATTTAGTTAAAGTTTAATATCCACATGTTTGCAAATAAGTGGAAATCAGTTTACAAGAGATTGTATAGTTTGAGTATTTAGTTCACCTTAGAAAATTTTAATTTCAAGAATATTTCACTTGTGTCGAGTAATTTTCTATACTCGCATAAACTGTTTTTTGTGTATATTCTGTTTATATATGAATTGTCTATTTTATTTCATACATTTAACAATGGATGTCAAATATTTTAATCTAAGTATACACTGCCCTAAGAAATCTCTTGATTAATTACTTTAAATAGAAAAGTCATCTTATTGACACCTTTTGTTTCTTTAAGCTTGTCCATTCATATTTGTTACATTACTTAATTTAACTTTTATCACTAACAACACATATACTGCAAGTGTAACTTTGGATTACCTCTGATCTCTGATACTTGATCATTCAAATAGGTGCTGTTTTGCTTTCTTTCTTCAAATATTGTTACTTTATCCTTAACAGTTTCTATGCATTCCTACATAAATATATTTTATATCATTCTATTCTCTTGTTCCAAAATATAATTTTTACCTTGTATAAAAGACTATATTCAATAATACTCTTATATAAATAATCTCCTAAATTTATTACTATTTACTAACATATATAGATCTACTTTGTATTCCTAAATGTTTTCATAAAATTTCCATAAAACTAAATGGCCATCATTTGTAAAACTTGAATTTTGGCCGAGGGTTGTTTAAAGAAAACAACCCTCGGCCAAAATTCTTTTGTTTACATGTACAGCATTTCTCATGTATAAAAATGTTAATTTTATTTTAACTTTTCAGAAATTATTCAGAATATTGACTTTGATATTTGAATGTATTATATTGTCAATATCATATGGTTTTAAAAATTATATATTTTTCTTTAACACATTTTAAATCTTACTAATTTACATTCAGGTCTATAATTAAGCTATTTAAATTCTATTTAGATAAACTTGAATGAAACAAGTCATGAAGAGCAGATTGATCTAAAGTCTTCAGTCAGTTAATTTTGTCAAACACAGGTGGCCATTTCTCTGATTTTCATGTACAGAACTTAATACACTCGTATACATTATAGACATGTTATATAAATACAATTAACATATGTTGTTTATAGATTTGAGCTATTGGAGAGGAATCTGGCTAGTAACTTCAGTGGTTTATAAGTTGCTGTTTTGAATTAAGCCTTATCTTATTTGTTTAAGAATCATTAATTCTAAAAGTTGGTTATCTCTAATAACAAAAAGAAATGAATACCTTTTAATGTCAGTGGTTATAAGCTATATTTAAAAAGTTTCAGGTGCCTTAGTGTCATGGGAGACAATCAATTTGACTTTACTGAAAAAGGGGAGACCATCAATATTGCTACAAGGGGAAACGATCAGCTTTATGATATAGAACAAGGAGCATCACATGACCTTAGAGAAAAGAGGATGGAATGGAGACTAAAATACTTCTGGAAATGTACAATACTAGAGGATTATTCTGGAAAAGACTTGTGGAGCATTACAAGTCAGCATACAGAAGGTAAATTTGTTTGATCCTATAGATAAGTATTTTTGTCATCAGACACTATACTAATTAAATGTAAATTGTGATATATTTAGCCTTGGTTCTTTACAGCAGGATATAGTGAGAACTATTGGAAGAAGTCAGCTCATTAACAGTGATGACTTTAAAAGACAAGATGAAATTTCTTCATGGGCGAAAATTTCCACAAGAATAGTCATTGATGCTGTATTCCAAGACTCTACACAAGTGGTCAGTCAATAAAAAGATGGATGGAAATCTACAGTTCCCAGCATCATCTTTATACAGTAGCTGAGTTCTGTATACAGCTCCATGTGAACCCAGAGCAGATAGACTTTATAAAACCAAGCAGGACCTCTGTATTTAGTATTCAGTGGTGCACCTACTGAGACATTTTGGCCATCTACAAGATGTGTTGCTGTGAGTTGCCGCATTAGCTTAGTAGGTACCACAACAAAACTAAGCTAACTTGGATATCGAATCCCAAGATTAGTTTTTTCTAACTGGATTAAGGGAGTTGCTTCCAATGGAGATGTCTTTAAATTCATGCATCAGGAAAACAAGTGTAGTTAGTGCTGATTTAGTGAAAAGTTTAATTTGTGTATTGTATTATTCCTACTATTTTAAAATATTTATCTTGATGTGTACTACTGGGTTGTGTTACTGTTTCCAGTTATAAAATGTGGCTAAGAAACCAGTTGTAGTTCAGGGGCTATAATCTATCATCATCAATCTTTGTTTTGGTTATCTCCCTTCAGTTGGATTCATGTCAGTCCAAATGTTAGATCTTGGATTTTGGATTCAGTTCAGTTGATCTTCTCATCTTCCTAAAGATACACATTGTTTCAGACCTAATAGTCCACAAATTGTTTGAAGATTAAATGTTTTCTAGAAGGCATCACTTTCAATGTACTCTTGTGCTTGTAGATCTTATCATAGATTGACACTATAGAGAGATCCTCACCATATTTTACACAACTTACTCTCTTGTTGGGTTTTTTACAATTTAATACCAATACATACAACTTCACTTTCTCAACATAGCTTGTTATAACTTTCACATTTATAAAAAGGTGAGTGCTTTTTTGCGGTCTCTTGTCTTATTCTTCCTGCACATTGACATTCATTTCTTACCTCAGTTCTTTAACTCTTGTCTTAACTATTGTCCTACTATTTCTTCATGAAAACTGTATTCACTCACTTTAAGCTGCAATCCAAATATATATTATTGCATTGATACTTCTATAATATAATTTTAAAGGGGAATTATTTACTTTTCTTTTTACTTTACACAATATATTGCCGTTAAAGAGATTTTACCAGAAATCAAAACTTAATGGATGATTTTACTGCAATCATATGCATATGCAAGAAATTTACTGTCATATCTGTATGCAAGAATTTACTGCTATACCTGTATGCAAGAATTTACTGCTATACCTGTATGCAAGAATTTACTGCCACATCTGTAGGCAAGAATTTACTGCCAATCATACCTGTATGCAAGAAATTTCTGCTCAGTTTTCTTTATGCTAGATTTTACAGCAATCATACCTCTATGCTGTAATTTATTGCCGTCAAACCTGATTGATTTTACTTCCGTTATACATTATTACTAAATTTCACTGGTTTTAGAGGTATGCAAGATTATATGCAACATTTCCTTCATACATGTATGCAAGCATTTACTATCATTCCTGTATACTAGATTTTTACTGCCTTCATACCTGTGTGCTAGGTTTTGCTTCCCTCATACCTGTGTGCTAGGTTTTGCTTCCCTCATACCCGTGTGCTAGGTTTTGCTTCCCTCATACCCGTGTGCTAGGTTTTGCTTCCCTCATACCTGTGTGCTAGGTTTTGCTTCCCTCATACCTGTGTGCTAGGTTTTGCTTCCCTCATACCTGTGTGCTAGGTTTTGCTTCCCTCATACCTGTGTGCTAGGTTTTGCTTCCCTCATACCTGTGTGCTAGGTTTTGCTTCCCTCATACCTGTGTGCTAGGTTTTGCTTCCCTCATACCTGTGTGCTAGGTTTTGCTTCCCTCATACCTGTGTGCTAGGTTTTGCTTCCCTCATACCTGTGTGCTAGGTTTTGCTTCCCTCATACCTGTGTGCTAGGTTTTGCTTCCCTCATACCTGTGTGCTAGGTTTTGCTTCCCTCATACCTGTGTGCTAGGTTTTGCTTCCCTCATACCTGTGTGCTAGGTTTTGCTTCCCTCATACCTGTGTGCTAGGTTTTGCTTCCCTCATACCTGTGTGCTAGGTTTTGCTTCCCTCATACCTGTGTGCTAGGTTTTGCTTCCCTCATACCTGTGTGCTAGGTTTTGCTTCCCTCATACCTGTGTGCTAGGTTTTGCTTCCCTCATACCTGTGTGCTAGGTTTTGCTTCCCTCATACCTGTGTGCTAGGTTTTGCTTCCCTCATACCTGTGTGCTAGGTTTTACTGCCATATATGAAAAATTGATTTTACTATCCTTTTATTATGCAACATTTCACATGTGCAAGATTGTATGAAATATTTTACTGCCAGCATATCTATATTTTAGAATTTCCTAGCATCATACTCATATGCCAGAAATTAATACGTTTATACTTTACATAATTTACTACCATCATGCCTGTACGAATGATTTTACTGCCCTCATGCCTCCTGTATGCAAGAAATTCCTGTCATCTTACCTGTATGCTAGACTTTACTGCATATGCCATATCTGTATGCAAGAAATGACTGCCCTCATACATGTATGCAAGAAATGACTGCCCTCATACATGTATGCAAGAAATGACTGCCCTCATACATGTATGCAAGAAATGACTGCCCTCATACATGTATGCAAGAAATGACTGCCCTCATACCTGTATGCAAGAAATGACTGCCCTCACACCTGTATGCAAGAAATTACTGCCCTCATACTGATATGCAAGAATTTACTGCCACCACATATGTGTGCAAGAAATCTCTGCTGCTATATTTGTATGCAAGAAATCTTTGCCATCACACCTGTATGCAAGAATTTACTGCCATCATACCTGTATGCAAGAATTTACTGCCAATCATACCTGTATGCAAGAATTTACTGGCAATCATACCTGTATGCAAGAATTTACTGCCTATCATACTTGTATACATGAATTTACTGCCAATCATAACTGTATGCAAGAATTTACTGCCAATCATAACTATGCAAGAATTTACTGCCAATCATAACTATGCAGGAATTTACTGACAATCATACCTGTATGCAAGAATTTACTGCTAATCATACTTGTATATAAGAATTTACTGCCAATCATAACTGTATGCAAGAATTTACTGCCAATCATACCTGTATGCAAGATTTTACTGCCCAGCTTTCTTTATGCTAAATTTTACTGCAATCATAACTGTACGCTTTAATTTACTGACATCATACCTGAAAGATTGATTTTACTTCCATTATCCATTATTACAAAATTTCACTGGTTTTACCTGTATGCAAATTGTAAGCAAGATTGCATGCAAGATTTCCTTAATACATGTATGCAAGCATTTATTATTCATGTATACTATTTTTACTGCCCTCATACCTGTATATTAGATTTTACCGCCATATCTGAAAGCTTTATTTTTTTTTCTGCCCTTATCCATGTATGCAACATTTCACTGGTTTTACCTGTATGCAAGATTGAGGGATTTCACTGCCATCATATACCAGAAATTAATGCCTTAATTTAACACAATAATTTACTCCCCTCATACCTGTATGCAAGTTTTCACTGAGCTCATACCTGTATGCAAGTTTTCAGTGAGCTCATACCTGTATGCAAATTTTCACTGCGCTCATACCTGTATGCAAATTTTCACTGCGCTCATACCTGTATGCAAATTTTCACTGCGCTCATACCTGTATACAAGTTTTCACTGTGCTCATACCTGTATGCAAGTTTTCACTGCGCTCATACCTGTATGCAAGTTTTCACTGCGCTCATACCTGTATGCAAGTTTTCACTGAGCTCATACCTGTATGCAAGTTTTCACTGAGCTCATACCTGTATGCACGTTTTCACTGCGCTCATACCTGTATGCACGTTTTCACTGCGCTCATACCTGTATGCAAGTTTTCACTGGGCTCATACCTGTATGCAAGTTTTCACTGCGCTCATACCTGTATGCAAGTTTTCACTGCGCTCATACCTGTATGCAAGTTTTCAGTGCGCTCATACCTGTATGCAAGTTTTTAGTGAGCTCATACCTGTATGCAAGTTTTCAGTGAGCTCATACCTGTATGCAAATTTTCACTGCGCTCATACCTGTATGCAAATTTTCACTGCGCTCATACCTGTATGCAAATTTTCACTGCGCTCATACCTGTATACAAGTTTTCACTGCGCTCATACCTGTATGCAAGTTTTCACTGCGCTCATACCTGTATGCAAGTTTTCACTGCGCTCATACCTGTAAGCAAGTTTTCACTGAGCTCATACCTGTATGCACGTTTTCACTGCGCTCATACCTGTATGCACGTTTTCACTGCGCTCATACCTGTATGCACGTTTTCACTGCGCTCATACCTGTATGCAAGTTTTCACTGCGCTCATACCTGTATGCAAGTTTTCACTGCGCTCATACCTGTATGCAAGTTTTCAGTGAGCTCATACCTGTATGCAAGTTTTCAGTGAGCTCATACCTGTATGCAAGTTTTTAGTGAGCTCATACCTGTATGCAAGTTTTCAGTGCGCTCATACCTGTATGCAAATTTTCACTGGGCTCATACCTGTATGCAAGTTTTCACTGGGCTCATACCTGTATGCAAGTTTTCACTGGGCTCATACCTGTATGCAAATTTTCACTGCGCTCATACCTGTATGCAAGTTTTCACTGCGCTCATACCTGTATGCAAGTTTTCACTGCGCTCATACCTGTATGCAAGTTTTCACTGCGCTCATACCTGTATGCAAGTTTTCACTGCGCTCATACCTGTATGCAAGTTTTCACTGCGCTCATACCTGTATGCAAGTTTTCACTGCGCTCATACCTGTATGCAAGTTTTTACTGCGCTCATACCTGTATGCAAGTTTTCACTGTGCTCATACCTGTATGCAAGTTTTCACTGTGCTCATACCTGTATGCAAGTTTTCACTGTGCTCATACCTGTATGCAAGTTTTCACTGGGCTCATACCTGTATGCAAGTTTTCACTGGGCTCATACCTGTATGCAAGTTTTCACTGGGCTCATACCTGTATGCAAGTTTTCACTGGGCTCATACCTGTATGCAAGTTTTCACTGGGCTCATACCTGTATGCAAGTTTTCACTGGGCTCATACCTGTATGCAAGTTTTCACTGGGCTCATACCTGTATGCAAGTTTTCACTGGGCTCATACCTGTATGCAAGTTTTCACTGGGCTCATACCTGTATGCAAGTTTTCACTGGGCTCATACCTGTATGCAAGTTTTCACTGGGCTCATACCTGTATGCAAGTTTTCACTGGGCTCATACCTGTATGCAAGTTTTCACTGGGCTCATACCTGTATGCAAGTTTTCACTGGGCTCATACCTGTATGCAAGTTTTCACTGGGCTCATACCTGTATGCAAGTTTTCACTGGGCTCATACCTGTATGCAAGTTTTCACTGGGCTCATACCTGTATGCAAGTTTTCACTGGGCTCATACCTGTATGCAAGTTTTCACTGGGCTCATACCTGTATGCAAGTTTTCACTGGGCTCATACCTGTATGCAAGTTTTCACTGCGCTCATACCTGTATGCAAGTTTTCACTGGGCTCATACCTGTATGCAAGTTTTCACTGCGCTCATACCTGTATGCAAGTTTTCACTGGGCTCATACCTGTATGCAAGTTTTCACTGGGCTCATACCTGTATGCAAGTTTTCACTGGGCTCATACCTGTATGCAAGTTTTCACTGGGCTCATACCTGTATGCAAGTTTTCACTGGGCTCATACCTGTATGCAAGTTTTCACTGGGCTCATACCTGTATGCAAGTTTTCACTGGGCTCATACCTGTATGCAAGTTTTCACTGGGCTCATACCTGTATGCAAGTTTTCACTGCGCTCATACCTGTATGCAAGTTTTCACTGGGCTCATACCTGTATGCAAGTTTTCACTGCGCTCATACCTGTATGCAAGTTTTCACTGGGCTCATACCTGTATGCAAGTTTTCACTGGGCTCATACCTGTATGCAAGTTTTCACTGGGCTCATACCTGTATGCAAGTTTTCACTGGGCTCATACCTGTATGCAAGTTTTCACTGGGCTCATACCTGTATGCAAGTTTTCACTGGGCTCATACCTGTATGCAAGTTTTCACTGGGCTCATACCTGTATGCAAGTTTTCACTGGGCTCATACCTGTATGCAAGTTTTCACTGGGCTCATACCTGTATGCAAGTTTTCACTGGGCTCATACCTGTATGCAAGTTTTCACTGGGCTCATACCTGTATGCAAGTTTTCACTGGGCTCATACCTGTATGCAAGTTTTCACTGGGCTCATACCTGTATGCAAGTTTTCACTGGGCTCATACCTGTATGCAAGTTTTCACTGGGCTCATACCTGTATGCAAGTTTTCACTGGGCTCATACCTGTATGCAAGTTTTCACTGGGCTCATACCTGTATGCAAGTTTTCACTGGGCTCATACCTGTATGCAAGTTTTCACTGGGCTCATACCTGTATGCAAGTTTTCACTGGGCTCATACCTGTATGCAAGTTTTCACTGGGCTCATACCTGTATGCAAGTTTTCACTGGGCTCATACCTGTATGCAAGTTTTCACTGGGCTCATACCTGTATGCAAGTTTTCACTGGGCTCATACCTGTATGCAAGTTTTCACTGGGCTCATACCTGTATGCAAGTTTTCACTGGGCTCATACCTGTATGCAAGTTTTCACTGGGCTCATACCTGTATGCAAGTTTTCACTGGGCTCATACCTGTATGCAAGTTTTCACTGGGCTCATACCTGTATGCAAGTTTTCACTGGGCTCATACCTGTATGCAAGTTTTCACTGGGCTCATACCTGTATGCAAGTTTTCACTGGGCTCATACCTGTATGCAAGTTTTCACTGGGCTCATACCTGTATGCAAGTTTTCACTGGGCTCATACCTGTATGCAAGTTTTCACTGGGCTCATACCTGTATGCAAGTTTTCACTGGGCTCATACCTGTATGCAAGTTTTCACTGGGCTCATACCTGTATGCAAGTTTTCACTGGGCTCATACCTGTATGCAAGTTTTCACTGGGCTCATACCTGTATGCAAGTTTTCACTGGGCTCATACCTGTATGCAAGTTTTCACTGGGCTCATACCTGTATGCAAGTTTTCACTGGGCTCATACCTGTATGCAAGTTTTCACTGGGCTCATACCTGTATGCAAGTTTTCACTGGGCTCATACCTGTATGCAAGTTTTCACTGGGCTCATACCTGTATGCAAGTTTTCACTGGGCTCATACCTGTATGCAAGTTTTCACTGGGCTCATACCTGTATGCAAGTTTTCACTGGGCTCATACCTGTATGCAAGTTTTCACTGGGCTCATACCTGTATGCAAGTTTTCACTGGGCTCATACCTGTATGCAAGTTTTCACTGGGCTCATACCTGTATGCAAGTTTTCACTGGGCTCATACCTGTATGCAAGTTTTCACTGGGCTCATACCTGTATGCAAGTTTTCACTGGGCTCATACCTGTATGCAAGTTTTCACTGCGCTCATACCTGTATGCAAGTTTTCACTGCGCTCATACCTGTATGCAAGTTTTCACTGCGCTCATACCTGTATGCAAGATCTAACTGCCATAATACTTTATACAATATTTTACTGCCATCTTACCTTATACAAGAATGTACTGCCCTCATCACTAAGCTAGATGTTACAGCAATCATACATTTATGCAAGAATTTACTGTCCTCAGACCTGTATGCAAGAATTTACTGCCATTATACATGATGGCTAGGCATAAATTTATTGGCTTCATACCACTATGCAAGAATTATTGCAACTCTGTAAGCAAGGTTGTACACATTTTACCTGTAAGCGAGAACAAGTTTGTAAGATTTTATTTGTATGAGACTTTTTTTGGTACATCCTTTGATATTCTGACACAATATTCTACTACTCCTTGTGAAATATTTCAATAGCTAAACATGATCAGTATAAATTTGTAAACAATTTTACATTAGTTCATGGAAACATGCTTAATACCCAACTGGCCACGCCCCCTGCAACATTACTGAAGAATTACACTGGAAATGTCCTCTGTGCACAAGACTACCATGGTTACAAAATGACGAAGCTCAATCGCGTACCATCGACTTCTTAGTCTCATGGCATTTTTAAGCACTTCGATGTAATGGCTGCTCTTATGATGTAACTAATAAGTAAAAATGTATACTTCAAGGTACTTTTCAACCTTTTAAATATTAAATATTCACTGTCATTGAAATAGGCCAATATAATTAACAGTATGAAAAAAAAATTACAATTGAAATATTTTATTTTAAAATTCCCAATACTTGCTGTTTCCAGTAAGGGCTATTCTTATACAGCTAGCTCTTTCATCAAATTTATCTTAAATTTCCATTATCCTTCTTGGTTGTGCAACTTAGCCTATCTGCCTACATTATTGACGTATCAAAACAGAATTGTATTTAAAGTAAATATTTGTTGCAGGATATATGTTAATAGTTGTTTCACATTACTTAGACTTGTACTGGTTACTAAGTAAGCTAGTTTTTTTCTCTCTGCCTTGCCGCATCTATAAAAAAAATACTATACTCTCTACTTGTTTTTTGTTTTACCAGTATACAAATGGTATGGTTACTTTTCAATTTGTTTTTATCATTCTCGTATGCAACATTTCTTAGAGTTGGATGTGTGGTGTGTGGCACAAGATTTTATTTATTTAGATGTATTCTAAAACATGATCCTTATCTATACTACTACTGTACATTGTTCCTACAATTTTTCATAAATTTTTTCTTTATTTAAATTTCATTATTAATTACATAAATCAATCATCTGCATATCGGTGTCAACCCACTAATGTACTGCAAGACTGTTGATCACTCTTGTTTGGAGGAACTCCAAACTGTCTCTAAGTTACTTCAGTTATCAAACTTCTCAGTCTTGTGATTTTGCTCCCGTGTAATCTTCTACTCTAACTTGAGATCTGATGGCCAGGAATGTGTTTGGTTTCTTGCTTGCTCTGTCATGCTTCTTTAAATTACATTGGATTAGCTGTATTTAATAACTGGAAACAGGATTGTGTCAGTTACAAATTAATGTCAATTGATGTACAGTTTTCATTTATTTCAATTTAGTTTTTTGCATGTAGGGCTATAGCATTAGTCTGTTACTATGCAACATTTTAATCTCATCCAATTTTATTTTTGTATTTAAACTTTGCAATATATACTTGTAATTTTAATTTGTTCATTATGTAATTAAATGTCATGGCAACATATTAAAAATTGTTTTTTGTTTTTTATTCCATACCATTAAGCCAACTGGCTTAAAGTTATGTTTAAGACACGAAATAAGTTTAGACAACTCTATACATTAACAATGTAGATCTACACATTTAAGCTGTTAGATTCCCCACACCACACAGATACTTTTTCCTAAGAACTGCCCAGGACTTTCACTAATGCTACTTTACCATTCAACTTATTTCTACAAGAATAGTAACATGGTATCACTTAGCCCCAATGACTAATACTTGAGTGTTTTTGCCAGTCTTAAAAAACCTTTTACACTGATCCGAATATAACTGTTCAAGACTGAGTGATAATTTAATTTTTGTAAATGCACTCCAAAACATGAGATAATTTGCTCCTTTTAAATTAAGATTTCCAAAAGTGAGTACTATTATGAATATTTTTAAACACTTTTTTCCTAATTATCAATTTAAGAAATTAAACCTTTTTTGATTCTTTACATTCATCATAAAAATTACAACAAAAATGATAGAAATAAATGCTAACTAACAGAACACTGGAAAAATAACTTCAACACACAGATAAGAGGTCAGGATATTGCATATAAGCAAAACTAAAAATAAGTTCCCCTTTACTCTCTGGGTATACAAAACAGCTAAGTAAAATGACAACAGATGCAAACAACCAGGATACTCTAATATCAATATGTATTTAAAATATAAAGCAAGCAACAGGAAAATAGTAATAATATTGTAATAAGTATCTAGAAATAAAAGTGAAAAGAAAATAGCTTTTTCTATATTTTAAAAACAAGTGAACTCTACTTCACTTGCCCCATAGACCATCAGGTTTGAAAGGTAAACTTTACTTTTATATTATTTTAAATGATTAAAAATTCTGAAATTCAAATAAGTTTATGTAGTCTTTTTTCTGAAATCGCTAACTTGTAATGAAAGCTTGTTTTATAGGTTGAGTAATTTTAGTTTTAATTTCAAGAAATTATTTCCTTAATAGAAAAAATGCTAAACTGCAAGAAAAGTGTTAAAAACTTAACTACCATCTATAGGCTGCCCGAAAGTTCAGAGTTTCTTCCAGGCAGCCCCCCCCCCCCCCGAAAGAAATAGAATTTACATGTATTTATATATACTTTTAACAGTGTGTGCCCCCCACCCCACCCCACCCCCCTAGTTTGTAGGGCCATCCGTAAATGACGGGGGGTCCGTAATTTTGTGATGAGTGGGAGGGGAGGGGGGGTTTAGATGGTGAAGTCACACTTTTGCATTATTAAAAAGCAGTGTTAGAAAACGAACTTAAGCCGTTATTTCGCGATTTAGAAAACTGTTTTAATACATTGAAATATGAATTGATTAAAATACTCTACGAAAAGAAAAATTCACTTGAGATTTTGAGGGGGTTTGTAGGCTGAGGTGTGACGTCATTTTAGGGGGGGGGGGTCTTCCTTTTTGTGACGATGTGTGACGTAGGGGAGAAGGGAAGAGGGGGGGGGGGCTAAAAATCGTCAAAAAAGGCGTAACGTCAATTATACATGACCCCCCTCCCCCCCTACAGAGAAAATTGTCCTTGTGAAGCTCTGATGATGTGTAACTGTTACTATGCTGTGTAGCGATGATGTGTAACGATGATGATAACCAGAGTGATGAATACATCATTAACAAGGCATGACCTCCATCATACCAGTCACTACACAACTCAACCCAATCTGAAAACAGAATAAAGGGGTCGTCCATAAAGGCCGTCACACTCGTACAGTGGAGGTGGGGTCCGTAATTTTGTGACGATGTGTGATGAGGGGAAGGGGGGGGGGGTTCAGATGGTGCAACGTCACACTTATGCATTATACAAAAGCAATGTTAGAAAACGAATTTATTTTAGACGTTATTTTGCATTTTAGAAAACTGTTTTAATAACTAGTAATAATTATTGATTAAAATACTCTATGTTGACAGAGTTCAGACAAGATTTTAGAAAAATATCGATGTTTTTAAAAAAATTCAACTGCAATTTTGAGGGGGGGTTGTAGGTTGAGGTGTGACGTCATTTTAGGGGGGGGGGGTCTGGCTTTTTGTGACGACTTGTGACGGATGTGAGGGGGGGGGAGGTAAAAATCGTCAAAAAAAGCGTACGTCATTTATGGATGACCCCAAAATACCACGTTAATAGATGTTTTACAAAAGTCCAACATTGAAATTGTAAATAGAAGATTGTACACAAACTTTGAATCCAGAGTTAAAACGAAAATTTATGAGTTTTTAAATCTATATACAAATTATATGTATATATATATATATATATATATATATATATATATATATATATATATATATAATCTGTGTGTCTGTGAATGTAAGTACAAGAGGGTTACTAGGTTCGTAGACGTAGCGTCACATAATCTGATCACGATCCAGTAAGACAGGAGATTAAGGATTAATAACTTGACGTAACACTGTCCCAGACAGCCTTACATTAAAAACTAATCGGCTAAAAATCCAGTCGAAGTGCGACTTTGATTAATTACATTTTAATTAAATTCCCTGTGCCCCGAGTCATGGATCGAGGTCGTTGCCATAACAACAGTGAATAAACTAAATCAGATAATGTCCGTCGTGTCTGTGTTATTTCCGTTTATCTCTAGACTGGTGTGAGAATCAACACAAGCGTTAAATAGATCTGACGCTTCCAATACTTGTTTAATCAACTCACAAGACAAAACGATTCAAGTTAATAAGAATTTAAATACTATTTACTGCTCTTAACTGCCTTATAAATATACCAAGAAGACCAACCATACACTGCTTTATAAAAGGACCACACACTGGCTTATAAAAATACCAAGAGGACTACACACAAATTTATAAAAGTACCAAGAGGACCACTCACAAATTTATTAAAAAAAAACAAAGAGGACCACACACTGCTTTGTAAAAGTACCAAGATGACCATACACAGCGGCCTTACGTGAGCGATATAAACAAGGGCATTAAATCAAACAATGGGAAATAACTCTCCCACATGTTGATTTGATACCCGTAACGAACTGAACCGGGACCGATTGTTTTTTAATCATGGTTTCACATCTCCGTTTCGACGGTAGTGTTATGTATGTTAGCGTATTATTGTCATAATGTTAATTAGTTTTAAAGGCGCAGTATCACCCAGGTAAAACAAAAATGTACCAAAAAATTTAAAAAATGTACATTAAAAAATACTATAGTGATTATGATCATACAGCTCCAAAAAAAAAAAAAAAAAAAAAAAAACTATGCTTGTAAAGAAATGAATATGTTTTAAAGTGTATTTTACACACAAAAAAATGCTACTGATGCTTGCTTTACATGTGCAATTTTCCAAAATACTAACTGATTTTGCTGAAATTTCGGCTAAATATAGCTAACATTTTCGTTTGTCGCCGGAATTAGAGAATGTTTTTTTTTCATTAAAAAACTTTAATTTCCAAAAAAAAAACAATTTAAAACAACGTGCGAGTGAATGCATTCATCTGCATAGACATTCGGAAATTAGTCAGTATCAAAATTAACATTAGGAATTTTTCTTTTGTATACTTTTTATTTTCCAATTTAAAACAAATAGAATAGCATCCCACGCCGTTTGGGTGGATATTTACAAGGTAGTTACATTGATGTACAGAAAATAAAAGATAGGCCTACATAGCGAAATAAGTAAATGAATACGCAAGTTGCATTTAAATATAACATTAGGAATTACTTTTTTTTTTAATTTTATATATATGTATATATATATATATATATATATATATATATATATATATATATATATATATTTAATGTAATGTCATATTTGTCAAGTTTTACAAAACGTCTAATATATGTTATATTCAATATTCCTAGATTAATCATGTCAAGTTTTACACTAAACAAAACGTCTAATATTGTCGCTATTTAAGACATCGGGTGATGGTACGCCATGTTCGACTTCATGCCTTCTTCGGGGAGGTACACTTCGCATTGGCTACAGTGAAGGATGTATGCACTCTCGTGATAGTCCTGATAGTTGGCGCCTATGTCATTGTGGACTTTTTGGTTTTTGCAGATGGTGCACCGTTTAAGCTCCGCATGTATTGTGTTCTCATGGTTTCTTGTTTCCCTAATTTTTGGGAAATGTTCGGTGCAGAAGAAGCAGCTGTAAAATCTTTCCTTGCGTTTTTGTTCTTTAATTATTTTGCCTTGTTCCGTGGGGCTATTTTTACTTTTCCTTTTCGATGGCGGGGCTTGATCTGTTTCTGCGATTGGGCTTTTTGTTTCCTTGTTTTGAGATGTTGTTGGCTTTCTGGTTGGGGATTGAGCTGTGGTTGTTAGTTTTCCCGATGATTTTGGTGGTGTTATTGGTTGCTGCGGTGACGACTGGTGATTTCGCAAATTTGTTGGTTTACTCGATGTTTTGGGAGGGCTGGTCGGTTCCCTGAACGGTATTTTTAGGAATTAGAGTATTAAAAGTTTAGCGCACATTCAACATTAACGAAACGTAGATAAACTGTGTAACAGACCTTTGTAATTATATTAGGTAGCTTTATGTCAAATGTGAAATTGTTAAATAGTAATTTGGAATAATAGTATATATAAAATATACATTACAATAATTTTCAAATAATTTTGTATTATGTATAAATACATCTTTATATACTGTATTAAACATAAAGATTAAAATCTACAATATAAAAATTTTAACAGGTTTATTCTCATAGATTTCTTTTTTGAATGTTTGTTTTGCTACTCTCCCTTGGTTTACGTGATACTGCCCCTTTACTGCTTTATTTTATGATTGTATCAATAATGTAAACATCAAAACATTTACCTCTCAAATACTAAGACAATTTAACGAGTACTAACATCACTGAAGCAATCAAACTTGGTAACCGTCAAGCTGTTGAACAATCCGCCTCTATTTTAGTGCCTTTGAAACACCGGAAATGGGAATTCAAAATGAAACTGGTTCTTGTGACCGCGCATTGTGAAATTGATTGCGTGTCAGACTCATTGGCCCAGAAATTATTGTTGATTCCCCTAGAGGGTTGAACACTAATGATGGGAGACAACTTTGCTCGACACGACGAGAGTAATTTATTTTAATTTCACTATAGACGCCGCAATGGGACGGCGTGGTCGAATGGTAGAGAGCTAGACAGTTAACCCGAAAGTCTCGAGTTCGAATCCGGATTTAAGTCAGTAGAATGTCCCTGAGTCCAACCCGATGGGTACCTAACTCATGTGCATAGTGCTGGCCACTCTATCCCTTCATATGCCGAGGTCTCTGAAGTAGAGTCAGAGGCGTAGCGACCCTTCCCGGCGCCCGGGGACAAACTTTTCGATTTGCACCCCCTTCTGGAGATTTCGATTTGCACCCCCCCCCCCCCCACTCAAACTTTCGATTTGCACCCCCCCCCTCGAGATTTCGATTTGCACCCCTCCCCCCTCAAACTTTCGATTTTCACCCCCTCAACCTGTCAATTTATTTTTCCAACCCCCGCCCCCCCCCCCCCCCTCGCTACGCTACTGAGTAGAGTCTACTTCATATGTCCCACGTGTCTTGGGAAAATAGGATGATGATAAACGCCACAATTTTACATTATAATAATTTGTCAGTTGTTGTTTTTTTTCAGTTTATTTATTTATCGTGTTTTTAAATTGTTAAATAAGGAAATACTCTAATATTTTCATCAGCACCAAAAACATAATTTAATACTACAATTATTTTCCTTTTTCATAAAGCAAAGAAAGCGCTAAAGAAAAGTATTTTTTTTCATTTCTACAAATCTAGTTTCAATCAAATGGCAACCAGAACAAACGGTATATCTATGCTAGAAGTAAAGCTCCCTTTCAAACCTGACGGTTATAGGGCAAGTAAAGTAGAGTTTACTGGTTTCTGTGACCTCGGCTTATGAAGATATAGGGTGGTGAGCACTTTGCCCAGCCGCCTTTACTTTCCCTAACGTGAGTTAGGTACCCATCAGTGCTGGGTGGACTCAGGGTCTCAGGTTACAGGTTAGCAGTCCAGCTCTCTACCGCTAGACCACTCCGTCCCCTATCTGTGCTAGAAGTTTCTATGAATTCAATTGAGAAATTATGTAAAACTGGTTTTGAAAAGTTTTAATTGTAAGCCTTAGTAAATAATGGGTAATATTTTACAGGTAAGATCCGTCGCTCATTGGCGGCAAAGATAATTAGTGCCACTCAATTGTTTTATTAATTTTATTAATCTGTATTAATGAGGTTTATTGTTGTGTTTTAGAACGATAAATAAACTCGGCACCATTGTAGTGGTTCTCGTGATACTCATTGACCTAAGGTAAGTTACATGATACAACATGACCTACACCCTTGACATCTAGGTGGTGAACAGACACCTTTTGACATGTAGGAGGTGACCTGACACCTTTTGACATGCTGGAGGTGACCTGACACCTTTTGACACGTAGGTGACCTGACACCTTTTGACATGTAGGAGGTGACCTGACACCTTTTGATATGTAGGAGGTGACCTGACACCTTTTGACATGTAGAAGGTGACCTGACACCTTTTGACATGTAGGAGGTGACCTGACACTTTTTGACATGTAGGAGGTGACCTGACACCTTTTGACATGTTAGAGTTGACCTGACACCTTTTGACATGTATGAGGTGACCTGACACCTTTTGACATGTAGGAGGTGACCTGACATCCAGTGACATGCAGGAGGTGACCAAACACCTTTTGACATGCTGGAGGTGACCTAAAACCTTTTGACATGTAGGAGGTGACCTGATTCCCAATGACACATATGAGACGTCCGTGTTCCAAATGTTCAACACACCCCTGTGTAAAACCTCCACTGTAGACAACACCAACCTCCAAGAAGTCGCTCTCCTGTCCACGACACAACACACATCAGACCTTAAGACTGACGGATTACATCCCCTTGTCTTCAACCCCCACAGCCCATCCGTCAAGCTAAAGACGACATCAAAACACAACAAGGGTAGGGCTGGGCGGAGAGGTCAAGTTATTCAGATGACCCCGGTAATTTTACGTGTTTTACAATCGGCGAGTTGACATGTTCCTTGTGGCAAAACGTCCGCCATCTTTTGAATCAGATCCTAGATCCTACATGCAGATCGGTCAACACAAGTGCCGTGTAATCCCACTAAATGAATTATGGGTGTTTAATTACCGGGTTTTAAGCTAAAAATAATTCTGACCTATAAATTAGACGAAAGCTAATAAAAATTTGAAGGTGACTTTCTCAAAAAACCGGCAAGGCTGTTGGAAGGTTGGCCTCATCAAACTGACAGTTATAGAGTAGTCCTCAACATTCAAGGGCATATACTGGGTTTTCCGGTCATGGGGGAGGGGACATGTCCATATATATATATATATATATATATATATATATATATATATATATATATATATATATATATATATATATATATATATATATATATATTCCATATACACGTGTAAAAGTATGTGTATATGTATTTAAATATATGTTTTTTTATGTTATAATTTTTTTTACTCCCCCCCCCCCCCCCCCCGACCCATACATGGATTAACACATACGTTATTACGATTCTCAACCAAACTGTTTTCCGTAGGCATCGTTGAGTTGATATAATCCCCTCTTCACCCTTGTCGGGATTTTTCAGCTTTGCTCTTATTAGACTATTTAACTTACACTGATTAATAATTTAATTAAGTGGAATTATCATTTCTCTGTATATATTTTGCTATTTTTTTGCCATGGTGTCACCCCCCTAATTAGTGTCATCCGTTGCGGTTCTCTCCTCCGCCCCCCCCCCCCCCCTCCACCTCTCTTCTCCTCTGCTAAGATCTAACACTCAGTACTCCAAAGGGAGTATCATCACATTACTAATTTCCAAAATATGTTTGTTATTTGTAGAATATGATCTTGTTTGTGGGCGTTTCTTTTTTATTTCTTTAAAGATTTTTGCTCAACAACATAATATGGACTACATACTGCTTTGTTCACGTCTCAATGCAATAGCAAAACCAATCAGTACAGAGCATTGCCTGCTTCAAAGGATAAGTTTCCCGATTGTACAGCTTTTTTCTTTTATGTGTTTTGATGATTCATGTTTTAAAAGTATTTTTACGTTTGTTTATCTATGTTTTTTACTGTTTAACATCAATTGCCTGATTAATTGACGTATATGCTCGACCTGTGTGCTATTATCTAGTATTTTAAAACACGTGTTTTATGTCTTAAATTGCTGTAAGCTTTAAAGAACACACGTATCTTGACAAATTAACACACAGTAATTGCTTGCGATTGTGATTTTTCTGTGCATTTATTCAATTTTCCCCTACATAGTCGCATAGTGTTTCTAATTTAATAGCCCTTATAACGACGTTTAAGATCAGATGGCGCATAATAAGTTGACACTAATTGTATTTGAGGGAATCCCTTCCAACATTAGAATTAAGAACGAGGTACAAGCTGATATGTAATCGATCGTTCAACACCCTGCTATAATTTAGATATATCAAACAGAAGCGTAGTGGCGTTCTATAGGGCATACTTTACGTACCCATTTACTCTACGACGCTCTACGCCACTGCCTTCATTACCTCAAGGAGGTAAAAACTACAGGGACACCCATATTTAATCATGTACATTTCATACAACACAATAAAATGTCTTTTTTTTCTATAGAAAAATGTAATACGACAAACATCACGAGGATTTGATATATATATATATATACATATTATATCAAAGCTTCATAATGCGATGTCTGTCTATTAAACTTCTGCTAGTAATCCAATGTTTCTAGTAGAAGTCTTTATCGTCTTTTCTTTACTGTAAGATTTTTTTGAAGAGTTGTTAATATGGCGTTACAACTGTTTTCAATACTTTATTATTATCATATTGATTGGCTGTTATTAGACAAAAATATAGGGAACGTACAGTGTATTAAAAAAAAGCTAAATACAACTACTGAAAAAATGTTTCCTATCTGGCATAATTCGTTTTTAACTATATGTTTAAAACCGAATCATAGACAAAATGAGTATACCCCCATTTCTGTAAATTATATTTTATAGATATTAATATAAACTACCGATTTATGAGTACCGAATCGCTACACAACAAACTCCGCACCATAATATGACACCATCCCAGAAATAATTTGAGAGCCCTTAGTCTATATTAGGCACCTTTCTATAAATAGCCCTTCGTTGCTATTCCAGGGGAAGTGTGAATCTCGGCCACTGCCCTCTGTTTGATTTATCTACACGGTGAAGACATCCTGACATCCGGGCAACTAGCCCGCCCCACTGTCGAAAAACACTGGCCAGCCATTCCTTGCGGTACTTAGTGAAACCTCGACACCGGAAGCATATTTTATTAGTTTCACTTCCGGCAATTAACCATTTTTATTTGTTCTTAATTTTAGAAACTCCAATTAGATGTTTAAAAAATTTGCACCTCATAGAATTATGCGTAGGATTCCGTTTTTTTTTTTTACAAACGTAAATTTTAAAGCTCTAAATCAACATCCGAGTTTGCGATGTCACTCGCCGTTACTCTATTTTTAGAGGTTTCCAGATAAATTTGTGAAAATATTGTCATTGTTAATTTTTGGTATGTGTTTATTAAGTGTTTAAGGTTTACTCAATGGCTTTATACAATGCAGACGCGTTGCTTGTTAAAGGTGTGTACTAGCAGTAAAGGTGTTAGTAGGTCTAATTAACATTCGCAAACAATATCAATATTAAATTAGGAAATATATCTTAGCATTTTGATCCTGTAAATAAGTTTGTATTTACTCTATTCGTTTAAATTATATAAATATATCTTTGTTGTTTGGGAAATAAATTTACGATAATTTAAGCGAGATTTAATTGAAAAAGAAAAACAACAACAAAAAAAACAATTAATCACAGAGATTAAAGAGGTATCGACAAAAACAAAGGATTAAGAAATTCGTTCAAACGGAAACAAATCTTAATCCCTAGAGTAATGTGATCTCCGTGTGTGACTTGTTTCACGTTTCACGTCTAACTGGAATAAATGTTCAGGAGAATGTTCCAGAGATCATTCTTTAGTTTACATTGTCGGCGAGGGTCAGGAATTTATAGAAAAACATCGTGTTTTGTCGGCTAAATCCGGGAATTAATTGAGAAATTCTGTGGTTTGTCGTTTTCCAAATCTTGTGTTACAGTCGAGCATTGATCTTGGGCTAATGTTTACATTCACCCCACCCACACCTCACACTCTGTTGCTTCCCACACACACCCCACACTCTGCTGCCTCAAACACACACTCCACACTCTGGTGCCTCCCACACAAAATCAAACACCTACCTCCTCGCCCCTGCCTTTATACGTTGATGCATATAATTATAAAATTATTGTTTCCAGTGCTGTTTAGTATTGATTTAATACATTATTAATACCTGTCATTTCTGTCATCTAAACAGTAAATCAACTTCCTCAAAGACCAAACCAACGTCCGCTACACTACCAGAGACCACACAAGCGTCCACGACACCATCATTAAATCCACAATTATCTACCACACCATCGAACACCACATCATTATCAACTACACCATCGACTACAACATCATTATCAACCACATCATCGACCACCACATCATTATCAACCACATCATCGACCACCACATCATTATCAACCACATCATCGACCACCACATCATTATCAACCACACCATCGACCACCACATCATTATCAAACACATCATCGACCACCACATCATTATCAACCACATCATCGACCACCACATCATTATCAACCACATCATCGACCACCACATCATTATCAACCATACCATCGACCACCACATCATTATCAACCACACCATCGACCACCACATCATCCTTTACCACAGCATCGACTACCACATCATTATCAACCACACTATCGACAACCACATCATCCTTTACCACACCATCGACTACCACATCATTATCAACCACACCATCGACTACAACATCATTATCAACCACACTATCGCCCTCCACATCATTATCAACCACAACATCTCCCACAACATCATTATCAACCACACTATCGCCCTCCACATCATTATCAAACACACCATCGACAACCACATCATTATCTACCACACCATCGAACACCACATCATTATCAACTACACCATCGACTACAACATCATTATCAACCACATCATCGACCACCACATCATTATCAACCACATCATCGACCACCACATCATTATCAACCACATCATCGACCACCACATCATTATCAACCACACCATCGACCACCACATCATTATCAACCACATCATCGACCACCACATCATTATCAACCACATCATCGACCACCACATCATTATCAACCATACCATCGACCACCACATCATTATCAACCACACCATCGACCACCACATCATCCTTTACCACACCATCGACTACCACATCATTATCAACCACACTATCGACAACCACATCATCCTTTACCACACCATCGACTACCACATCATTATCAACCACACCATCGACTACAACATCATTATCAACCACACTATCGCCCTCCACATCATTATCAAACACACCATCGACAACCACATCATTATCAACCACACCATCGACAACCACATCATTATCAAACACACCATCGACAACCACATCATTATCAAACACACCATCGACAACCACATCATTATCAAACACACCATCGACAACCACATCATTATCAAACACACCATCGACAACCAGATCGTTATCAAACACACCATCGACAACCACATCATTATCAAACACACCATCGACCACCACATCATTATCAACCACACCATCGACAACCACATCATTATCAACCACACCGTCGACCACCACATCATTACACCAGCGTCTACTATACCACAAGAAATCACAACATCTTTGACACATTACTGCACTCTAACGTGACTGCACTATAATTTGACACATCACTGAAATTTTAAGTGACTTGTGACTGCATTCAAACGTGACACGTGATTGCACTCTAGCGTGACACATTACTGCACTCTAGCGTGACACGGACGAACGTAATTGTTTTGTTGACGTACTTTATGACATTATTAGTTTTAGAGGTTCTAAAATTTACAAAGGTAAAGACACATGTGTGAAACAAAATGTTTTTTTTTAATTTAATGTTCTCATGTTACAATTAGCAATGTGAATATATATATATATATATATATATATATATATATATATATATATATATATATATATATATATATATATATATAGATATATATATATATATATATATATATATATACAGAGAGTGTAAGAAAGTCCTTGCCCACATTTCCATGAGCAGAAGAACTTAAATATAACGATGCACTCCGCACTAGTGGCTTATGTAACAGAAAAGTGCTAAACATTAAAATTAAAATATGAATTTAAAAAAAAAATGGCCATGAAGGCACTAAAGACACGGCGTTTTCGGGATTTTCCGTTACTTTAGAATTTAAACGCAATGTATGTTGGGTAATGGTCGCCATGGGGTCGCCTGAAACTAATTTCTGAATGTTTCAAAGCGATCTCGTCTGTTTAGTGCTGTGAAGTGTAGAAATGTGAGGCCGGTCTGTCTACAATATTTTAAGTGCACTTCCTGGGGTTGCTTTAATAAAGGTAACGCCGGAGTAGGGTTCAAAGAAAAAGTCTGAGATAGTTCCTTTTTTTAAAATAAATAATAATTTTGGTTTGGATGTACTACAGTTGTTTCCATATGAGTAGTTTAATCTAAGGTTAGTGGAGTTAGGATTAGGTAAGCAAATCTCAATCGTTCAGATAAAAAGAGAATTATTACATCATTATTGTAACAAGTGTTTCTTTCAGACTTTTTTCTCCGTATGAGCACTTGTAATTTTCGGGGGGGGGGGGGGGAGGAGCGGACTAAATTTTCACTACGGATACTGGTAAAAGTATGTATTTACAGTGTAAATTCTATTTCGTCCGGGGGGCGGAAGACGGTCGATCCCCCCCCCCCCTATCCCCCCCCCCCCCCCCCCCCCCGAGTAGATTCCTGTAAGAAACTCTGATTGTAACGTCTAAAGTAATTTTCAAACATAAACGTTATGGGAAATAAGATTATTTTGGTGATTTTTTAAAACATGTTGTCAGATAATAGAATCTTCTTAAAAGGGGGGTGTTAGGTTACTCGTAGTTAACTAGATACACACATGTCAATGCTAACCCAAACCCTAACCCGAGTCCTAACCATAAATCTAGTCGAGACTACAATACCACTGACAACCTAACACCTAATTTCGGAAATCGGTATTCTCAACCATCCGATTATTTTAATAAAATAATTAACCCTTTTAGTTATCGAATTTTCCTTTGATTAAACCAATGTTGTTTATGGTAAAATATCCCTTTAGACGTTAGGTCTTTTACTCGTACAATAACTGAACGGGTGTCCTTGTCCGTACTTATCATAATTGCTGTTTCCTTTCTTGATTTTGCTAATTACGCTGACAAAGTGTTTCTTTGAGACTTTTTTTTTCCGGGAGAGGGGGGTGTGGCACTTTAAATTTTCGGTGAGGGAGGGAGCGGACTCAATTTCCGGGGGGCGGATACTGTTAAAAGTATATATTTCTCTATATAAATTCTATTTCGTTGGGGGGGGGGGGGGGGCGTTAGACGTTCTTCGGTCCCCCGAAGAAAGGCCTGGAAGAAACTCTGGGTGGACATCCTATAATACATGTCATAGAACATAAGTTTAGACCCGACACATTACTTCAATGCCAGTTAAACAAAACACGTTTTGGGTTATTACGTTATCTGTCTTCCAGGATCTATAGCTATTAATACACGTTATATAATATATATATATATATATATATATATATATATATATATATATATATATATATATATATATATATATATATGTTGTTGTATCTCCTATACCTGTTCGGTAGAAGAGCGCTTGACCGTTACTAACGCCTTGTTCGGGTCTTCAGTCTGCAGGTTGTCTTAGAGTTCTCCAAGCTCTGATTTGTAAGCCTGTTTGACATACTTAAATTAGGTAATAGCGGCCCCAGCTTTGGGCTAACCACACCATCTATTTATATGCCGTGGTCAAGACAGCAAATAACTCTAATTCATCTTCCCAATTGTTTTTAATCTTCTTTGTTTAGGTTTATGTATTGATTTGTTTAGTAATTTGAAGTGACCATTTGTTCGTTCATAACTTGAGAGATAATATTATTTCAATACAAAAACTTTGAGTTGTCCCCCATTGGTAAGCTACCTGTCGCGTGGCATTTACTACTCCAGATAAATCACCATTGATTTACGATCTATGACATCATTAACAAACCCCCACATAGTGGCGTAGCTAGTGGAGGATGGGTGGGGTGGCCGCCCTGGGCCCCGAACATAAATGGGCGACTAAAGGGGTAGAGAAAAAGTTAAAAGCTCTTTTAAAGCTGACGTATTAGAATTATACAATCAAAGGGATGGCACCAAAGCAAAAAGTAACGATTGATAAAAAGCGACAACTAACCTTTTCAACTGGTTGGGGGGGGGGGCGATTTTTCACTAACATGAATGAATATAACTGAGAAGGGAGCATACAATTGACAGTTCGCCCCGGGCGCTGGAATGGATCGCTACACCTCTGCCCCCACCCACCATCTTCACACACACACTACCACAGACGTATACAAACACACATACTGCCACACATATAGTGACACGTTTGACTTTAACTTTCAGATTTTGACCTCAAAACTTTTCCCACAAGTCATAAAACTTCAGTCCTGTATCCTATCGGTGTCAATGGTTTTTTTCTTTAGAATTTCGGAAGTGGTGTTTGACGTCATCACAATACAAAACGAGGCTGTTGTTAATTAAGTTGATTTGATTGCATCCTATATAAATCTATTCTGGTCATTACCGAAGCGTTGAAATACCAGTCGTTATAGTGTAGGTTACAGGTAACCATAAGTTATTAGGTAGAGCCAGTAAAATTATTTTTTGTCAATATTGTCATGGGGTGACCTCATATATGTCTGAGTTCACGTGACATTTCACTCCTACACTTATTTATAAACAATACTCAACCAGAGTTTCTTCCAGTCTACCGCCCCCCCCCCCCCCGAACGCAATGGAATTTATATAGAAAATGTATACTTTTAACAGTGACCCGCCCCCCCCCCCTTAAAAGTGTGTCCGTCCCCCTACGAAAATTTCAATCCCCCCCCCCCCCCCGGAGAAACATGTCTGGAAGAAACGCTGTACTCAAATGCATGGCGTGGCCTAGCGGTAGGGAAATAAAGGCGGCTGAGCATAATGCCGATCCCGCTATCCGTTCATTAGACGAAGTCTCTGAAGCATTAGAACTCTACTTCATCTGCCCCATGTGTCTTGGGCACGAACGAGAAATGACGATGATGATGAAACTGCAAAATATTATTTTAAAGTTCAAGAATATTAACATTGCAGCACAGAGAAACGTTGGTGACATATTCTTTATTTGAATGGTGTCCCCTTATGCATGAACTAAAATGACCAGAAAGATTAGTCTTCTAATCGTGTGTTAACAGAATGACCTCCCTTGCCATGTAATCGCCAATGTGAACGTGTGTATAGACTAGCTAACGTAAACAAGAGCTCAAGTTCAGAGAGTGGTTCCATCCCCACCCCCCCCCTCCCACCCCCCAACCTCGTTTTAAAATGTGGTCATCCAGTTTATTATACAAGATACAACCTATATAAAAGTCGGGTGTTTGGGAGGTGGGGTGGGGTGATGGGGTTGTGTGGTTGGGAGGTGGGGTAGGGAGGTTGGTGGTGGGGTGGTTGGGTAGGTGGGATGGTTGGGTAGGTGGGATGGTTGGGTAGGTGCAGCATGGGTGGTAACTGTTATATAACGTTGACATGTGCAAACAAAAAAAAAACCTGTTTGGTTCGGGTCCCTAAAATAACCTTGAACCAACCTAATTTTGGTTGGACTCTCCATAGTTCGGGTGGGTGTGAGGTCGGAGTTCACCGTCATTGTTCTGTAAACAAACGCGTCACTTCAGTAGGCGCATGATAATGCTATAATAAAAGTAGTTCATTTTTTTTTCAAATGTTTTAATACACCGAAAGGAATGTTCCACTTCATATTATTTCTGAATTACAAAATGCATTAAGTAATACCCCATAGAGAGACTCTGATGTCATTTTTGTCGAACTTTGAAGTGCTAAGAAAAGCAGCGAAATAATTGCAATCGGAGGTGACTTATACGATCAGATGTAGTTAAAAGATTTCATCAGGCTTTCGCGATCACAAATAGCATAGACTTACTGCTCTTCTTGAAAATCTTAAAAGATATGCAGGAGACATGGGAGGGCCTAATTAAACGATTTCATTTAGACTTTTGCTATCACAACTAGAATAGTCCTTATCTCTTCTTGAAAGCTGTAAAATATGTGCATGAGTTGAGGGTTGGTTATTACATAGACACTAAGTTACTTAACAGGATCAAAAGGAATTATAATGATGATGACTGGCTGATTTTGGGATTACTATTTTAAAAAACAAAAGTCTAAAATTGAGTTATAAATTTGAACACTAGACGAAACAAAGACCTAAGATTATAATAATGATGATGACTGCATGTTTTAAGATTACCAATTTCAAAGACAATAGTCTACATATACCTTGGCGTTTAATGTGAACGCAAGAAGAAATAAAGGTATAATATCTAACCCAAGGCTATAAATTTGCATGACTGTATGGCATAAACAAACAACATACATGTATGGTAGAAAACCAATGAGACCCATAAGTTCACCACGGCATATGCAAACAACATACATGTATGGTGGAAAGTCCCAGGAGACCCATACGTTCACCACGTGACCTGCCAACACTGTCACATGCTGTGTGATTTATGTGGTATTGTTCGTAGTGTTCGCGTTAATCCTCAAACGTGGCTTAACGTTTTATATAGGTCCTATATAACGCTGACTTCTTTAACTTTGTTTAATTTTATATTTAAAAAATGGAATCTATATTATCTTGCCTTTGATAAAAAAAATTAAAAAATATTTTTTTTCCTTTTTATAAAAATGGTTCACGTAAACAATTAGGCCTATAACCAATTTTTTTTTAACCGTTGTATACTATTAGAGGTTAAACATTATATTATCTGTATCTCATTTAAATTGGTATATGAAATTTCATATTTTAATTTTTTTTTAAAATGCATTATATAATTCTACCACATTGTTATTACTTAATTGGACCAATAACCTGTGAGCTTAATTCACACAGCAAAACTAATTTCATTTATTATCATGGAGAGTTTAATATAACTATAAATATTTAATGTAAATATAATAAAATATTGAACAGCAACTGTAAACATTATGTCTTTTATTTCATAGAGATATTAAGATAAATACACATAAACTGCATCGATCTAGGTGTCTTATTCAGGCAAGTGCCACTGGATTTCACGAGTATCTGCCTTTTAGCCTTTTCCTACAAAAATCAATGATAATCTGCCCGTACTTTAAGTAGAGCCACCAATAATTATCTGCCTTAAACCCCCAAATGGTTGCCTGTCCCTAGTCTCTCCATTCATTGCCTGCCCCTAAACCCCCCTATTATTACCTGCCCCTAGCCAGGCCCCACCCCCCCCCCCCTTCATTCATTGCCTGCCCCTAAGCCCCCGCCCCATTACAACCTGCCCTAGTCACACCAACACTTATCCGCCACTTGTCCAAAAACTAATTACCTGCCCAATCAGTTTGACGTCATTGACGAACCCAGTCTAAAATGTCACCTTGTCTCATTAGTCTAGGTCACCTTAAAAAGTCCGTCCATATTTTTTTAAAGGTCGTCTCCTTCTCCCTGCGCCAGTGATCCTGTTATAAAACAATTGAAACAATTCCAGAGCCTCATTTCTCCAAGTGCTGTCTGGGAAATTAACAGCCGGGAGATGGCACCTGAAGCAGTCATAAAACGATATTGAGGGCCGGTCTGAGATTGAGACACGTCATTAAGTGCCATTAGACTGTGCTGTTGAGCTGACTCCCCGTTGGACGAGTTTACTTTGAGAGAGAGTGGGGGTGGAAGGTTGTAAATCTTAGGTTGTTAGAAGAAAATAGGGCAATAATAGGTTGATGTGTTGAGGTTACTGTGCTTGTAATACGTCACATGGTTTTAAATTAAGCACAGACACTGTTTTTCCATTGTCTATCTAGAAATTAGCATTTATACAATGGAAAATACGATAGAATAATTTTAGCAAGGTACAGTGTAGGCCTGTTGTATCATTAAATGTATGATAATTCAGTTGCAATGAAAGGGAAGGTTGTTAGTTGAAATCAGTACCCAGTAAACTAACAAACTAACACTGTCCTTAGAACAAACTAAAACCTAAGTACTAACTGTCGCCATAATCGTAATCCTAAACATAAAGCAAATGTATAACAATCTGCTTAAAAACGAGTTATTTAAACACATGTTGATTAAAAAGTTGGTAGGATATTTTTCATTGCTCTAAAAATATGTAAAAATAACTAGGTTTAAATGGGGTTTATCACTTCGTTTTGCAGCAACATCTTTCAAGTTTTAAACGAAGGTCCATGTGTCTCCTGAAATGTCAATATAGCAGATATATTTGTGTTATCGTGTTTGTCAATTTAATTTAAAGGCATTTTACGGCTAGTAGGTAACTGTCTTATAGAAGTTAACTGTAATCAAGTCAGAAAAGACTTTTTGATTTTTTTTTTAAATAAATGACACTCATTTCAATTAAGTTTTGTGAACCTGTATATTGACAAAAAATCTGACACCTTTTAAAGTTTTTTGATGTTTGTATGACATTTTACGGTCTAGGTCCTACAGCGGTTGCCAGCTCAGCCCACTGATTGAGTCCGGACCCACATCACGTATATCGTCACAGAGTACCACCAACCCAAGAGCAGATTTACAGCGATGGCAGGGCGTACTTGTACAACAATGACACAGCTTTACCCATGTTGTAAATCAACACCAGTTACATTCAACTATTGTTGCAACATACATGAATGTTTGATATAGATGGTTGCTGTGTTTTTGAAAGTAGTACGATAGAAGCTGTGATAGTTTAGAGCAGTGGCTCTTACCTTCTTATGAGGTACCGAACCCCGACAGTATTCATCAAAACCTTCTTATAACTCTATCGTCAAAACTGACAATATCTGATCGTATATCTTTTGACTTGAGTGTGTCTTGACCTCAGCCAAACACATGAGACTGACTCATTAATCCCCTGGGGTTCGATCGAACCACTGGTTTAGAGCTTAGACAAAGGAATGTTTGCAACATTAACCCTAAAGTGTTTGAATCATGGTCCATGTGGTATGTGGGGCTCTTAACATCGTTCAATTAAAGCTTTGACCAATGTAAGATTGAAACTTTGACTAATGTAGGATTGGAACTTTGACCAAGGATTGAAACTTTGTAGGATTGGAACTTTGACCAATGTAGGATTAAAACGTTGACTAATGTAGGATTGGAACTTTGGCGTAAAGTATCGGAGCAGCTTTGACCATATAATATAGCCCAACGTGGTCTTGGACCCAAAACCCAATAGTAATAAAAGCGATTTTTTTACAACTAATATCGTTATTTTATAACCTTTGACTTAATTGTTGTGAAGACAAACTCGTACTCAGAATTTATCTCTGAATATCCCTGACACCTCCTCTGGCACCTCTGACACTTCCTCTGACACCCCTCTGACACCTCTGACACCCCTCTGACACCTCTGACACCCCTCTGACACCTCTGACACCTCCTCTGACACCCCTCTGACACCTCTGACACCTCCTCTGACACCCCTCTGACACCTCCTCTGACACCCCTCTGACACCCCTCTGACACCCCTCTGACACCCCTCTGAAACCTCTGACCCCTCCTCTGACACCCCTCTGTAACCCCTCTGAAACCTCTGACACCCCTCTGACACCTCTGACACCTCCTCTGACACCCCTCTGACACCTCTGACACCTCCTCTGACACCCCTCTGACACCTCCTCTGACACCCCTCTGACACCCCTCTGACACCCCTCTGACACCCCTCTGAAACCTCTGACCCCTCCTCTGACACCTCCTCTGACACCTCCTCTGACACCTCCTCTGACACCTCCTCTGACACCTCCTCTGACACCTCTCACACTACCTCTGACACCTATGACACCCCTCTGACACCTCCTCTGACACCTCCTCTGACACCCCCTCTGACACCTCTCACACTACCTCTGACACCTATGACACCCCTCTGACACCTCCTCTGACACCCCTCTGACACCTCTGACACCTCTGACACCCCTCTGACACCTCTGACACCTCCTCTGACACCCCTCTGACACCTCTGACACCCCTCTGACACCTCCTCTGACACCTCCTCTGACACCCCTCTGACACCTCTGACACCTCCTCTGACACCTCCTCTGACACCCCTCTGACACCTCTGACACCTCTGACACCTCCTCTGACACCTCCTCTGACACCTCCTCTGACACCTCCTCTGACACCTCTCACACTACCTCTGACACCTATGACACCCCTCTGACACCTCCTCTGACACCTCCTCTGACACCCCCTCTGACACCTCTCACACTACCTCTGACACCTATGACACCCCTCTGACACCTCCTCTGACACCTCCTCTGACACCTCTCACACTACCTCTGACACCTATGACACCCCTCTGACACCTCCTCTGACACCTCCTCTGACACCCCCTCTGACACCTCTCACACTACCTCTGACACCTATGACACCCCTCTGACACCTCCTCTGACACCCCTCTGACACCTCTGACACCTCTGACACCCCTCTGACACCTCTGACACCTCCTCTGACACCCCTCTGACACCTCTGACACCCCTCTGACACCTCCTCTGACACCTCCTCTGACACCCCTCTGACACCTCTGACACCTCCTCTGACACCTCCTCTGACACCCCTCTGACACCTCTGACACCTCTGACACCTCCTCTGACACCTCCTCTGACACCTCCTCTGACACCTCCTCTGACACCTCTCACACTACCTCTGACACCTATGACACCCCTCTGACACCTCCTCTGACACCTCCTCTGACACCCCCTCTGACACCTCTCACACTACCTCTGACACCTATGACACCCCTCTGACACCTCCTCTGACACCCCTCTGACACCTCCTCTGACACCCCTCTGACACCTCCTCTAACACCCCTCTGACACCCCTCTGACACCCCTCTGACACCTCCTCTGACACCCCTCTGAAACCTCTGACCTCTCCTCTGACACCCCTCTGACACCCCTCTGAAACCTCTGACCCCTCCTCTGACACCCCTCTGACACCCCTCTGACACCTCTGACCCCTCCTCTGACACCCCTCTGACACCCCTCTGACACCTCTGACCCCTCCTCTGACACCCCTCTGACACCCCTCTGAAACCTCTGACCCCTCCTCTGACACCCCTCTGACACCCCTCTGACACCCCTCTGACACCTCCTCTGACACCCCTCTGAAACCTCTGACCTCTCCTCTGACACCCCTCTGACACCCCTCTGAAACCTCTGACCCCTCCTCTGACACCCCTCTGACACCCCTCTGACACCTCTGACCCCTCCTCTGACACCCCTCTGACACCCCTCTGAAACCTCTGACCCCTCCTCTGACACCCCTCTGACACCCCTCTGAAACCTCTGACCCCTCCTCTGACACCCCTCTGACACCCCTCTGACACCTCTGACCCCTCCTCTGACACCTCCTCTGACACCCCTCTGAAACCTCTGACCCCTCCTCTGACACCCCTCTGACACCCCTCTGAAACCTCTGACACCTCCTCTGACACCTCCTCTGACACCTCCTCTGACACCTCCTCTGACACCCCTCTGACACCCCTCTGACACCTCTGACCCCTCCTCTGACACCTCCTCTGACACCCCTCTGAAACCTCTGACCCCTCCTCTGACACCCCTCTGAAACCTCTGACCCCTCCTCTGACACCCCTCTGAAACCTCTGACCCCTCCTCTGACACCCCTCTGAAACCTCTGACCCCTCCTCTGACACCCCTCTGAAACCTCTGACCCCTCCTCTGACACCCCTCTGAAACCTCTGACCCCTCCTCTGACACCTCCTCTGACACCCCTCTGAAACCTCTGACCCCTCCTCTGACACCCCTCTGAAACCTCTGACACCTCCTCTGACACCTCCTCTGACACCTCCTCTGACACCTCCTCTGACACCTCCTCTGACACCTCCTCTGACACCTCCTCTGACACCTCCTCTGACACCTCCTCTGACACCCCTCTGACACCTCTGACACCTCCTCTGACACCTCCTCTGACACCCCTCTGACACCTCCTCTGACACCTCCTCTGACACCTCCTCTGACACCCCTCTGACACCTCTGACACCTCCTCTGACACCTCCTCTGACACCCCCTCTGACACCTCCTCTGACACCCCTCTGACACCTCCTCTAACACTACCTTTGACACCTTCTTCGACCATGAATGTACCTATAAGTGCTTAGAAATTATAACAAGACATTTGATAAATCTATCTAATGACCTAGCCTTGTCTTGGACAATATATCTGTTTGTCTGTGGTTTCCATGACTACGCAGACAACTTGTCATGTAGACACCTGTATTGTGTTAGGTGTGAGTGTGTGGGCCTGAGTGAGCTTGTGTGAAAGCTATAGTGTGTTTGTGTGTATTCGTGTTTTTATTCCTGTGTGTTTCTGTGTGTGAGTTCTTGTGTGTTTGTTCGCGTGTGTATTTTTCCATGCTTACACCTAATTTAACCCTAAGAAAAGAACAGTTCAATCTTGCCCACTGTCTTCTGTTATGAAAAAAAAAATACCCCAGATCTGAAAATAAAAGAAAATAAAGAAATCAATATACTGTCTTTGTATGGCGCTTTTGCTGCTTATGTAAACTAACATACACAAAATAACACAACAGGGACATTGTGTTTCCCGTCATTGTTTTTATCTGTTCCCATGATCCATTTCGTGTTTACGTGATTGTTTTTCTTGTATTCCATATTTTCTTTTAACCCTCTACAGTTTAAGGCTGAGATAGCTACGACAATAGACCGATCAGAGGCGTAGCGAGGGGGGGGGGGGGGTGCGGGGGTGCGGACCGCACCGGGTGACACCATTTAGGCGGGTGACACCAAGGCAAAAAATAGCAAAATATATAGAGAAAAACTTGAGGGGGGTGCAAATCGAAAACTTGGGGGGGGGGTGCAAATCGAAAGTGTGAGGGGGGTGCGAATCGAAAACTTGAGGGGGGTGCAAATCGAAAGTTTGAGGGGGGGGGGTGCAAATTAAAAAAATTGAAAGTTTGTTACCGGGAAGGGTCGCTACGCCTCTGGGGGGAGACACCATTAAGTGCCGCACCGGGTGACACCCGACCTCGCTACGCCACTGAGACCCATATTGAGTTTCCCTGGCCAATGTCGACACCCACAATAGATTATTATCTTAACAGGTTCATGTCCTTTATTTTTGTTTTTTTTATTATAGCCAGCTTGGGTTTGTTTTGGTTTGTTTGTGCTTATATATTCTTCTGTTTGTGTATGTGTGTGTGTGCGTGTGTCTGTGTCTGTCTGTGTGTGTGTCTGAGTGTGTTTGATAACAATAGATCACGTGAATGCTAGTCTGGGGTTTATATTTAATCCGGATTACCCCCCTTTCCCTGTGCTGACAAATAACACAGCATTGACAAGTTTGATTATAGAGTTCTTTGATATAGTAAAAAAAAAACAATAACAGGTCTTCTTTACATATTTCAGCTGCGCTAATGGTGCTATTTTTTCTATGAAACTAACTCATACATAGAAGTGGCTGTTTGGTGGGGTTATAGGGCTGAATGAGAGAATCGATGTGACTATATGATAGATTATGACGTCATTAAGGCTAGATGATAGATTATGACGTCATAGACTATGACGTCAGTATTGCTAGATGATAGATTATGACGTCATAGATTATGATAAACAGCGCAGGTGTAGTAGAGTTTCTCTGTTTGTGTTGCCAGCAATGTTTCCTTAAACCTGCGCGGTTGCGCGGCCGCGCAGTAGTTTGAAAATTGCCGCGCAGTCATTTTCTAAAATACGTATAACTTTGTATAAGACTTTTAGAACACCGCACACACAAAATAGGGCCTACACGTTGCACACTAGATTTTTACTTTCTCGTATATACGAAGTATAGAGACAGCCTTGTAATCATGCAAAAAAAATAATCGAGATTTTTACAAATCTCGTCGTTTTACACCTGACTGATACTGAAAAACATAATTTTGCAATCTTGTCCGTATGTCTGTGTGTCTGTCTGTGTGTAAACACGATAACTTGAGTACCGTTACAGCTAGGTTGATGAAATTTCATATATAAGTATTTTATCAAAATCGTAGATGCTGATCAACTTTTGAGCGATTTCCGATAACCGGAAGTGGTACTTTTTCTACTTTGAATTTTTCAAAAGCCTTTAACTTGAGTACTATTTCAGATAGATAAATGAAATTTCACATGTTAGTAAAAGATCTAATTCTCTACCTTCTGTCAAATTTTGAGTAATTTCCGTTGACCGGAAGTACTAATTTACGCTATTTCCGATTTCTCATAAAAGGCATGTAAATTTATAAAGTACTAATAATATTGCGCACTATGATGCACATTTTGTTTTGCCGTTCGCTTGGTGCGCAATTCTTTTTTCTATGAGATTCTATTCTATTTTTAAAAGTTTAAGTAATTAAAAATCATGTCTATATTCCAAGTTATATAAGAATATTCGAGAGAGTTTAGGGGAGATCACTCTCGGTTTATTTACCTTAGAGGGAGGGTTGGTTGCCAGTTTTCGAAAAGTTGTGTTCGATTCCTGGCTGACTTTGCATTTCTTTAAAGATAGCAAGAATTATATAAAACTAAAGTGACTAAGAAATCCTGTAAGGGAAGGAGTGGTCTCGTAGGAGAGCACATGCTAACGTGACTTTCTGAGTTCGAACCCTCAGGCAGATGCGGTTCGCTAACGTGGAACAGCAACGTATCTAGTAGAGAAAACTCACAGGAGTGAAGAATTTTGGTCGATAGGATTACCCACTCTGGATTTTTTGCGGTAGTTTCTGCAACTGAAGCTGATACGCACTGGACTACACCGGCGCTAAGGCGGAGAGAAGGAGGACGCATGGGCAATCTATGATCTCTTCATCTAATGCCCTTGTACAAGCCATAGATTCCCTTGGCGAATCGGTTGTCTCTATAGCCAAAAAAAGAGCTATTTACATGAACACAAAGAGACATCATACACGCCCCTCAGAACTTCCACGGAATGTATAATTACGTTGTCCATTTTTATTACGAGCTCCATTTTACGAACACGTGACGATATTAAAGCCATTTGTCCCGTTTAACGAACACCCCGGCCTTATTAAAGGCGAACGTCTCAGCAAGCATGTGTTAGAATAGTTTAAATAATATAAATAAAGGCATGTCATGTTTATACACATTTTCTTTTTATTAATTATTTAATAAATCTTAATTTTTTTCTCTATGGGACAATTATTCGATAGCTCTCTTTGGTTTTGAAGACACATTCCGGGACGTCGTGGTGTAGAGGTAGAACTCGCACCTTCTAACCCGAGGGGCATGAGTTCGGAACCTGGTCCCGACTACAATATGATAAATGAGCGTAAAGTTATTTCTACTGTTCTGTGTACAATTGTTTCTACTTTAGACCAAACTGTTACCTCTTATTTCGTCCATTTTTTTTAAAAATAAGACATTTGGCTGTAGCAATGAGCAGAATTTGAGTATCTCCAGCCATACTCTACGATAGCAGTAATGTAACGACGGTAAATATTTACTTAATTCAATAAGCAGGCTGACCCATTTACAGAATCAATCAAATAAAAAAAAAAATTCAAACACACAAAAATACACGCCTTGCATTTATGCAATTGCAGTTATCAAATTTCAACCTAGTTTTTGACCGCAACTGATACTGGCGCAATTACATCTGCTACAGAGCGCCTGCTTAATGCGACATGATACACGCGCGCGTGTGGCCATTAATCAAAGCGAGGCTAGAGAAGTGCTTCGTTTCGTTTGGTTTTTCTCCGTGTAGGACTTTTTGATTGCACGATTTCTAGGCATGTAGATTTGGTGTTTTTTTGTTTTTTTTAATCTCTCTAAATTAAAAAAAACCGCTATACACATTTTATCTTTACTAAGTGTTTTAAAATTAAACAATTGCGAATTTAGCTCGTCATTTACAATTAGCTTTTTATTATTAAGATTGGTTTTGTGTAAATTCTGTTTTCGGATTTTTTGTGATTGCTATGCAATTTTTACACTTGTGCTTTGGACAGTTAGTTTAAAATATTCCCATGTAGTGTAAGATCAGGATTAAAACTCAAATAATTACTTTTTTTTAGATGTTTCTATAGTTGAATGTGCAGCGTTTAATTTTAATTCAGATTTTATAGTTTATCGTGACTACAGACATTTTGTTCTTAAATTGCATAAATCTTAATGAATAGTCATTAATTCTTCCCATTTAAAAGAAATCTTAAAACGCAGCGGAAGGATACATTAATTGGGGGCGATATATCACTACGCCCAGTTTTTTCCTGGATCTCTGATGCAGGTTAACGTGACCCAAGTTGCACAGGAAAGATAGCCATACATCAGCTGAATTAAATTTATCTTGCATTTATCGCATTGGGTATTTTTTAACACGCTTTGACCTTTTAAAAAACTATTCCACTAAAAACTAATTATTTTTTCTAGAAATATTTACAAATCTAAATCAAATACCTGCTGACAGTTTAGAGTATGTGTAGTTTATGTCAGTAAATTGGCCTACAACTTTGTACTTAAAGATCTTATCATAGACGATAGAGGTATGGATAGGGGAGGGCAGGTGGGACGCCCGATCGGGCGCCTACCTAAACGTATTAGAAAAAGAAAAATAAAGATCATTTTAGCTGCGTTACTAAATTATGCACAGTCGAAGTTAAGAAATTAGAATGGTACTATTCTTTCCGGGTTTATTTAACTGTTTTCTCCATCAAGTGTTGTTACGGCGTGGTCAAATAGTTAACGTTGGTTTTGAATCTCTGTTGGGACGTGTGACTGAAGGTCTGAGTCCACCCAGCTCAGTTAGGTACCTGACCTACGTTGGGGAAAGTAAAGGCGGATTAGCATGATGCTGGCCACACCATCCCTTCAAGAAACATATGAACTCTACTTCACCTGTCCAATGGATCGATAGGTGTATAGAGGAGCCTGACTTTCACATCAACTAAACGGTGCCACCACCTAAAATCTAATACGGGACAGTGATTGTTACAAATTTTCCGGGGGTGGGAGGGACGGACACTGGTAAATGTTTATATTTTCTACATAAATTATATTTCGTTCGGAAGTGCTGGAGGGGGGGGGGGGTAAAGTGCTTCGGTAGGGGGATCGGCACTGCCCCCTCGACCCCTCCGAAGAGATCCATGAAAGCAACACTGGATTTTACAATTATATTTTCTTATTTTTCAATACTTTATTTTTCCCTTTTGTTATAAAGTATTTCAGCTATTTTTTTCTGTATTTGAAAATCGTCAGTTCTCTTGATCTTTACCAACTCTATTTCTCTCTTTCTCTTCTCTCTGTAAGTATGGGACGGCGTGGTCTAGTGGTAGAGTGTTTGGCTTCTAGCCCAAAGCTCTTGTGTTCGTATCTTGGATCGGACTTGTGACTGTTGGCCAGTCCATATACCCACTCACCGCTTTTGGATACCTGACTTATTTGGGGAAATTGATGACCTGTGGTGCATAGTGATGATCACATCCCGAGTTCATCTGCCCACTTGATACACAGATTTAAAGAGGAATTTTTACTTTTTACTTTACTTTTCCCAATTGGTCCCTATGTTTAAAAGGGGAGATTTTACTTTTTACTTTACTTTTCTCTACAATTAGTTGGGTTTTTTTTTCCTTTTTGGAGTATTAACTACTTCTTTAGTATATTCTTAACCTGTTTTTTTTTTCTACCTTAACCTTAAAACCTAGATCTACAGCCAAAGAACACCCCACTAAACTATACTTAGCCTAGAAGAGAATACAGTAAGAGCTCTATTATTTCACCGGTCAGGTTCCAAAAAGCAGGAATTACATGTAATTTATTCTACCTCTATTGTTATAATACGACACTCCCTTCCTCATTTTATTCCGCCACCCCAAACACCCCCCCCCACCCCCACACCTCTTGTTATTCAACCTACTTGTGGTGTGACCACACCACATCGAGAGTGACGTTTCCTTATCCTGTCAAGGGAGGTAAGAATTATTACCCCCTTTTAGTAGCTGCTAACAATACGGTCCCTTAAAAAAAAAACATGACTGAAATTTATATTTTAAGACCGTGCTTTATTACACAGACACTTCATCACGCCCAACCTCGTTTTGGAGCAAGGACATTTTTGTCCGTGTCCTTATATACTTTATATTATCCGATAATTGTTAAAGTATATTTAGCATAGGCTCACGGCAGTTTAGCTTGGGGGCATGCTAGGCTGTTTTGTATCGACATAGGATACTAGACGACAAACTTTAAGCATATCTAGTTGTAGCACTTTCTGTCTAGCCTAACACAAATTTTCTTTAGCGAGGTTCATACTCGTAATGATAGTTGTGTTTCGTTAAGTTTTGTTCCGTGAAAGAGATTTTTTTTTAATCTTGAAGTTAGAAATGCATAATCTGTGAGCCTAGTCATTTTGGTTGATTCTTCAAATCAATTGTGTAGTAGACTTTACATTAAAGAAATTCATTTCGAAACAAATAAGAAGGTAGCTTTTATGAAATTTAAGTTAGAAAAAAAAATAATCGAATCGAGAGCACTAATAAATTGAAAAGATTTTTAATCTTTACCATACTTTAGTGTTACCACTGTGTTTCATGGTGCAGTGTTATGTGTGAGATTTTTTAACTAACTGACCCGAGTGACCACTAGTGACCTCAGTGACCTGTGGTGACCCCTGGGAAGATTTACGTGCGGATTTGACGATAACTCTAGCAGTGCTAAAGTATGGACTATCAGGGGAGTTAACACAAGACAGGTACGTTTTTTTTCTGTTTTTTTTGTTATTAATTTTTTTATAATAAATTATTTATTTAGTCACATTGTGAGTTCTTTTATTCGAGATGTCTTTTCTCAAAAACACTAGAGAACTAGCACAATATATGTTATTAAAATACTGTAGAATTTTTAATTAATTGCTATATTTGACTTTAATTTTCATTATCGTAATTTCGAATTCTGTTCAAATTGAAAAGTGAATTTACCATTTAGGATTTGGTGGGGTCAATAGGGCAGATGAAGTAGAGTTCGTCAATTTTAGAAGGCTAGGCATAAAAATGAATAGTGTGTGAAGTTGCATATCCATCCAGTTTAACTTTGCCTAACGTGATTCGGGTACCCATTATCGTTGAGTGGACTCAGGTGAGTCTATTGACTCGTGCATCATATCAAAATTGGAAAATCCTTTATTAAACTTGCTGTTGCTCAATAGTATAGAGTTATGTAATTCTTACTTTGTAAACTTCTGCATATATTCCTTCTATAAAGAGTGCGTGTTCGCGTAAACTGTATTCATTGTTTTCACTACAAGAGTGTGTGTTTGTGTTGAAAACTTTTGTTAGTTTCTGTGTAATGATACATAGGATCTGGTGATTGAATATTGGTCTAAATGTTCGATATATAAGGGATAATAGATAATAGGGTTTAGGACGTCACGAAGCGACCATTCGTTTGCCAATTACTTTACTAGAGTTCTTCTTTACTACACGTTGGTGCGATTAGGTGTGGCCTAGCTGTAGAGAACTAGACTGCTAATCCGAGATTCTGAAGTTCGAATCCGGGTTGAAGTCGGTTGATTGTCCCTGAGTCCACCCAGCTCTGATGGATACCTAACCCACGTTAGAGAAACAAAGGCGGCTGGGCATAGTGCTAGCCACATTATCCCTTCATATACCGAGGTTAATGCCCCGTGTGTCTTGGGCACGAACGGGATTAAGAAGAAGAGAAGAAGTGACATTAAAACAAAACGAAAATCTTGATTTATATGTACTTATAAAAAAACATGGCTTATCCAAGGCCATGACGTGTTTCAGTGGGGGGGGGGGGGGAGGATGCCCATCTCTAAAAATAGCTTCGTGTACGTCAAACAGACGGGCAGCAAATGGCAGCAGTTCTAGAGGTGAATGTTAGCTATCAATCAACATCTATCTCAGACAACACAGATCAGCATGGGAGCTTGTCCCGATATTTGAATGTCTGAATTAAGGAACAAGGTCTAACAGCGTGTAGATTACATTATAACTTATTGTGTATACAACTAGCTGGGTGTGTACGATTTGTTTGTGCTTGTTAGTCCACAAAGAAATGTTTAACACTGACATCAAAATTTTCAATAAGTTTAAAGTTTTATAGCTTGAACAAAATTCTTTATTGTTTTATGAACGTCGTATTAAAACTCTCGGGGTTAAATATTCCATACATTATGCATTACTAAAGGCCGTATGTGCGATGAATTTGCATTAATTAAATGTATTTTGAAATGTATTATTTTACTGAAGTTGTATATTATGTAATATTGTAATATTTGTAAGCGAAATCAAAGGGCTTCGATTAAACTAAATTTGATGGATTTTATTTGGTCCTCTTTTATTTAGTTGAATTTCATGTTTAACTTAATAACAATCGTGCTTGTTTACCACACAATAGTTTATGTTTTAACGTATGTACTTACCGAGAATACAAACTTTCCTAGGATATCCGAAAGACTAAGTTTGCTTTTTTTAATGAATTACATCATCAAATACCTCAGATCACGGGAGATATTTTATGCCCAAACTAACCGACTAAGTTACAAATATACCATTAGGTTTCGTGTGTCTGTTACCTCTCGTGATGTAGTTGAAATGACTCTATACAAAAGAAGGATTTGAAACCTAGTACTTCTTGTAAGTCAGGGTCGAACCACTCCCTCGCACACACACGCATACACACACACAAACACATATATATATATATATATATATATATATAGGCCTATATATGTGTGTGTATGTATGTATGTATATACTTTTTAGATGTCTACTAAAGTGTGCCAAATTCACCCTACCCTGATTTCACCTTTGACCATACCATCCCTTCTAAAATAATTAATTATGAATGTTTGTTTCGTCCGTGTCCTTGTGGTTTATTCTATAATTAATTTATAAAAAATTAATTAAGAAAGCACGACTTTGCATAAATCAAGCACGTATGCACCTCCGTACATTAATTAGGATTGTGTGTATGACTTGGTTGAAATTAACCAGCCAGGAAGATCTTGAAATGACAGAAGTCGTCCATTAGGCTGTGAGATGGCGGAAGTGACGTTCTGTGTACAACATACCTGGATGTGTACAGACAGATAAATCTGTCACGAGAGGGTAAGGATGGTTGGAATTTTTATCTGGCAAATCTTGAGGGAATTTTTATCTTTCAAATCTAGGGGGATAATTTTTTTCTGGCAAATCTAGGGGGATAATTTTTATCTGGCAAATCTAGGGTGATTTTAATCTGGCAACTCTAGAGGAAATATTTGTCTGCCAACTCTAAAAGGAATTTTAATCTGGCAACTGTAGAGGAAATTTTTGGTGGCAACTCTAGTGGGAATTTTTATCAGGCAACTCTAGAGCTTTAAGCAGTGACTAGTGAGAACACGTAAATGAAACTGGTCTAGTTCTATAAGAATTTGGTACAAATTTGGTACAATTTGACTCTCAATTGTGAATCCTCTCCTTCTAATGCTATGTCAGGCAAAGTTAAAGTAGAACTAGGTTAAAATTATGTTTTTCGAAGAGATGAATTTGATGAAGGGTTACTGTTAAGCTCATGTGTTGTGGTTTTTTTTTAATTAGTATTTTGTTTGTGGTGATCCTAGCTGAGAAAACGTTTTGAGTGTATGCGGAGAATTACTTATTACGTTTTCTGCAAATAATGCAGAAATATCGCAGTTTAAATTATTAAAAACAGTATTTAAATGTTAACAACACTTCTTTCCATGTCTAAAGACCAACAAGTGTGGTAATGGTGTTAAACGTTAAAGGTCAGAGATGAAACACATACAAACAGATGATACTCCTGCTACTTTAACTCCTTAAAGCAATATAATAAACGTCAGTTAAAAATCCAGTTAAAAAAAGAAACCCCAGCTTACCATTAAATTTCCCTTTAAATTTTTAAACAAAAACACTCTTATCTGTGTGTTTCGATGTAATATGTTATTTCCCAGAAATGGTGCTAACATTGGCGACTAAGCTGTTAATTCTACGAGCTGGTGTTGAGTTTTTCTTAGAAATTTTGTTCCAGTACAATCTCTTACAATGTTTTCAATAATATAAAAGAAAGATTTGAAATAAAAATTTGTTATTAACTAGTTTGTGGTTATCGCAAAGAATCTGTTAAATAAATAGAAGCATCTAATCTACTAGTCATCTATGGAACTCATATTATAAACCAACTTCTGGGGCGCTTTAGTCGGGAGACAAATTGTACCGGATCCTTTTTGTTGAAAGCTTTTTTGTCGGGCGTCCGATTTTCGGGACCGTTTCGTCACTGACCCCATTGACGTAGTAGATTTCACGAAGGTGTTTCATAATGAGACGTTTTGATGCAGCACGCTATATTAAGTAAGACTTAATGGCTACTATAAATAACGACTGAGAAAAGAAAATCTTTGTCAACCTAGGACCATGAATCTGCTGTCTCTCATAGCGCTGAGACTTAAAGTAAGGTCCGGTACTTATCTTTTCCGATGCGTTCTCTCATGCACATTGCGAACACATTTTAAGACAGCATTTATTTATTTCGCAATTTTTTTTTATAACTGCTACACAATCTCTCTAGGAGGATTTTTTTTTCACGTTTCGCGAATCTAAATAGCCGGCTCCATGGAATTAGGTTGTCTGGAATTGCCACTTGCAGACGTGTTGATGACGTCACTTCCTGTCTGGGTTAGGTCAACCTTCAGAAATTGTCTTAATTAGCTGGTGCTTGTCTGTAAGCAAACGTGTACATGGAGTATCAGTGTGTAAGCAACATACAGTTTGGGATAATGGTCTTTTATACGTTTAGATCATAAGGTTCAAAATATGCATGATTTTTTTTTAAAATAAAATGTGCAAGTAATTTTTTTTAATAAACATTTGCATAGAAGTTTTAAAATAAATATTTGCTTGCAATTTTTTTAATCAACTTTTTTCTTTTGCTTTTGTAATTCAATATCTTATTTGCATTTTGATAGAGTGCTTAAGGTAAACATGACACTAACCTGCTTAAATTTAAGATTTTTTTGTTTGTTTCAACAACACTTAGAAGTATGGAGAGGTACAGAAGGGGGAGATATATTTTATTTAAATAATGCTCATATTTATTTTGTTGTCCATTCAGCGCATATTCCTGTCGTGTCTTATGTCAGGGTATAGTGTCATATTGTCCTGTTGTCAGTGTATTGTGTCATATTGTCCTATTGTCAGTGTATTGTGTCATATTGTCCTGTTGTCAGTGTATTGTGTCATATTGTCCTATTGTCAGTGTATTGTGTCATATTGTCCTGTTGTCAGTGTATTGTGTCATATTGTTCTATTGTCAGTGTATTGTGTCATATTGTCCTGTTGTCAGTGTATTGTGTCATATTGTCCTATTGTCAGTGTATTGTGTCATATTGTTCTATTGTCAGTGTATTGTGTCATATTGTCCTATTGTCAGTGTATTGTGTCATATTGTCCTGTTGTCAGTGTATTGTGTCATATTGTCCTATTGTCAGTGTATTAAGTCATATTGTCCTGTTGTCAGTGTATTGTGTCATATTGTCCTAATGTCAGTGTATTGTGTCATATTGTCCTGTTGTCAGTGTATTGTGTCATATTGTCCTATTGTCAGTGTATTGTGTCATATTGTTCTATTGTCAGTGTATTGTCTCATATTGTCCTATTGTCAGTGTGTTGTGTCATACTGTCCTATTGTCAGTGTATTGTGTCATATTGTCCTATTGTCAGTGTATTGTGTCATATTGTCCTATTGTCAGTGTATTTCGTCATATTGTCCTGTTGTCAGTGTATTGTGTCATATTGTCCTATTGTCAGTGTATTGTGTCATATTGTCCTGTTGTCAGTGTATTGTGTCATATTGTCCTATTGTCAGTGTATTGTGTCATATTGTTCTATTGTCAGTGTATTGTCTCATATTGTCCTATTGTCAGTGTGTTGTGTCATACTGTCCTATTGTCAGTGTATTGTGTCATATTGTCCTATTGTCAGTGTATTGTGTCATATTGTCCTATTGTCAATGTATAGTGTCATATTATCCTATTGTCAGTGTATAGTGTCATACTGTCCTATTGTCAGTGTATTGTGTCATATTGTCCTATTGTCAGTGTATTGTGTCATATTGTCATATTGTCAGTGTATTGTGTCATATTGTCCTGTTGTCAGTGTATTGTGTCATATTGTTCTATTGTCAGTGTATTGTGTCATATTGTCCTGTTGTCAGTGTATTGTGTCATATTGTCCTATTGTCAGTGTATTGTGTCATATTGTTCTATTGTCAGTGTATTGTCTCATATTGTCCTATTGTCAGTGTGTTGTGTCATACTGTCCTATTGTCAGTGTATTGTGTCATATTGTCCTATTGTCAGTGTATTGTGTCATATTGTCCTATTGTCAATGTATAGTGTCATATTATCCTATTGTCAGTGTATAGTGTCATATTGTCCTATTGTCAATGTATAGTGTCATATTGTCCTATTGTCAATGTATAGTGTCATATTGTCCTATTGTCAATGTATAGTGTCATATTGTCCTATTGTCAGTGTATTGTGTCATATTGTCCTATTGTCAGTGTATTGTGTCATATTGTTCTATTGTCAGTGTATTGTCTCATATTGTCCTATTGTCAGTGTGTTGTGTCATACTATCCTATTGTCAGTGTATTGTGTCATATTGTCCTGTTGTCAGTGTATTGTGTCATATTGTCCTGTTGTCACTGTATTGTGTCATATTGTCCTGTTGTCAGTGTATTGTGTCATATTGTCCTATTGTCAGTGTATTGTGTCATATTGTCCTGTTGTCAGTGTATTGTGTCATATTGTTCTATTGTCAATGTATAGTGTCATATTGTCCTATTGTCAATGTATAGTGTCATATTGTCCTATTGTCAATGTATAGTGTCATATTGTCCTATTGTCAGTGTATTGTGTCATATTGTCCTATTGTCAGTGTATTGTGTCATATTGTTCTATTGCCAGTGTATTGTCTCATATTGTCCTATTGTAAGTGTGTTGTGTCATACTATCCTATTGTCAGTGTATTGTGTCATATTGTCCTGTTGTCATTGTATTGTGTCATATTGTCCTGTTGTCACTCTATTGTGTCATATTGTCCTGTTGTCAGTGTATTGTGTCATATTGTCCTATTGTCAGTGTATTGTGTCATATTGTCCTGTTGTCAGTGTATTGTGTCATATTGTTCTATTGTCAGTGTATTGTGTCATATTGTCCTGTTGTCAGTGTATTGTGTCATATTGTCCTATTGTCAGTGTATTGTGTCATATTGTCCTGTTGTCAGTGTATTGTGTCATATTGTCCTATTGTCAGTGTATTGTGTCATATTGTCCTGTTGTCAGTGTATTGTGTCATATTGTCCTATTGTCAGTGTATTGTGTCATATTGTCCTGTTGTCAGTGTATTGTGTCATATTGTCCTATTGTCAGTGTATTGTGTCATATTGTCCTGTTGTCAGTGTATTGTGTCATATTGTCCTATTGTCAGTGTATTGTGTCATATTGTCCTGTTGTCAGTGTATTGTGTCATATTGTCCTATTGTCAGTGTATTGTGTCATATTGTTCTATTGTCAGTGTATTGTGTCATAATGTCCTATTGTCAGTGTATTGTGTCATATTGTCCTGTTGTCAGTGTATTGTGTCATATTGTCATATTGTCAGTGTATTGTGTCATATTGTCCTGTTGTCAGTGTATTGTGTCATATTGTCCTATTGTCAGTGTATTGTGTCATATTGTCCTGTTGTCAGTGTATTGTGTCATATTGTCCTATTGTCAGTGTATTGTGTCATATTGTTCTATTGTCAGTGTATTGTCTCATATTGTCCTATTGTCAGTGTGTTGTGTCATACTGTCCTATTGTCAGTGTATTGTGTCATATTGTCCTATTGTCAGTGTATTGTGTCATATTGTCCTATTGTCAATGTATAGTGTCATATTATCCTATTGTCAGTGTATAGTGTCATATTGTCCTATTGTCAATGTATAGTGTCATATTGTCCTATTGTCAATGTATAGTGTCATATTGTCCTATTGTCAATGTATAGTGTCATATTGTCCTATTGTCAGTGTATTGTGTCATATTGTCCTATTGTCAGTGTATTGTGTCATATTGTTCTATTGTCAGTGTATTGTCTCATATTGTCCTATTGTCAGTGTGTTGTGTCATACTATCCTATTGTCAGTGTATTGTGTCATATTGTCCTGTTGTCAGTGTATTGTGTCATATTGTCCTGTTGTCACTGTATTGTGTCATATTGTCCTGTTGTCAGTGTATTGTGTCATATTGTCCTATTGTCAGTGTATTGTGTCATATTGTCCTGTTGTCAGTGTATTGTGTCATATTGTTCTATTGTCAATGTATAGTGTCATATTGTCCTATTGTCAATGTATAGTGTCATATTGTCCTATTGTCAGTGTATTGTGTCATATTGTCCTGTTGTCAGTGTATTGTGTCATATTGTCCTATTGTCAGTGTATTGTGTCATATTGTTCTATTGTCAGTGTATTGTCTCATATTGTCCTATTGTCAGTGTGTTGTGTCATACTGTCCTATTGTCAGTGTATTGTGTCATATTGTCCTATTGTCAGTGTATTGTGTCATATTGTCCTATTGTCAATGTATAGTGTCATATTATCCTATTGTCAGTGTATAGTGTCATATTGTCCTATTGTCAATGTATAGTGTCATATTGTCCTATTGTCAATGTATAGTGTCATATTGTCCTATTGTCAATGTATAGTGTCATATTGTCCTATTGTCAGTGTATTGTGTCATATTGTCCTATTGTCAGTGTATTGTGTCATATTGTTCTATTGTCAGTGTATTGTCTCATATTGTCCTATTGTCAGTGTGTTGTGTCATACTATCCTATTGTCAGTGTATTGTGTCATATTGTCCTGTTGTCAGTGTATTGTGTCATATTGTCCTGTTGTCACTGTATTGTGTCATATTGTCCTGTTGTCAGTGTATTGTGTCATATTGTCCTATTGTCAGTGTATTGTGTCATATTGTCCTGTTGTCAGTGTATTGTGTCATATTGTTCTATTGTCAATGTATAGTGTCATATTGTCCTATTGTCAATGTATAGTGTCATATTGTCCTATTGTCAATGTATAGTGTCATATTGTCCTATTGTCAGTGTATTGTGTCATATTGTCCTATTGTCAGTGTATTGTGTCATATTGTTCTATTGTCAGTGTATTGTCTCATATTGTCCTATTGTAAGTGTGTTGTGTCATACTATCCTATTGTCAGTGTATTGTGTCATATTGTCCTGTTGTCATTGTATTGTGTCATATTGTCCTGTTGTCACTCTATTGTGTCATATTGTCCTGTTGTCAGTGTATTGTGTCATATTGTACTATTGTCAGTGTATTGTGTCATATTGTCCTGTTGTCAGTGTATTGTGTCATATTGTCCTATTGTCAGTGTATTGTGTCATATTGTCCTGTTGTCAGTGTATTGTGTCATATTGTCCTATTGTCAGTGTATTGTGTCATATTGTTCTATTGTCAGTGTATTGTCTCATATTGTCCTATTGTCAGTGTGTTGTGTCATACTGTCTTATTGTCAGTGTATTGTGTCATATTGTCCTATTGTCAGTGTATTGTGTCATATTGTCCTATTGTCAATGTATAGTGTCATATTATCCTATTGTCAGTGTATAGTGTCATATTGTCCTATTGTCAATGTATAGTGTCATATTGTCCTATTGTCAATGTATAGTGTCATATTGTCCTATTGTCAATGTATAGTGTCATATTGTCCTATTGTCAGTGTATTGTGTCATATTGTCCTATTGTCAGTGTATTGTGTCATATTGTTCTATTGTCAGTGTATTGTCTCATATTGTCCTATTGTCAGTGTGTTGTGTCATACTATCCTATTGTCAGTGTATTGTGTCATATTGTCCTGTTGTCAGTGTATTGTGTCATATTGTCCTGTTGTCACTGTATTGTGTCATATTGTCCTGTTGTCAGTGTATTGTGTCATATTGTCCTATTGTCAGTGTATTGTGTCATATTGTCCTGTTGTCAGTGTATTGTGTCATATTGTTCTATTGTCAATGTATAGTGTCATATTGTCCTATTGTCAATGTATAGTGTCATATTGTCCTATTGTCAATGTGTAGTGTCATATTGTCCTATTGTCAGTGTATTGTGTCATATTGTCCTATTGTCAGTGTATTGTGTCATATTGTTCTATTGTCAGTGTATTGTCTCATATTGTCCTATTGTAAGTGTGTTGTGTCATACTATCCTATTGTCAGTGTATTGTGTCATATTGTCCTGTTGTCATTGTATTGTGTCATATTGTCCTGTTGTCACTCTATTGTGTCATATTGTCCTGTTGTCAGTGTATTGTGTCATATTGTCCTATTGTCAGTGTATTGTGTCATATTGTCCTGTTGTCAGTGTATTGTGTCATATTGTTCTATTGTCAGTGTATTGTGTCATATTGTCCTGTTGTCAGTGTATTGTGTCTTATTGTCCTATTGTCAGTGTATTGTGTCATATTGTCCTGTTGTCAGTGTATTGTGTCATATTGTCCTATTGTCAGTGTATTGTGTCATATTGTCCTGTTGTCAGTGTATTGTGTCATATTGTCCTATTGTCAGTGTATTGTGTCATATTGTCCTGTTGTCAGTGTATTGTGTCATATTGTCCTATTGTCAGTGTATTGTGTCATATTGTCCTGTTGTCAGTGTATTGTGTCATATTGTCCTGTTGTCAGTGTATTGTGTCATATTGTCCTATTGTCAGTGTATTGTGTCATATTGTTTTATTGTCAGTGTATTGTGTCATATTGTCCTATTGTCAGTGTATTGTGTCATATTGTCCTATTGTCAGTGTATTTCGTCATATTGTCCTGTTGTCAGTGTATTGTGTCATATTGTCCTATTGTCAGTGTATTGTGTCATATTGTCCTGTTGTCAGTGTATTGTGTCATATTGTCCTATTGTCAGTGTATTGTGTCATATTGTTCTATTGTCAGTGTATTGTCTCATATTGTCCTATTGTCAGTGTGTTGAGTCATACTGTCCTATTGTCAGTGTATTGTGTCATATTGTCCTATTGTCAGTGTATTGTGTCATATTGTCCTATTGTCAATGTATAGTGTCATAGTATCCTATTGTCAGTGTATAGTGTCATATTGTCCTATTGTCAATGTATAGTGTCATATTGTCCTATTGTCAATGTATAGTGTCATATTGTCTTATTGTCAGTGTATTGTGTCATATTGTCCTATTGTCAGTGTATTGTGTCATATTGTTCTATTGTCAGTGTATTGTCTCATATTGTCCTATTGTCAGTGTGTTGTGTCATACTGTCCTATTGTCAGTGTATTGTGTCATATTGTCCTGTTGTCAGTGTATTGTGTCATATTGTACTGTTGTCACTGTATTGTGTCATATTGTCCTGTTGTCAGTGTATTGTGTCATATTGTCCTATTGTCAGTGTATTGTGTCATATTGTCCTGTTGTCAGTGTATTGTGTCATACTGTCCTGTTGTCAGTGTATTGTGTCATATTGTCCTATTGTCAGTGTATTGTGTCATATTGTCCTATTGTCAGTGTATTGTGTCATATTGTCCTATTGTCAATGTATAGTGTCATATTGTCCTATTGTCAGTGTATAGTGTCATATTGTCCTATTGTCAATGTATAGTGTCATATTGTCCTATTGTCAATGTATAGTGTCATATTGTCCTATTGTCAATGTATAGTGTCATATTGTCCTATTGTCAATGTATAGTGTCATATTGTCCTATGTCAGGCGATCATTTGCTGTTGTCATATGTCAAGACAACGTATTCAAATGTCTTATGTCAGGACAACGTGTCCTATTGTCCTACGTCAGTTCATTATGTCCTATCGTAGTTTATAGAGACATTGAGTCATATTTCCCAACAATTTCTTAGTAAGTAAAGCTGTTGAAAACCAGTGTAAACTTGTTACATTCTGAGCTGGATTAGATAACAATATCGTGATCATAGACACAACATATAAAACCAGTGTTTTTTCTTTTATGGATTTAACAGGAAACTGACATTGTTCATGTAAAAATAGCACTAGGGAATAAACACTGTAGAATAACAGACTTGAAGAAAACCGCGCATGCGCTGTAGCCATTCCTTAAGCATCTCCCAATTTGCGTTGTTTAGCAACTCGTTTAAACAAGGCAGCTTTGTTATGACACGATCTTATTTTAGGATTAAGCGGGAATTTCCGTTTCCAGCCGAATGTTATTCTGTGTGAGCGAGTGGTTTCCCCGCGTTCAGTGGGCGCCGCAGGGAGGCTGCTGAAGTTCATAGAACATCTTTTTTTCTTCTTTCAATTTAATTAAGTTCAAAGGTTGTGTGCACTTAAAAAAAAGCTTGTCTCACGAAATTTACATTGGTTCGCTAAGAAGTAAAATAAAGATATCGTTACGGAGCTTAGGGTCAATATGAAAGGCGAAGAAGAGTTTGTTTTGAATCAGCTTCGCTCTACGGATTCGAGCTTAAGATTTGAACCCGACACTTTCGGGTTAGCAGTCGTGCACTCTACCTCCTGACTGGCCCTCTGGTTTACAGAGAAAATCCCAGTGGGCCCCTAGGAAAACATCCCGGTGGGCCCCAGAAAAAAATTTCGGTGGGCCCTTGGGAAAACATTCCGCCGGGCACTCATAGAATAATCCCGGTGGGCCCCTAGAAAAAAATCTCAGTGGGTCCCTAGTAACGGTGCTCTAATAATCCTATGTTTTCATTTTTAAAAAATAACGTGTTTCTATTTTACCATTTTACTGTTTCCTTTTCAAGGCGTAAAATTCAGGGTTTGACGGAGAAAAACAATGCTCAAAAAAATTTCAATCGGGTGTTATAAAAATTTCTCAAGCCTTTAGGACACAGCCAGTCCACCCCTGTCTACCTCTTTCCCCCATTAGCCTCTCCCTCTATATCAAACGTTGCCTCTCCATCTATATCAAACGTTGCCTCTCCCTCTATTTCAGTCGTTGCCTCTCCCTCTATATCAATAGATCCTCTCCCTCTATATCAGTCGTAGCCTCATGCCACTATAATCGACACATACACACGAGAAGTACTAAACTCTCACTCAGAGATTCTTCCAGGCATCTTTTCGGGAAAAGTCTACCGCACCCCCCTCCCCGAGCGAAGTGGAATTTATATATAGAAAATACATACTTTTACCAGAGTCCGCCCCCCCCCCCTCGGGAGAAAAAAGTCTGAAAGAAACACAGCTCTTACTCTCAATGTCAATGGATGTTCGATTACTGTCAAACTGTCGTGAACTCTCGGACGTCCGACGGAAACCAAGTCGATTTTCGTCCAGTACTTCTGTCGTTGTTGGTTGAACTTCTCTCAATAGTAACTGGCAACTCCTGGTTGCTGAACGTTAAGGACTTGAGAGAAATGTTATAAAGCTGGAGCCAATTAAAATTAAATGTATTTAATGACAGGAACGTTACTACCGCTTTGATTGACATTGTACTCAGTGGCGTAGGCAGGGGGGTTAGGGGGGGGGGTTAAATCCCCCCATAGACCCCTCGGTATATATATAAAAAGTATGAGGGTGGGTGCAAATCGAAAGCTTGTCCCCGGGTAAAAAATTGGAACCCCCCCCCCCTTGAGACGATCCTGGCTACGCCACTGATTGTACTTAACAAAACTTAATACATAATTTATTTTTACTTTCTCGTATATACGTAGTATAGAGAAAGTATTGTAATCGTGCAAAAAAAAAAAAATCGAGATTTTTACAAATCTCGACGTTTTACACCTCACTGATACGGAAAAACATAATTTTGCAATCTTGTCCGTATGTCTGTGTGTGTGTGTGTCTGTCTGTCTGTCTGTCCGTGTGTAAACACGATAACTTGAGTACCGTTACAGCTAGGTTGATGAAATTTCATATATAAGTATTTTATCAAAATCGTAGATCCGTATCAACTTTTGAGCGATTTCCGATAACCGGAAGTGGTACTTTTCCTACTTTGAATTTTTCAAAAGCCTATAACTTGAGTACTATTTCAGATAGATAAATGAAATTTCACATGTAAGTAAAAGATCTAATTCTCTACCTTCCGTTAAATTTTGAGTAATTTCCGTTGACTGGAATTAGTAATTTACGCTACTTCCGATTTCTCAAAAAACTAATGTAAATTTTTAAAGTACTAATAATATTGCGCACTATTATACGCGTTTTTATTCGGCGTTTGCTTGGTGCGCAATGTTTTTTTTATGAGATTCTATTCTATTTTTAAAAGTTTAAGTATTTAAAATGGATTAAAAATCATAACTATATCCCCAGTTACCATCCCCTGTTGTTTTATATAAGAATATTCGAGAAAGTTTAGGGGAGATCACTACCGGTTTATTTATGTATATTTTGGTGAACTCTTAAGGTTTAATGTTCAATAACTTACATACTTTTAACATATTTGTTGTATTGTACTATTGCATCATACAAAAATAGTAGGCTATGTGTCATTTTCAAACTAATTAAATATCTGATAATCCTAGTACCAATCTCACTATTAAGGTCACGATCCATATTTAAATGTAGACATCACTTTGTAATTAAAACTTTTGAAGAAAATTTAATAAAAAGCTAAAACGAGACATGATGCCTATTCGTTAGTCAGAGTAAAAGCTGATAAAGACTGTTTTAATGCTAGTGGGTTTATCTATTTAACAATATGAAGTCAGTTTGATCTAGTTCATCTGTCTATTCTTCTTGGATCAATCTGAAAGGTATTCATTTTAATGATGCTGTACAATAAATTGCTATGTTATATAAATGTACTACTAAGATAATTGTAATTGATTAATTAAGACAATTAACATGTTATGTTTAATGTTAACTTTATGCAATCAAACTAAAATATTTGGGAAGATAATTTAAATAAGGCGATGGCTTCGGGCGGGTAACCCCCGTAGAACGAAATTTCTAGTTTCGGTTTTAAGTTTTCTTTCGTTGAAAGAAGTGCTAGATCTACATTCTTTACCAAGTTCTGTATGAAAATTTAAGCGTGGTTGACGGATGCGTTTATGGCATTGAAGCATATTTTGTTATAAGGTATTGGATGTAGGTCCACATATAAACTGTATACACGTTAATATTAGTCATCATCCGTTGCATAGTTGCATATATCGATATAATTTCTTCTAGGTAAATATGAACAAAATTCTCAAAGGACCCATAGTTGTTTTCTATAAGACTCTCCAGTACACTAGAGGTCACAACACGTCAATTCCTGAAGCATAATTCTCAGTTTCGGATTTTCCCGCTGGTGATAAATTAAGCATTCATTTGACACCTGTGTCAATTAGACTAAAAAAAATCTTTTATTTAACTCGGCAGGATTCAGAAATTTCTGTAATTTTAATTTTTAACGACCTCGCTCCCGTCGAATCGGATGCGCTAATTAGCATACGCCTGTCAGTATCGTGTGCTCCACTTCCGGTGATTTAAAAACATTGATCCCGGGTGGGGGAAATTGAATGATACAGACTTGATGATACTCTGTCACCGGATGTGGGTAGGGGGGGGGGGGGGTGGGGGGCGCTAAGGGGAGATCAATCTGGAAATTTCAAGGGGAGAAAGAAATTTTATCATTTTCACAGGTCGAAATTTGTAAGACGATCTCGGAAAGGTGATTCTAAATCTGGATGTTAACCGAAGTGTATTTAAAATTATGCTTTAAAAATTGTAATACAACACTTCTGAATAATACGTTCTACATTTCTGCTAAATACATTTCGAAATTAGGTGCCTGTCGCAAGTTTATATGTATCATGTGAGAATTATGAAAAGACCTTTGATGTCTTTGTAATATATATATATATATATATATATATATATATATATATATATATATATATATATATATATATATATATATATATATATATATATATATATAAATATATATATATATATATATATATATATATATATATATATATATATATATATATGTGTGTGTGTGTGTGTGTGTGTGTGTGTGTGCGCGTGTATGTATGTATGTATATATGTATGGATGTAAAAAGAACTTTTTAATGCTATCATGCTTTTTTTCTATGCCATTCAATTATGCCTACTTGAAATTCTACTCTTTTTGCTTTTGTCCTTTTGATTATGCATGCACTAGTTGTATCTAGTTTATTCAATAACCCCGAGACATAAGTACTTATGATATGCACCTCAGTTCTCCTCTTCTGAACCACATGTGCTGTAGCCTATTATGTAAAGAAACTGTGTAGCCTGCAGTTTTTGCTGTGTAAGGTTGTTATAACAATCACGAATTATACGCGGCCTATCCTTGATAATCTCGTAAATATCTCGTCAGACCACTCTGGAAAACAAAAGATTCGGGTGGCGGGAATTGTGTTTTGATCCCATTGATCACAACACCGGACTACATCGATGACGACATATTCGTCGCGGCGATTCTTCTTCTTCTTCTTCTTCGTTCTTAATTTTAGTGTTGGAAGGGATCCCCCTCCAACACAATTAAGTATACGAGTCAACTGGTTGTGCACCATTGAGGCCAGTGTTTCATCTAGATTTTTTTCTCCGGGGGTGCACTTAATATTTTTGGGAAGGGGTGGGGGTGGACACTGGTAAAAGTATGTTTTCTATATAAATTCGTGGTGGGAGGGGGGGCGGTAAAATTTCTTCTTTGGATTTGCTTCCATAGCCTTTGTCCACCCTAGAACACACTATAAGGCAGCAGTTGTTTGATTTGGAACTCGAGACCGAGAGCTTTACCGACTCGACCACGCCGACCCATGTCTCGACGATTAGAATCGGAGGTTTTAGCTCCGACATTTCTGATCGGACAAATCGGTCGTGATACACTGACCCGGACAAATGTGTAGTGATACACTGACCCGGACAAATCATTCGTGATACACCAACCCGGACAAATCAGTCGTGATACACCGACCCGGACAAATGTGTCGTGATACACTGACCCGGACAAATCAGTTGTGATACGCTGACCCGGACAAATCATTCGTGTACACTGACGCGGACAAATCGGTAGTGATACACTGACCCGGACAAATCATTCCGGTCGTGATACACTGACCCGGACAAATGTGTCGTGATACACCGACCCGGACAAATATGTCGGGATACACTGACCAGGACAATGGAGTCGTGATACACGACCCGGACAAATATGTCGGGATACACTGACCAGGACTATGGAGTCGTGATACACGACTCGGACAAATCGGTCGGGATACACGACTCGGACAAATCAGTCGTGATACACTGACCAGGACAAATCGGACGTATCTCGATAGAGTGACCTGACACATTGACTCCCGACAATTCGATCACGACAAATGTTTAGAATTGTGGAGAGACGTCACGTGACGACCCACGTGATAACCTCATTAGCTTGATAATTTGGTTTTGATACCACGCCTTCCGGCTGCACCCGTCGACCTACGTAATATGTGTAACAAATTTTGCGAGGGCGGTAATATTTGGGTTGCTTCTTTTAAAGTAAACAGTTAATTTTTATGTAAACTCAGAACGGTAGTTTTGATATTTCTTTAGCTTTTTTTCTACCAAAAAAAAACAAAAAAAAAAAACAAAACACGCAATAAAATACGAAAAAGAGAGTTTGATAGTTAGGCTTATAAAAATGGACTGTGTTATGTTGACTGAAAGTTTAATACGGCAGAGCTACATACTCAGAGTTTCTTTATGCATTCCTTCGCCCCACCCCCACCCCCCCCCCCCCTCCCCATCTCCCGAATCAAATCTATCGAGGAGCCCCTCCTTCCGAACGAAATATAATTTATGTAGAAAATATCGACTTTATATTCCCCCCTCCCCCCCCAGAAAAAGTCTGAAAGAAATACAGTACACACTTATAACCTGTTACATTTTGGATTTTTGTGAGTATTGAAAAATGTGTTTTCCTTCATTTGTATGCATAATATGAGCGTCAAAACGAAGGTAGCTTTAACGTTATTCAGTGGAGACTGTTGACCAACGTTCTCTCTAAGGGGAAAAAGCTAGTGTATGTAGTGTGGATTTTGTGTGTATTGTTAAAAAAACTCATACAAGGGTACATATAATTTTACAATGTGATTGCGCGGCGTGTTCAAAATCGCGCCGTCTGGAAGGAACATTGTGAGTCAAAACAGTAGTAACGTCCCAATCATTACAGACTCAAACATCCAAACTAGACTGGTCTGTTAAATTTTGTTAAGGAGAATGTCAAGTAACAGCCCAATCATTACAGACTCAAACATCCAAACTAGACTGGTCTGTTAAATTTTGTTAAGGAGAATGTCAAGTAACAGCCCAATCATTACAGACTCAAACATCCAAACTAGACTGGTCTGTTAAATTTTGTTAAGGAGAATGTCAAGTAACAGCCCAATCATTACAGACTCAAACATCCAAACTAGACTGGTCTGTTAAATTTTGTTAAGGAGAATGTCAAGTAACAGCCCAATCATTACAGACTTTAACATCCAAACTAGACTGGTCTGTTAAATTTTGTTAAGGAGAATGTCAAGTAACAGCCCAATCATTACAGACTTTAACATCCAAACTAGACTGGTCTGGTGAGTTTTTGTTGAGGAGAGTGTCAAAACTGCAGTTACGTCCCTGTCATTAAAGGCTTTAACATTCAAACTAGACTTTTGTCTGTTAATTTTTTGTTAAGGAAAGTGCCCCAAAAATATAAAGCCACCGTCATTATAGGCTTTAATCATTTGCTGTTCGTATACAACAGGCGTTGACCGTTACAATCTGTTTAAGTCTTAAGGAAAAAAAACTGTTTTTCTCTGTAGTAGAAGATTGGGCACTGAGATATACTTTAAGTGCAAGAATGAATTGTAACTTTCTATAAATTTAATTTTCAAATAATGCAATGTAAAAAATAAAAATTCGAATTCTGGACAACGGAGTTTCCAGTGTTAATACAAAGATGAAGAGAAAAAGATTTTAAAAATCTAATCGAAAAGTGAAATTATTTTTTTTAATCTTCAATCATTTCCGTTGCAAAATCCAGCTTAAAAAGATGGATGACAAATGAGATGAAATAAAAAGGTTAACTCGGCAATAAAAAGAAAAAAAAAAACTAAGCTGTAGTTGACGCCCACGTAAAAAGATGTTTACGTTTTTTTTTCTCAATGCACCGAGACACTGTCCGATAGTTTACCCGTTCTATGACTAAAGTCTGGCGCTCGTGCCAAAAAATCACCTGGTAAAATATGGCGGAAATTACCATTACTATATCTTCCTGCAATTTTTATTTTATTTTTAAAACAAATATTAATTTAAAATATTCAAATTTATCTGAATCATTAAGAGTTTAGGTATGTTTTTAATTAATTTTTTTTTCACTTTTTTTTACTTTCTCGTATATACGAAGTATAGAGAAAGTATTGTAATCGTGCGCAAAATAAACGGGAGCGATCTCACCTAAACTTTCTCGAATATTCTTTTATAAAAAAACAGGGGATGGGAACTCGGGATATAGACATGAATTTTAATCCATTTTAAATACTTAAACTTTTAAAAATAGAATAAAATCCCGTAGAAAAAAGAATTGCACACCTGTGATCGCCAAATAAAACGTGCATAATAGCGCGGAATATTATTAGTACTTTATAAATTTACATTCGTTTTTTGAGAAATCGGAAATAGCGTAAATTAGTACTTTTAATCAACGGAAAATACTCAAAATTTGACAGAAGGTAGAGAATCAGATCTTTTACTTATATGTGAAATTTCATTTATCTATCTAAAATAGTACTCAAGTTATAGCCTTTTTAAAAATTCAAAGTAGAAAAAGTACCACTTCCGGTTATCGGAAATAGCTCAAAAGTTGATACGGATCTACGATTTTGATAAAGTACTGATATATGAAATTTCATCAACCTAGCTGTAACGGTACTCAAGTAATCATGTTTACACACAGACACACACACACACACACACACACACACACACAGACAACGGACAGAATCGCAAAGTCCAGTTTTTACGATTCGATAACGCATAAAACGCCAAAATGTTTATATATTTGTATTTATAATTTTTGCCCGATTAAAATAAGTCATCTATACTCCGTATGTGATGAGGGACTGAGGAGTAAAACGGTGAAAACCGTCAAAATTTCATGTTATTTTTGTGCACGATTATAATACTTTCTCTATACTTCGTATATTCGAGAAAGTAATAAAAGAAATTAAATAAAGTAAAAGATTAATAAATGAAAAAAAACTATGTTGTTGGACTTATAGGTTTCTCTACTTAGCTTACCATTTAAAGATGGACAAAATAATTTATTTTAACAAGGGGAATAACACGTAGCCTGCATATGCTTTTTCCAAGGCACGTAACTTTATAAAGGTAATTACTTTTTTGTAGCTCTAAAACAACATTAAATTGTACAAAAATTTGCAAATACTTGTATGTATATTTTAAATTAAAATATAACAAAATTAAGTTGACCAAACGTTTTATAAAGTATTACAAGATTTGATTTTAAAATTATTATAAAACTTACGTTATTATATTTCTTGAAACCCTTAAAGTCAGTTACATTATGTGAATATATAAATATGTATTGACTCAATTACAGTTATCATCTATTGAAATAATATACAACCTTATTTTCTGGCAGCCTTCCCAAGGCTCAATCTTAAATTGAACAGACTAGAAGTTATAAAAATTGAATGAAAAAGTCCAAACGAACTAACTCTCATCGTAAGATATGCCGCTATTTTATTCATAACAGTAATTCACAATGTGAATGCGATCCTGCGTCGTCACATTATTTCATAGAAGCTTGTTATTAAAACGTTTTTAGAAAATAAATTATTTATACACTACTATTAAATAACTATAAAGAAAAGCGTGGGTCTCTTCCTAAATATTAGTAATGGATAGTAATGTCACCCACGCTTTTCTTTATAGTTATTTAAATAGTAGTGTGTAATTTATTTTCTACTTTTTAGTGCATTTTTACATAAAAGCTTGTTATTATTTCCGATTTCTCAAAAAAAAAAAAAAAAAAAAAAACGCCTGTGAATTTATAAAGTACTAATAATATTCCGCACTATTATACACATATTTTTTGCCGTTCACGTGGTGCGCAATTCTTTTTTCTAAGAGATTCAATTCTATTTTTAAAAGTTTAGGTAATTAAAAATGGCTTAAAACTCATATCTATATCCCGAGGTGCCATCCCCTATTGTGTTATATAAGAATGTTCGAGAAAGTTTAGGGGAGATCACTCCCGGTTTATTTTAGTTTGTGTTGGCGATGACAGGTAATATCGTCATGTGCGTTAAATTGGCTAAAGGGATGGGATATGTAATAGGTAAAACAGAGGAGGCAGTTGTCTAATTTTGCAGCTGAATAAACAAACAGGAGTGTAAGAAGCAGTGAGGTCGAGTGGTAGACCGAATGCTTTATTTCCTACAATGCCGCTGTTTACTCGTTTGTTCATTATCGCGTTACTTCCGGTTGTCATCAATCTCTACATACATCTGTCAGCGCCCTCACCTAGGTCTGTGGGGGAACAGGGTTCGGATACTTCTGAACTTTTCTTGGGGGCGGACTCAAATTTTCGGGGAGGTGGGGGACGGACACTGTTAAAAGTATATATTTTTTATTTAAATTCATTTCGTTCGGGGGAGGGGGAGGGGCGGTAGACTTTGGGGGGGGGGGGGTGGAAGAAACTCTGCGCTGGACTCAAAAACAAAGCATTTCTGATGAAAGGTGAGGAGGCATGACGGCCACACCTGTTCACTAAAAATTACTTAGCTACCTGTTGCCCAACTAAGTATTATTACACTGCTAATTAAAATATCTAATACTAGACTATGTGAAATGAAAAATCACAAGGAGAAGAAAAACGAGTACGTTGACTTTTCTTCATGCTAAAAATAATTTACGTGTGATGTAATCAGTCAATCACCCTGCCTTACTATAGTCTCGCCCTTGACGGAAGTGCCTGAGTACCCTTGCTACCCCCGGGCCAGAAATAAAATCTCCACACAGCGTTTAGTGCAGGTGACGTCATGCCGCCACTTCTCCTCACCACCCCATCACTTCCGGGTCAGCTATATTTAAACCCAAGGTTAAACACATCTCCTTCGCATAAAATAAAATAAAAATTCGTTGCTCATTTCTAGCGCGCAGTAGCGCGTCATAGAATGTAATGTAACATCTGTCCCATATTGCAAGCACTTCTAATTGTAGGGTGTTGACTGTTTGGCAGTATTTTCTTGAAAAGCATTACCTTTCAGGCTAGTGTACTTAACAGAAACAGCATTACCATTTTGTGGTGAGTGGTTCGAATCGCACCAAAATACAACATTAAAAAATGGTTAACGAAAATAAAAAATATGCTACCGTTCTAAAGATAGAGAAAAATTTGAAATAAAATGGTTTCCTAATTTGTTCTAAAAAAATTATTTGAGTTTACTTAGTGAACTTTTCCATTTTTTAATGCTAAAAATTATGTATATTATGTTGGGATAACAATGGGCATACGAATTTAAGAAATATTTAGGGAAAAGTAAATCACTTTTGTTTTGTCTTATGTTTTTTGTTTACTTTTAATTTTTTTCACATAGGTGTGTTATTTACAACGTAATTTTTTTTGCCTTCTTGTTCGCTTTGGTATTACAGTTTTCATCATCGGCTTTTGAGGACTAATACAGATTTACTGTAGTAATACTACTTTCTGGCATGTACTTAAACGTTTTGTATTAGATTTATGTATAAGTAAACCATCTTAAATGAATGAAAGAGGTCTAGTTGAAAAAGTTTGAACATTTTTGGAAATGCTATTGAGTTTTCAAAACTACCAGAAGTTAAGTTATCACACACTTTTTTCAAAAAGATTACATTTTTGTATAATATTTTCTCAAGTGTGGTAAAGCAGGGTTCAACATAGTTTGTGTAAGGTGTGTATATACATTAAAAAATATTTGAACTCTACTTTATTTGCCCAATGGATCGCTAGGTCTTATAAGGACTCTTAACAGTTACACTAAAACACACTTTTGAACTAAACAAACTGTAATTATTTTTTTTTTAAATTATGCGAGTCAAGTAATTATAGACTTACAAATTTTATAATTTAAAACAACAATAAGTTTATTTAATACAGCTGTATGCTTTATTGAAAACAACTGAATGCTTTCTTTTTTTTTTTAAATACTGTTTTTTTAACACACGTAACTGGATACGTTTATGATGTCAACGTATTCATCCAACCGTTCTAAATGGCAAAAATATTAGAAAGGCAAAAAAAACGATAACTACAAAGAAATGTAAAGCTGTGCTGTCTAACATTGTACTCTAACACAAACATATCCAATCTACCACGGTGTGACCCCTGACCCCCTTTATGCCACGATTGTAGGAAAAAAAGTCACAGGAAAAAAAAACACAGGAAAAAAAAACACAGAAAAAAAGTCACAGGAAAAAAAGTCACAGGAAAAAAAGTCACAGGAAAAAAAGTCACAAATTTATATTTGCATGATATTTGTCAATACTTTTATGTATTAAATATTTAGAGAGTGTAAATTAACTTAGGATTAATTAAATGTAAAGTAATGTGTGTAGGCTGTATACGCATATGAATTTTTATAATTCGTCTAAAAATATTTATTATGAAGTATGTAGATTGTAATTATTTTAAATTTAAGATTAGTAGCATTTAAAAGAATGCTCCTAAGTCCACGTTTTTCATCGTGTTTTTTTTTAAATACCAATATTAAATTACCGTGAAATGGTAAGTTCATATGACTTGCTGCCCTCAACTCATGGCAACAATAGTTATGTTTAGTTCAACCACCTTTACTGCCCACATTTATCACGCTCATTACATAACAAAACTTAGGATCAAAACAGAAAGCCGACAAGGTTCAAAGGCTGTCATTGACGCATAACGTCAACAACACAAAATATGTTCGGACAATGCCTACTGAGGAGAGGCTGAACAGAGAATAGCCTACGCAAAATGTGCCTAAATTTCTTTTATAATTAACTTTTCTACCGCGTATTTAACTAAATACGTAACAAAAGTTGAGATTGGTGTGTTAATTATCTTAGAGTATTTTTACTTACAATTGTTATAAATCATAATGCTTTTAACGTCTATAAATAATTTACGCTATCAAAAAATACAACCCACAACAATAAACATACAAGATTTTACAATTCTTAACAAATTAATAAAAATATTTCTAAAAAGATTTTTGTGACTTTTTTTCTGTGACTTTATTTCTGTGACTTTTTTTCCGATAAAATTTTTCCACTGTGACTTTTTTTCTGTGACTTTTTTTCCTAGCAAAAACTGTGACTTTTTTCTGTGTTTTTTTTTCCTGTGACTTTTTTTTTCCGTTTACTTGATGACTACGGACCCACCTGTCAGCCGATATTCATTGGAGGGGGGATCATGTTCAGGTATAAAATTAATGCTTCCTAAATAATAATAAATAATGTTGATGAATTTATGTTATTTATCAATATCAGAGTTAATTTCCGTCATCTATTAGGGAGGAGGGGGGGTCAGTGTCCCTCCCTCGAAGCACATATAGCACCCCACGCCTCCCCTTCCCCCCCCCCCCCCCCCACGCCTCCTCTATCGCACGAATAAGGATTTATATAGAACATATTTACTTCAATCAGTGACGAAAATTCAAGTCCGCCACCCCAAACATCTAAAAGTGCCCTCCCATCCCCCGGAGAAAATGTCTGAATTAAACGCTGATCAATATTATAATGCAACAATTAACCAGTAAAAGTTGGTGCTTTATAAAACTAACCAATGCTATGAGCGGGCTACACTCTACACATCTGTCTTGTTTTACCCCTCGGAAGGTATCCTTTGTCCACGTGACTACACACGGCGGATATGACGCGCAGTGCCCGTCTGCTATGACAGCTGACACGATTACATCATCCGCCTCTGGTCAGTTACGCGTGAAGTGTAATTTTAACGTAAGGGCGGATAACTCGTGATAAGCTCGATTACTTCCCCTTCTATTCTTGTGCGTGTTGAAACGATTGCGCGACTGTGATAGGGGGGGGGGGGGGGGGAAATCACGTATGACGTAATTACAACTTATAAATTCCATCTCGTTCGGTGGGGCGGGAGACTTTCTTCGGGAGGGTGGGGTGGGGGTGGGGGGTGGGGGTAAAGGGAGACCTCCCTTTCCCCCCCCCCTCCCCCATCCCCGAAGAGATGTGTCTTGAAGAAACTCTGGAACCCAGCTGTCTTTGTCTCTTCTTCTAATATTCTTCTCCACGATCTCTTTGGCCGACCCACTTCTCTTCCCTGGGGATTCCTGTCCATAGCATTCTTTGTAATATTATCTTCTTCCCTTCTCATGGTATGTCCAATTCATCCCCATTTACGGGCTTTGATTTCCATAATCTATATGCAGTTGTTTTGTATTTTGCCACAGGTCTTTATTTGGTATTTTGTCTGGCCATCTTATTCTAAGTATATGTCGTAAGCATTTGTTTGTGAACGACTGTAGCATTTCTGTATTTGCCTTTGTAACCCTCCAAGTCTCCGAGCGTTAGAGCAATACTGCCTTGACATTTGTGTTGGAGATACACATATGGAAATACGTAAGTGAGTAAAACATTGGGTTGGCATGGGTTGGTAAAGTTCATGGCTGTTACACCTAAAAGTCCCGAGTTCGAACCCTGGGGTAGATGAGGCTCTATATCTGGGGACAAGAACATATTTAGGAAAGACAACTCCACAGTCAAACAAATGCTGACGTGTATATTATACTTGGATGGACAAAGGCTGTGGAAGTAAGCTCATAAGAAAGCAGGTTGAAATAGAGTATCAACGGCCTGGATGGCGCATAATATGATAACACGTACTATTTAACTGTGTTTTAAGAGCTCCCGTCCAGAATTTCTTCCTGACATCTTTTCGGGGAAAGTCTACCGCCCTCCTGAAAGAAATAGAATTTATATCTAAATTATATACTTTTATCAGTGTCGGTCCATCTCACCCCCCCCCCCCCCCCCCGAAAAAATTAGTCCGCCTACCAAAAATATCGATTGCCCCCCCCCCCCCCTCGATGAGAAAAAAAAGTCTGAAAGAAACACTGCTCCTTTCCAACATTAAAGAATGAAGAAGAAAAGAGTAAAACAAAGACAGATGCATCGTGTTTCTCACTCGTTCATCTTACGTGAGCTAACTGTAATCCTTCACATGTATAGTAAACTCCAGTTTACTGAAACAATAAGCTCTACTAACCCTTCGTCAAACATAATTGACGAAGATTTAAAATGTAAATTTCTTCTATCTAGTGGTATGTCAAGTCTTTGTTTCTAGCTTAGATAGATAAAAAATATATACTGCTTCAAATGAAAAAAAATGCATACAATTTGATATAAGAAGTTCTATCACTTTATACTCTTGTTACAACAACTTTGATGTTTTATCTTATTTAAATTTACGCTGTAGTGAGAAAAATTAGAAGTAAAAATACAACGAAACAAAGCGCTTTACAAACATGCTATATTTTTATTTTAAAAAAACCCGTATGATGAAGGGATGATAAATGAAAATGAAAAACATGAAAGAAAAGAAAACACGAATATTGACAATTTAAATGAATTATTTTTTTTTTAAAGATGATAATAGGAAGAGAAAAAAAGAAAGAAGAATTCAAAGAATAAAAAGCGAAAAGAAACTGCAGATTAAAAAAAACAAGGAACAGCTTTGGGGAACGCTTTGAAATAACGAAACAAATTGAATTATTCAAATTATCTGGAGAGGCTAGCTAAAAATTGGGGGAATTTGTGTTGGGTTCACGTGTTAGTGGGGCGACTGAGGGTAAAAAAAATATAAATAAATCATGTATGTGAGTTATAAAGATAGCTCTTTTAGATTAGTTATGTTATGAGGGGTTAGACAACAGGTGGGGGGGGGGACGTTAAATGGCTATTTGGTGGTGATGGTGGTGCTTGTGTGTAGGTTCTAGGTCAACTGCGGTTGTGAGGTGGTTGTGTGTAAAGCACTTGTGGTCGTGTTTTAGTTGTGTGTTGAGCGGCATTTAAGTTGTGGTTGTGTATTGAGCGGTATTTAATTTGTGGTTGTGTGTTGAGCGGTATTTTTTTTTTGTGGTTGTGTGTTGAGAGGTATTTAAGTTGTGGTTGTGTGTTGAGCGGCTGTGGTTGAGTGGTAGTTGTGTGTAAAGCTGCTGTAGTTTTGTGGTGTTGATGTCGTGGTCTTGCTGTAGTCGTGCTGTGGTTCTGTGTAGAGCAACGTTTTTCGTGTGGGATTTATGGTCAGTTTTTCTTCCAGACTTTATTCTCCGGTGGGTGGGAGGAGGGCACCTGAAATTTTCGGGGGAGCGGAGGGGGAGGGGCGGACTAAAATTTCCAGGGAGGGGGGGGGGGCGGTCAGTGTTAAAAGTATATATTTTCTATATAAATTCCATTTCGTTCGGGGGGAGGGGGTGCGGTATACTTTTTTCAGGGGGGGGGGGGGGCTGAGCCCTCCGAACAGAGCCCCTGGAAGAAACTCTGTTTATGGTGTGGTCATGCTATACTTGTGTAGTAGTTGTGTTTTGATCAGCAATGTTAGCATGGTGGTAGTTTGTATAAAACCTGTGACAAAGTGGGTTTGTGTAGGCTGTAGTAAAGGATTCATCTAGCGAAGTATTTAGCCTTGGTGCACTGGTTAAACGGCCTCCGTGATTCATCCCCGACAACAACATCCTCTGATAAACGCCGTCCAAAAAGTTTAATGAGGTTTTATCCCCTGGAGTCTTGTCCTAATTTCCACTTTTAGCACTCTCGAAATAAAATAAAAAATCAATTAGTTTTACCCAGACACCTTGTAGTTTCATTTTTTTACCAAAACAATTAGGTTGCATTACTCTGACATTTATCGAGTTTCGTCCCCTTAATTATTCATCTAGAAACGATAAAAAATCTAGTTATTAGTTTATCAAATTAATAAAATGTGATAATTATATATTTTTGACGAATATAAAAACCTCAGTTTTTACATCGTATTTATAGTCGCCCCATAATATTATGTATCTAAAATTATCTCTACACACACTATCAGTATTTTTTGTCTGTTAAAAAAGGTAATTAGATACTTGATCCGGAATGCTTAAATTTCACGAAATATTTTGTTTGAGCTCTAATCTGGAGCTTTCTGAAGAATGTGTGGCCAACATAAAAGGACTCTTTGGCTTGCAACAAACTTGGGTTCAAAAACATACCACTTGGTTGAGTCATGGAGTCTAAGGCAGTGGCGTAGCCAGGATCGTCTCAAAGGGGGGGGGGGGTGGTTCCAATTTTTAGCAGGGGACAAGCTTTCGATTTGCACACCCCCTCAGACTTTTGATTTGCACCCCCCCCCCCCCCCTTAAACTTTCGATTTGCACCCCCCCCCCCCCAAACTTTCGATTTGCACCCCCCCCCCTCATACTTTATATATATACCGAGGGGTCTATGGGGGGGCGTTATGACCCTCCCTACCCCACCCCCTGCCTACGCCACTGGTCTAAGGTATCTTTGCCAGCACGAAAATTGCACCAAAAAAAATCAGTTTTAGCTCTCCCCCCTCCCCCCCCCCCCCTCTCACATTCACTAGTATCAAACCAGCACTCGTTTTTGCAGGTCTGTATTAAGATAAACGTTCACCATTTAATTATTAAAGATCTTATATTATCAACATCATATTTTCCGTTTTGTGTCCCAAATACATCGGGGCCCAAATAAAAATCTATTTTTGCTTTTGTCAGTCTCTGAAATTTTTTGCCGACATTCCCCCAACATAGTCCTGCTTTAGTCAGTTGTTTTTCTACATTGTGCCTCCATTGGGCCTTATACTAACGACCACTATCTGCATACTTACATACTTTTTAACCGTTGTAAATAGTCCACTGGTTTTTCAATCACATACCTTAAAGATAAAAACTTAAAACATTATATTCCTTTTTATACACTGATCACTATTTAAATGACGATAAAAGGTGTTTGATAATGGGTATGTCTATCATTAATGAAACATAACTCAACCATTCCTAAATTTAAATAGTGTCTTTGTTTCATATTTAATTACAATTGCTATAGATTGTTTCTTTTTTTTATTTTTTAACAGGGCCTATTCCCTGCAACCTGTTATATTGACACAGTGCATGTGCATACAGCTTAATTATATGTAAGTAGACGTTAGTCGTATCGTTAAATTTATGGGTTCATCCATAAATGACGTCAGGCTTTTTTAAGACGATTTCTACCTCCCCCCTCCCCTCCGTCACACATCGTCACAAAAAGCCAGACACACCCCTTAAAATGACGTCACACCACATCCTACACCCCCCCCCCCCCCCCTCAAAATTGCTGTTGAGTTTTTCTTAAAATACGATATTTTTCTAAAATCTTGTCTAAACTCTATCAACTTAGTGTATTTAAATCGATTCCTATTACAATGTATTAAAACCTTTTTCTAAAACGCGAAATAACAGCTAAAATTCGTTTTCTAACATTGCTGTTTTATAATGTAAAAGCGTGACGTCACATAATTTGAACCCCCCCCCCCCCCTCCCCTTTATCATACACCGATACAAAATTATGTATCCCCCACCCCAATGAGAGTGACGTAATTTATGGACGTGGATGACCCCGACATATATAGTGTATTAAGTGTATTATAATATTTTATAGACTAATCAAAACGTACCATATATTGAAATAACTTCCATCATGTTTTGTTTTTAAATAATAATATATTATGTTGCTTATAGTAGTTAAATTCAGCATTAATGAAAACAAATAATAACAAAACAACTAGGTTTAACAATCACGTTTAAAATCTATCTGATGTATTGTTAAAACCACATAAGTGTAATAATTCATACTAGATCTATAAGTTAACAAAACAAATACCACGTTGAATTGTTTTGATAGTTCGTCACCAAAACGTGTGTAAACATATTTGTCACTGCAGTAGAAAATAACTGTCCGCCGATAAAAACGGGTATTCCCATTTTATTTCATTCTAAAAATAGAACACTTGCCCTAACTTCTACCTGCACCTCGCTTTAGTTTAATCTATTCAGTCCAATTTTTTTTCCGGTTCAAAATTTAAGCCCATCCCCTCCGAACCCTCACCGCCCCGGAAACCACACTACGTTTTACCGCGAGAGTAAGCGAACCGGCGAGGCGGTGTTTTTGAGAATAAAAGGCCGCAAGTGGAGGGGCAGACCCGCACATGGTGTGTTACACCCCACTGTGTTCGGTTGTTGTGAATATTAGTATGCCCACGAGACAGTGGCCCGGAGTTCATTGGACTTTGTTTGACGGTTTACGGTGGGCCACCACAAGCAATCATTTTCTTTTAGCTAACGTGAGTACTGTGGGTACTTCTGCCTCACCTAGGTTTAACTCTTGTTACCTTTTTTTTTTTTTTAAACAAAGAAAATCTAGTCGAATTCTGTTAAAAACTATCAAATTCAAACAACACGCTTAAAAACAAAGAAAATCTAGATCTAGATCTAGATCTAGTTGAATTCTGTTAAAAAACTATCAAATTCAAACAATACGCAGTCATTAAGTAATCAGTAGGCTACTTGGAAATGAGTACTACAATAGCAATTAGTTCCATAATAATGCATGTAGTTTGTTATGATTGTGTCAGCTGAGCAAAAAGGGTTGAAAAAGAAAGGAAAAAAACGTCAAAGAAAAAAAGACGAAAACAAAATTGGTCCCCTTTCTTAACCACTCAATTGAAACAAAATCAATAAAGTTGAATGAGAGTGAAATTATAAAAATATCCCTAGATCTATAGTTAGTGGCCTAGTCTACATTTTACAAAAATGAGCCTCGACTCAAATTTGTTTTGATTTGCAGCCAAAATTCGATTTTTTTTTTTTTTTTGGCTTGCTGTAGGCTAATGGATAATTTTTTAAAATTTTAATTAAGGCTCGATTCGTCAAATCGGACGTGTTAACATAATTATAATAAAATGTAGCCTAGGCCTATAAGTTAAATAAAATACGCTCTTTAGAAGCCTGTAGAGATTTGCAGATCTCGTTAAAACGGGGCGCAAAAATAAAGTGCTGATCTAGCGTATTGGTTAAATGAACACTATTTCTTATTCATAAATCTTTACCTTTTTGTTTACAATTTAACCTTCTATGTTAAAACATGGGAGTCACTTTTAAGAAAACGAGGTGTTCGTCTTGTATTCGGGCAGTGAATAAAATAAGAAGGCTTGGTACTCTGGATAACCTCGGTACACTAGACATAGCGTCAAGCCTCTTTTTTTGTTTAGTTAGGGTTGAGCTAGGGTTAAACCATACATGAGATAACGGAAAGCCTCTTTGTTTAGTTAGGGTTGAGCTAGGGTTAAACCATACTCGACATAACGGAAAGCCTCTTTGTTGAGTTAGGGTTGAGCTAGGGTTAAACCATACTCGACATAACGGCTAGCCTCATTGTTTAGTTAGGGTTGAGCTAGGGTTAAACCACATGCGACATAACGGCTAGCCTCTTTGTTTAGTTAGGGTTGAGCTAGGGTTAAACCATACATGAGATAAGGGAAAGCCTCTTTGTTTAGTTAGGGTTAAGGTTGAGAGGTTAAGTTATGGCTAGACCACACTCGACATAACGGCTAGCCTCTTCGTTTAGTTAGGGTCAAGGTGGAGAGTTTAGGTTAGGGTTTGACCACACCATACAACGCCTCTTTAGTTAGGGTTAAGATGGAGAGGTTAAGTTAGGGTTAGACAGTGTAACTAGATATGCTGACCATTAATATCAAAACTCTTCAGACACACGTCAATTAAAACCACGAAAGTATGCATGAGTAAAGTAAAGAACACATTTTCTCATACCAGAAGCGATTCTAAAATCTAAGCTTTAGTACCTTAAAGAAATAATCCTAGTTACCGTCACCTTTGTCTTAATCAATCTCTTGACCCAATGAGTCTCATAAAGTCAACACGATAAACACACACGTCAACATAGGCCATGGTCATCGATTTTATCACTATATAACCTACTTGACGAGTTTCAACATAACCTACAACCGCTCCTCAATACATTCAATGATCAAAATAAAGCGTAAATAAGTCTTTCAGAATTTAGCTACGGCGTAAAACAAATTTTCTACTGCTGTACTCTCGTGGAGTTGTGTCCCCTTATGTGAAGCGTAGTGCGTTTTATATAGGGACTTTGTACACACCTCATCATGTCTTTGTGCTAAGTTTAAATGTGTTGATTTGGAATGTGTGTAGCTTGTAAGTAACTTGGTCTACCCCGCGGACTGTATTGTCAATATAATTCATTCATAAGCTAACAGTGAGACACATGTTAGATCTTATAAAAAAGTGCCGACTTAGCAATAAATATAGTATCGTTTTACCAAATTGCTTTTTTTTTTGTTATTAGAATCAGGGTTAGTGTTAAACGTTGTATATTATAACTCTATTCGTATCTAACCTGGGGGTGTCTTTATACTGTTTGAGTAGTTTACTGATAATTATGTTACTATGTTAGGGATATTTCGCAATGCGTTTACTAAGGTTGTTTTTTTTTGTTTTTTTTTTGTAAAGTGATGTAACAGCCGTCTGGTCCCATTGTTTTATAGTTTGATGATATTTCTATCAGCGTCTTCATTGTGTAGGTCAACCACAAACATGCAGTGTAGCTTTCAATACTGTCACAATAAAAAGCTCATCTTTGGTTAAGTTTCATGGGTTCGTGTAGGGTTCTGTTGTTACTGTAGGGTCCTATTGTTAGTGTAGGGTCCTATTGTTAGTGTAGGGTCCTATTGTTAGTGTAGGGTCCTATTGTTAGTGTAGGGTTCTGTTGTTACTGTAGGGTCCTATTGTTAGTATAGGGTCCTATTGTTAGTATAGGGTCCTATTGTTAGTATAGGGTCCTATTGTTAGTGTAGGGTCCTGTTATTAGTATAGGGTCCTATTGTTAGTCTAGGGTCTGTTCTTAGTGTAGGGTCCTATTGTTAGTCTAGGGTCTGTTGTTAGTGTAGGGTCCTATTGTTAGTGTAGGGTCCTGTTATTAGTATAGGGTCCTATTGTTAGTCTAGGGTCCTATTGTTAGAGTAGGGTCCTGTTCTTAGTGTAGGGTCCTATTGTTAGTCTAGGGTCTGTTGTTAGTGTAGGGTCCTGTTATTAGTATAGGGTCCTGTTGTTAGTGTAGGGTCCTGTTGTTAGTGTAGGGTCCTGTTGTTAGTGTAGGGTCCTGTTGTTAGTGTAGGGTCCTATTGTTAGTATAGGGTCCTGTTGTTAGTGTAGGGTCCTGTTGTTAGTGTAGGGTCCTGTTGTTAGTGTAGGGTCCTGTTGTTAGTGTAGGGACCTGTTGTTAGTGAAGGGTCATGTTCCTAATGCGCTGATAGTTGGGTACTCACTCCATAATGCAGCCGAAAACGCGACTGTACTCATGTAGTGTCCGAAGTGCAGCTAAAAATAGATTCACGAGTCTACATTATGCATGATAACTGTATCCAGTTATAGGACCATACACAAACATGAGACCTCGTTACAAAGGGAAGTGTAATACAAACATTAGACCTAAATACAAACACGTCAACAATAATAGTAGAAACATCAGACTTTAATACAAACACATGGATAATTTAATCAACATACAATAACTAGGTTACAAATATACCTTCATAATTAAAAAACAACATACAACTTTAACTTTAAACGTTCATATACACACATTGACCTCATCATTACAATTCACATACGTAATGTGGCTATATAAATGAACGTATTCAGCAACCATAATACTTTAATAGCAGTTTTAGTAATGTGTGTTAATGTGTGTGTATACACTTGTTAACAAACATTAACACCCCGGTGATGACACATTGTTCTATCATTTACCACAGTCACGATATGGTGTAACTAAATATGTGGAATGTATGGGTGTATAATATGGCAAACCTACCTTAGTAACACTATACATATCTCTCCTATGTCGCGTCTTTGAAATAACGGGCGTATAAACAGATAAAACAACAACATGATTATCATAATAGGATTTAGCATATCCTTGTCGTACTGAAGTGTCGGTTGTTTATCTTTAATTCAAAAGAGATATGTTTCTTTTTTTTACAACAGGATTTCCGGTCCGTTGTTCATGAACGAAAATGTAAACATTCATTTGATTAAGTATTATCTAGTATGTTATCTGTATTGTATGTATGATTGTCTGGTTATCAAGTACAGTATTGATTAGTTGTTTGGGTACTTTTAGGTTAGCTGTACCCTTTAAGCCGAATTACTATTGTCATCGGTAAGTTGGGACTGGATTTCCACATGTGATTTGGATACATGGATCGCCCTCGGCCGATTCAAGTATACACTTGAATCGGCCCCCCACCCCCTCTTAACGACATCTCCCCCTCCACTATAAAAGTCGACCACCGCTTCAAAGTCACCCCCCCCCCCCCCCACACACACACACACTCTAAGACGCAGTCCCTCTAACCAAAAAGTCGCACCTTCCCACCCCCCATACGCCACACCATTAGTTAAAAGTAGATCACAACACGGCTGGTGTGTAGCGGGCCACGGAGACAGCTGGTCCTCGCTACACAGCTCGCTCGCCCGTTGTGTGTAGTGTCTGTCTGTCTGTTCGTCTGCAACACGCGCCTACGTGAGTAATACGAAAAACGTGGGTACTCAGCATATTTGCACCGTCCACACATGTTTCAGTTCAACTATAAGTGTCATCCGCGAAACAATATAGATTCTCTATCTTTAAATGTAATGTTTGTTTTTCACCCCGACTGTCAATAAAAATCGGGAATTTCCTGTCACTTTCGCTATTGTATTTGAGAGGTATTTGTTTAAATGGCCAGTATTGATACAGTACGTTAGCCTTTATTGACTTACCGTTTTACTTATATAAAGTCTCTCTGTGTGTATGAATGAAAAAGATGATTCATATTCAATGTAATTCAATGTGTGGCTCAATAACTTTTAGTTATTATTGCAAAGCGTTTATTTGTCTTTAAAAAAGTCCCCTGATCATCATTGTTATTTTTTTTTTAAAGAATATGCTTTTAGTACTAAAACACATTATCGTTTATTTCTGATCAAACATCGGATATAGGTCATCGATTATAAACTTACTGTTGCAACTGTGAGCTGAAATAAAAAAAACATATTTTGTGTGTAATTAGAATTGATTATTCAAATTGGTATACATCAAAAGATTAACACGTTCTTGAGTAATCATGAATATTAATGAGATGCTTCTAACTACTATAATTAGACTACAAAAAAACTACACTGTTAATTTATTTTCATGTTTAGTATTTTCTTACACACCTATAAAAAAAAATATGATTGACGTGGGCGGAGTTAGACGAACCAACGCGCACCGTTCAGCACCCCTGCCCCGTGTTACTCGCTTGACTAGAATGTAAACACCACGTGGTCTAGTCTGGCTTGAGCTACACGGCTGCGCGTATACACATGTTTGGTGTGCACTGTGCAGTCGTACGCCTTTTTGGGTACACAGATGGCGGTGTAACGATTCAAGGGAAGCTACTCTGACGAACCAGAGCATAAACACATTGCAACATAATGTTGGCGTAGAGGAATTTTAGCTTTATAGAAATACCTTTTTTCGATGATATCTAAATCCTGACTGATAGTTTAAATGAAGCTTACTCTTTATTAAAATTATATATATATATATATATATATATATATATATATATATATATATATATATATATATATATATATATATATATATATATATATATATATCCTTTTTTATTCTTCCTTGAATCACATTGTTTAAGTTTCTCTTTCGGACCTAGGGCCTGATTATCCATGATGCAGATGAAGTAGAGTTAACCTGTTTGTGTGACATCGGCTTTTAAAGGGATAGTGTTTCCAACACTATGTCCATTAGCCTTTACTTTCTGTAACGTGAGTCAGGTACCCATTAGAGTTGGGTGGACTAATGGACGTCTTACGAACTCAAGACTTTCGGTTTTATAGCAATAGTTCTACCATCCGACCACGCCGTCCCGTTTTTATATTAATGTAGCCTACGCGACATTGCACTGTTTACATTTCCGCTATAAGATAGAGCGCTAGGCTGCTGATCCGAAAGTCTCTAGTTCGAATCCGGGTCCAATTCAGTAGAATGTCCCTGAGTACACCCAGCTCTGATAAGTTCCTAACTCATGTTAGGGAAATAAAAAACCGGCGGGTCAAAGTGCTGGTTACACCTACCCTTCATATACCGAGGTCAAGAAACGTATGAACTCTTGATCTATAAGTCTAAAGAGGATTCTCTACTTTATCAGGGCTAAGCGCCCTTCATATATCGAAGATGTTACTATTTTTCACTACTCTACGTAGGGGTCGGCGTGGTCGAGTCGGTAAAACTCATGGTTGCTAAACCGAAAAGTCTCGAATTCGAGCCCTCGGGCAGATGAGGCGCGTTAGCTGGGGCCAGCCACTCTTCTAGGAGAGACAACTCCAAAATCAAACAACTTCTGCCTTGTAGTTTGTTCTTGGTTGGACAAAGGCTATGGAAGCAAATCCAAAAAGAAAAGCAGGCTGAAATCGGAGTCAATGGCCTCAATGGCGCATAACCAGTTGACACGTAATCCTTAATTGTGATGGAAGCATGGTCGAGTCGGCAAAAGCTCATAGTTGATAAATTCGAAAAAAAAAGTCTCGAGTTCAAACCCTCTGGCAGATAAGGCTCGATCCCTCCCAACACTAAAAATTAAGAACGAAGAAGAAGAAGAAATACTCTTCGTATCTCAGCATCGCTTTCGCATTATTTCTGTGCCGTTTTAATACTACTTTATAAGGCCACATGATCTACGTAGTGAGAAAAATAGTCGGGTTTGGAAACCAGTTTATTTTACATGACTAAAAAGGTTTTAATAGACCTCCAGCCCCTTATGTATATATTTATCTTCAAGTTTAAATTGTACCTACACACCTCCTATAATAGCCCCGTACCTGCCCATAGCACGTCCGCGCTTTTGATGTGGTATACATACTGCACCAGTATGTGCGGCCATTAACCTATGCTGTGGGTGTTTTAAAACGAGGCTCTGTGAAGTCGGCTGTTGACACGACGTCATGACAGCTGGCATTTACTTCCAGCCGTTGTTTATGCTGTCAGTGACACTAGCTGTCAGTGTCAACTTGATTTTATGTCACGATTGTTCCAGACTAGCATTGAAAGGATCATACAGTGCTATTTCACTCTTTTTTTTTAGTAGGGCAAAGCGAGGTCACCATAGGTGCAATATAAGGTCAGGATCTAAAACGAGGCAATTCATAACTTTTTTAAAAAAAGCTTTAAATCAAGATTTAATGCTGAGGTCAATTCAAGAACGATAACTGTCAATATTTTTAAAAAATGTTTTTTAATTACCGCACCATTGCACTATTTTCAGCCTGGTGAATGGGTTCTCTTGGGATCACACAGGCCACAACTATAATTATTTTTACTATAACAGACTGAATTGTTTTATTTGCACTTTTTGCGACCATATAACCCAGTTGCATTTAAACCTTTGTGTGTGTACTGTACCCTCTCAGTTTCGTATGTACATTCAACGAACCCTTTTAATAGTTCAATCGTTCGCACTGACAAAATCCGATCATGAATCATTTGAGTCGGGTGTGTATTGAAATCCGCCGAACCCTTGCGTCTGACTCGCCTAAACCCTAGGGTTCTATTGAACACGGGTTAGGAAAATAAGGAAACAAAGACATAACCATAATATACATAACCATACAGGATCCGAGTCCATCATTCCACTGAGCCACCATTAACCTTGACCGACTATTAACCTTCACCCTTAACGTTTCTTTGGACGTCTAATCGTTTTGATCAGCCGGCCTATGTAGCTTTATTTTCTCCGTCTCAATGTTCACTACTCAAAGTCCAGCGTTATCGTCAAGATATTCAACCGAGAACTAAAACGTATTCGAACTTCAAGGCCTGAATTTATAATGTCGAGTCAGGTTGGGTTGGAGGGTTATTTGGGTCAGATAATTAAACGACGCCCACACACCAGCTGTGCGACACCACCCCCAACCCCCCTTGCCCCAACCAACCATCAGCGCGACACTGCATTGTGTTATTATTGCACATGGGGGCTAATTCTTCATTTCTTTGATGTTTTCCATAGCAACGGAAACTGCCTCTGTGAATGGGTTTCTATCCGCGTTATTGTAACCGTGTGCAGTTTGTTACGTTTTTCATTGGCTAACTACAATAATGGTGAATAAGTGATAACACATTTCGGTTAGTCGAATCTCATCTCAAATTTGAATTATTGAAAACAGTTGTCTTAACCTTGATGGAGACTATAAACATAATTATTGGAATACGATTAAATCCGAACTTAAAAGTCAGCAAAACATGTACTCGCTCAATGTTGGTTATTGGAGGAACAGTATGACGTACCAAGGTCCAGATTGTACACTGACTTGTGACGTGTACAAGGAACTGCCCAAAGGATTTATTTTCTCTCCCGGATGTGGTCTGTCTTTCAGGAATAGCCATGCCGGTATTTTTCCAAGACCTTCTAGATTTAGCAATGTCAATATATTACCTAGACTTTCTTTATTTAGCCTTGCCAATATATTTCTCGGACTTCCTAGATACGCCCAATGCAATATATTTCCGATACTTTCTATATAGCCATGTCATTATATTACCGAGACTTCATAGGTTTTACCCATGTCATTGTATTTCTGAGAACTTTCTAGATTTAGCCATGCCTCTATATTACCTTAACTTCCTAGATTTAGCAAGATAATTGTATTTCCGAGAACTTTCTAGATTTCCCATTTCATTGTATCACTATGACATCCTATACTTAGTTATACGAAAGTATTTAGCATACCATTGTTAAGATGTAGCCATGTGGATATATGGATTAATATCCTATGGAGCACTCGGTCATCAAATACAACTCCACAACCGGATGTGCCCTCTTGACGAGACATTGAGATCAGCTAGACAACAGTGTTCATCTAAAGAATTCAATGCTAACCTCACAAAGTGTCGTTGGGAAACATAGTTATCAAGCTGTTATTTTTATTTTTTAATACCTGCTCTTGCGCAACTGTTTATTTGCATACAATCTGAAATTCAAATGAAGAGTAAAAACATTCTTATCAAAAGCCCCCGGCTAGTGGTTCTTTCATGCATTTCTTCAAACGAAACTTGTATAGACAATCTATACTTTTATTAATGTCCGCCCCAACTCCCGGAAAATCACACGTCCGTCCCCCCTGTGAATTAAGTCCGGGGGGGGGGGCACACTGTTAAAAGTATATATTTACTATATAAATTTCAATCGTTCGGAGGGGGGGGGGGGAGAGACTTTCTTTGTGGAGACTACCTCCCTCCCCCCCCACCCCCCCCCCCCTCGCAAAGAGATCTTTGAAGAAAATAGGGTCACAATTAATTTAACCAGATGTGTTATATTTTAATGTACAACTTCCTCATTTAATATTGCACGGTCATTTCTTTATGCTAATGTGACGGGGTCACGTGTTCCGTCACGTGCTGGTGTCAAATTGTATGACCCACATAGTATATCCGGGTGAGAGTTTCCCTGTTGCCTTTCCTTAAGAAATGAAAATCCTAGTATCCTGATTTTTTCCTATTCAGCAATTCCAACCCCCCATTTCTAAAGCCTTGTATTATTTAAATTGAATCCTTTTGCAAAAACTGCAATCAATAAAGGTAATGTAATTATTATTAATAATCACGACTTTTTTCTCAGTTGGGGGGGGGGGGGGGGGCGGACACTGATAAAAGTATATATTTTCTATTTCTATTTTGTTTTTGGGGGAGGAGGGGGCGAAAAGATGCCTGAAAGAAACACCGAAAAAACAAACTCATTCTTGAGAATTAATTTAAAAGAAAAGCATGAGACTCAAGTGATTTTAGATACGTTATCATTTATTACATTATCAGTCGATTGCACAATCAGCCTTCTGTAATTTCAAGAAGATAATTATTTTTAAAAAGATAACAAAAATAGCAGTTGTGGACAGAAAAAATAAATAAACAAGAAACGTAGACAGTTCTAGGTCATGCTGACCTCGTATCACCCGCCTTTCCAGACTAGCGTTGATAAACGGCCGTGAAATTTTTTTTTGTTCCACTCTAGTTAGGGGCAGGTAACTCTCGGATACCCCGAGTGTTAGTCCACGAGTGACGGAATGATGACGATAGACTATGTCATGGACACAAGTACTCTAACGCTCGTAGGACGTGACGAACAATTAATTCACTACTGACTTGGGGCTCTGTGATCCTTTTGGCCGATTTTACTTGAACTCGTCACAGTGATGGGGAAGGGGGTTTGAAGGTCGAGGTCAATTTTGTTTGGGTTTTGTGGAGACCTTGGGAGAAGACGATGACGTTATTTTGACCTGAAAAGAGTTTAGTAAAGAGAAACAGCTTTTGCACATGTATGAGTATTTCTTGCTGGTCGGTTTCTAGGCTATGGTTTCGTATAAAGCTCTTCTACTTAGTCAGCTCTTAAGCATACCCAGCAATTATTCGTTAGAAGGATATGACACCCTACATTATAATAATCCCACTGTGTCCTTATAGGCCCTATATGTCCTCCTTAAGCAGATGTAGTGCGACTGTGAAAAGTGACCGTCAATTGCTTTCTATTTACCTTTTAGTACTTGGTACTCTTTTCTAATCCATTATTTAAATAAAGAACTGGTCACTAAAATATATTTGCTCCACGGCTAGAAGTTGACCTATACCTGTGTTTTTTAAAAAAAATCAAATCGTGTGACGCCACAGGTTAACCCCTTCACCCCCCCCCCCCCCCCGCCCCCAGACACAGCTAATAACATGACAGCGCATGTTCCCGTAAATTCCAGAATTTGACGCCTCTAATTGTAGTGTGCCAGAATAGAGCTTAGCCGACCCGTCCCACATTAGCACGTCTGGAGTTCAAGTACACACCCGCCATGTTTGAATTTGTCACGTGTTTAGCGTGTACAACAACATGCACACGTGTAAAACAATGATACTCAAAATAACTCACCCCAAAGCACAGCTTAAAAGCTGCATCTCCCAACCCCTTCCCAATCCCCTGCTATTTTTTAATGAATCCATCACCCAACCTTTCTTATCCACGCTTCCACCCCCACAAAGAATTCTACGCATCCAGTCCTTTTTCTTTTCATCACTACCACACTACACAGTCAACTTAACAAAGGAAGAAAAACACACACAGGGCATGCGTTCTAACCTCTAACCCCTAGTCTTTTAACCCCTGACCTTCAGCCTGTGCTAACCTTTACCCCACAACCTCTGACTGGGCATTGTGTTGCTGATATAGTGTACAGACAGGGTAGCAGTAATGATTTATATGACGTTGTTATTGTTTTATTGTATGGGCAGATCTCTTTGTTCGCATCACAGTACACGATGCTAGTCTCTAGGCGTGTAGGACTCGAAAGTGGCGAACACGATTTATAACTTGGCTAGCAAACACAACAAAGAAACCACTCAGTCGTTCACAGATAAAACATTCCATCCTCCCGTATAATACACCCCCCTCGACCCACTCGTATAACCCTTTTCACTGCCCCTTCTCTGTTTCTTTATATCATTCTTATATCATAATTTTCTTGATCGCCTTATATCGTATTCTTGTTTCTATACATACACCATTTTTTAACAATTCCATCTATTCCCCCCCCCCCCCCCACATTCCATACCACAGTTTCCTAAGGTCGCAGTTTGCCATACATAAATGTAACGTGTCTATTATTTAATCTCTTCACAAGTAACCTAAGCATAACGAGTTAGGTTTAACCATCCAAGGTTATGTTATATAAAATCGTCAACATAAAACTAGAAAGGTGTATGTTAAGGTTTTAAATTTCATTCCGGGTTGTAAGATTTGAAAACACAATATCTTGTCAAAAATACTCTTCTAACATACGTAGTACCGGTTCACTTAGTAGCGCAGGAAATACTTTTTTTATGTTCACGCAAGCGCAGTGTAAATTAATTATATAACTTAATATGTACATGTTGAAATGTCTTTTTGCTTGTCGTAATACTGTCACAGCCACCCATTGGGTTTTTTTTCGTATTATTTAGAACATAAACCTCTGTCATCCGTACATAAAGACTACTGTAGCATTTTTTTTCTCCTTCTTTTCTCTCCAACCACTGAATGTATGAACCTTGAGGTACCACACTGGCGTAAAGTCCTTAAGAAGTAAAATTTCCTTTTTTTTTAAAATCGACGGTCCATGGGGCAAGTGTTTCTGTGACCTCGGCCTATCAAGAGATAGTGTGGCCAGCACAATGCCCAGCCGCCTTTACTTTCCCTAACGTTTTTTAGCTGATTGGACACAGGGACTTAATATTGACTTGAACCCGGATTCGGGTTAACAGTCTAGCGCTCTACCGCTAGACTACACCGCAACAGTAATTTATTAACGTAAAATGGATGAAAATATGTTTCAACAAGCGTTCACACACTAAGAAGTATTCATTAATTATAAAACTGCGTTGAATGACCCGCCTAAATATAAATTTATAAATTTAAAAAAAAAAAAAAAACGTTTTCTATTTATAAACCGGTATGACGAACCAACCAACACCGACCAAAAGTGTTGTAGATACCACACATACAGCGGTACATGACTCCCGCGGCTATTGATTTAGCCGATATGCATGACTGGTGGCTGTCAGTCAAAGTGGTCACGCTATTTGACTCTGGGTGTGTGAGAACGTCCGTTTTTATTTGCCTTCAAACCTTTTTAAAAAATTACAAATAAATGGGCCCCAATTGTGTTATACAATGTTGATTTTCTCTCCGCGTCTATATGGAATAAAAAATTCAAAATGAAAACTTAAGATTTTATTTTATTTTTATTTCCCCCTCTTTCTATGTAGTGGGTTATTCAGTTTATTCAGTTTATTCAGTACCACTGGGCTAGCAACCTTCACCTTGGTTGCGCCCCTTTGTTGCACCCCGTTCTGTTATCAGCTGACGCGCCCACTCCGTGTTGTGACGGGCAGGGCACGATCGTGACTAGTTTCGAGTAGTCTCCCTTGGTAGAAGTCTCCATACTGCCCTCCCCTTACCTCTTTGTCATCGAAACAAAGACTGTGATTTCAAACACATTATTCTCATGTGTAATATGGCTGATATTTATCTATGTTAAATTTATCATATGTAAATCACGGTGGTGATTTTACATTAAAACTTAAGAAATGGGACTTAAGTACTGGCTACTTAAAATCCTATTTATGGCATGCATAGGTTAAGCCAGTGCAGCAAATAATGTAATTTAACAAGTAACAAAAATAAAAAAAATAAAATCTAACGACACTCTATAGATAAAAAAATGCGCAGAAAATCGCACCCACTTAACACTTGAGAAAGCTTTTAACATATTTTACGACGAGTTAATGAGTACCTAGCGAAAGTTCCTGCGTGTAACCCAAGACGAGTCTCTTCTCTCTAAACCTTCACCCCATCCCATCCTGTGGTTACCCTAGCGACCCGGCGTTATAGCGCTTGGTAGTTTTAGTCATATCATTGTTGCTATGGAGATGACAAACACCTAGAGATCGTGTAATATTGGGAGCAGGAGGGACGATCTGTAGTGATCCACGGGATAGAGAATTGCCGTCAACGTTATGCTGGGATGTAGAAGTAAATCAAATGATGTTTAAATGGGGTGATAGGAGGCGATGAACTCATAATAGAGAAGTGTTTCATTAAGGGGATGGGGTGAAACAATTTAAAACCTCCCCCCCCCCCTCGCCCGAAAAAACAAAAAAATATATAATTTATATAGGAAATACATCCATTGACCTTTGCCCCCATCTTCGGAAGTTTAAAGTTTCGACACCGGAAATTTTAACCCCCCCCCCCCCCATCCCCATGGAGAAGAACAAACTGCCCTTGAGAAATGAAATTTTCTAGGTTTTACTTTGTAAAGGTACCATACTTCCGCTGTTTTAAACCTCTAAATGAACACATTTGATTCTCTTAATAATCCCAACAGTCAACCAACAGCTTATAAACGATATTTCATGATATTTAGTACAGTACTAAAGCTCGTCAATAAAAACCGTTACCGTTAGTGTTGCCAAGGTTACTGTAGGTTTACAATAACCTTACTGGTCAGCATTACTAAGGTCAGTGAACATCATAAATTTAAGGGACCATCAAGGCCACGGTCTACCTTCAACTGTTCAACAATATTTCATGTTCTCTTATACAAATTATGCTCGTGAATGAAAACCGTTATCGTTTGTGTTGCCAAGGTTACTGTAGGTTTACAATAACCTTACGGGTCAGCTTCACTAAGGTCAGTGAACATCATAAATTTAAAGGACCATCAAGGTCACCGGTCCTCTGGATAGCAGCGACCGCAATGAATCAACGTGTCCATCTAGAGAACGTCATTGTAATCCTGAGCATTGTTAAAGTTCGTTACATCATCCATCACCAAGCAGGACAAAATTTATGAGTTTCATAAAAAGGCCGGTGAAATATAAGTTGCGTGGAGACGAAGACACCACGTGGTTCCCGTTGACATTTCCTCCTGTCAAACAGAGGGAGGCACCTCAGCTACGTCAATGCCCTTGGTGCCGTACTCTATGGGCATGTGATGTATGCAGATATCTCGCAGATGGAATAAGCACTGGCATCTGTATGCATGTCACTTCCGGTGCCTGCTGGTAATAAATTACAGACGGGAGAAAATAAACTGAAACGAAATTGGATGCACTTTTTGTATAACAAAAGGGGCGCGGGTGTGGGGGATTATTGATATAAGCTAAATTTTTGTTTGCGGTGACGAGTTTGTGGGATCTGTGTGGGTGTGTGGTGTCAGAAATGTGTGAGAGTCCACAAACGTTGTGGGTGTTTGTAAAAGTGTGTTGGCGTTTGTAAAAACGGTGGATATTTATAGAAAGTTGTTGTTGGGGGGGGGGGTGGTTGATAGAAATTATGAGTGTTTGTTGAAAGTGTGTGGGTATTTTTTGAAACAGTGGATGTTTGTAGAAAGTGTATGTGTTTGTGGGGTGGAGGTGGTGAAAGGCATAATGGGTATTTGTTGAAAGTTTGAGAGTGCTTGTAGACATATTGTAGAGCGTGAAGGGGTAAGCCAGTGTTTGAGCGGGGGGGGGGGGGGGGGGGGGGGGGAAGGTTGTATTCAGCATTTAGGGGTTTGTTTAAAATATGTGTAAGTTTGTAGAAAGTGTGTGATAATTTTAAAAGATATGCGTGTTTTATTTTTAATTTTTTAATTTTAATTTATTTTTATTTTTTTGCGTTTGAGAAAGAGTGAAGGAATGTTTTGACAGTATATTATCGAAGTCTTTAGAAAGTGTGTGAGAGTAAATAAATTTCCTATTGCGCAATACTAATCTCTATCATGCAGGAATGTTAATCTTGTATGAGAAGTAAAAAAAGTAAATCAATTTCCTTACAATTCAGTGTATAGAGATTTTCTAAACGAAATGCAGTTTGGATTGATTTTCAAGCGGCGAAGATGTGTGTATGTGTGGTGAAAATAATCGTTTTTATAATTTGTCGCGACAAAGTGTTACCGTTTTTGTTTCAGTCTAGTTTCAGCCGGTTTCTTTTTAATTATTTATTTGTTTAATCAATTAATCATTAGCTTGATAGGCGACAATCGTTTAAGTTACGGAGTTTAGTAGATTTTTTAAATGAGTACGATCAGTTTAAAAGCGGGGGTTGGGCGGCGGGGTTAAATGAGTTGTCACCCTTTTTATTTAATTTTATTTTATATTTATTTTTAGAAATGTTGTAACCTGAAGTTAGTATCAGAGCGCACCGTAACCTTGAACCACATCGAACAGTTCTATGATTTTATGTTACGCAAACTCCCCCCCCCCTTTCCGTCCCTAAAGTAGTCCCCCCCACCCTCCATCAAGAGATCGTGATTTAATGTTTACTTGTGTGTTTAACGCCAAAATATTACTAGACCCCCCGGGCTGTTTATTACATTAATTAATGTCGCGCATTGTTATCATTAGTAATTAATTACATGCTGATTTGTTTTTATTCGCCGCTCGTTAATATATGACCAGGTAAAAAAAATTAAGAAAAAAATAAATCCTTTCTTTTTGTCAGATAAGTTTTTTTTTTAAATCTTTTTCTTACGTCACGGAGAGGTGAATAACAGACCCTTGACATTCTTAAATAGATCCTTTGTCCGGGGCGGTGTATCATTCATTAACGAAGAGGAAATTCGACACTAATTAACCCAGTGATTACTAATGACCGACCACACGAGGCTGCTTAAAAATGTACACACACACAAAATACAGGTTGTGACGTAGAAGTACCTATTCCTGTCTAGCTCGTTATTTCCCTTGCCTATAGGTTGTCTCCCATTTCTCACGATTGCTGTGTTTTTAATTAACTCAGGATCAATGAAAAGAACAACGTGTCTTTTTGTTTCGTTTCTTGTGACATTACACTAACTTTTTTTTTACTTCCCACGGTGAATACGTCATCCTGTGTCGTCACATCCTGGTCACCAGACATGTTTTTCTCTGGGTTTTTTTTCCTCTTTTTTTTTCATTCAATGTGTCTCTTTAAAAAAAAATGAGTTCATCGAAATCTATGCCTCTCCTAATAATTGTGTTATTATATCGATGCCCAAGATCTGATGCTAAGGAATATCTAATTATTGGCTGTGACATCAATTTTAGCTTGAGATTATCATCCCCCCCCCCTTCTGTAAGCCAATCTCGTTAGTTGTTCGACCTAATTAATTAAATTAGTGCCCGCGCCATGACCTGTGTTTGTTTCATGTACACGGCAACGGTGTCTAACCCAGGGTCCAGCTTTATGTTGTGTTTTATTTCACTCCCCATGGGACTTACCCCATGTACAAAGACTTGATTAGGGTTAGGGCTCTGGTGAGTCACTGCTCTGTTCTAATTACAGGTCAATGATCTATAAACAGCAGTGTGTCTTCCAGACTTTTTTCTTCCGGGGGGGGGCACTTGATATATTCGGGGGGGGGGGGGACACTGGCAAAAGTATTTAAAATATATATTTTCTATATAAATTCCATTTCGTTCGGGAGGGGGGGGGGGCGGTAGACTTTATTCGCCGCCCCCTACCCCCCCCCCCCCCACCCTGATAAACAGGGGTCACACAGCGCAATTTTAGCATTTATTTTCAGTTTGCTTTGAAATTATTTAAAAACTAATTAAATTAAATTCCAATTAGGGCAAATTATTTTCTCACCTTTAGCCATGCTCACGAACATAAACATACAAATCTGAGCCGTTATACGCACATTAAACATAAACTTCAACCATGCATATACACATAGTAGCAAAACTGAAGATGCGGACGTACTATGTTATAAAATGAATTTATTTCCACCTTCAACGTAGACCAACACAATTATTGTGAAATTTCCTCAGAAATTAGGCCTTTAAAAATAATTATGTAATGTACATGGCGGTAATTCATTTAAAATTTTAGGACAACTAAAAAATAGACATGTTTTTGTTTTGCCATGTCGTATCGGTCTACTTCAAGGCTACAAAGTTGGTAAATATTTTGTAAATTCGAGTAGCATACATGTTTGTTTAGGTAAGCGTTAAAATAGATTAACCGCACTAAAAATTGCTTGTAAACAAAACGGTTCAGCCACGTTTAACTATACTTAATCATAGACGTGGGAGAAGTTGAATAATAAATTTGGTAAACAAAATTTGAATATCTGTATAGTGCTGAAAAATCTAAGGGCGATTACTCTTTGTTTTCGCTTTTGTTTTTTAACTTTATGGTTCTTTATGGCGGATGATTAATCACATAAAGTTGTTGTTGAAGCACAAAAGCACTTAAGTTTGAGAAAAATATTCTTCCTCGCGACACGAAGACAAAAACTAATAAATAAATTGCATAAAGAATAGCATGGTTAGAGTTTATAAGTGTCGCTAAATATAGCAGTATAATTTATTCATACTTACAAAGTTTCGGAGCAGGCAGTCCATTGAAACATGCCTTGGGGCCTTTACTCCCCACTCCCCCGATAGTTTCAGGTACCTATTAAAGCTGGGTGGACTCAGGGAAGTCCTAGGAAATTGAAATATGACACTATTATATAATCATACTGTAAGAAAACTTTCAGAGCAGACAGTCCATTGAGACATGCCCTGGGGCCTTTACTCTCTCTCACCCCCCCCCCCCCCCCCCCCACGATCAGATTGAGGTATCTATTAAAGCTGTGTTAACTCATAAAAGTCCTATGAAATTGAAATATAGTCATACTTTAAGCAAAGTTTTCAAGCAGACAGACAGTTCATTGATACATGCCTTGCGGCCTTTACTCCCCCCCCCCCCCTAACGATTAGATTCAGGTACCTATTAAAGCTGGGTGAACTCAGGGAAGTCCTATGGAAATCGAAATATAGTCATGCTTTAAGCAAACTTTTCAAACAGACCGACAGTCCAAAGATACATGCCTTGGGGCCTTTACTCTCTCTCATCTCATCCCCCCCCCCACACACACACGATCAGATTGAGGTACCAATTAAAGCTGGGTGAACTCATGAAAGTCCTATGAAAATTGAAATGCAGTCATACTTTAAGTAAACTTTTCAAGCAGACAGACAGTTCATTGATACATGCCTTGCGGCCTTAACTTGCCCCCTATCAAAGCTGGGTTGACTCACTGAAGTCCTACACAATTGAGCTTGTGGACTAATATCAATGTTGAATAATTCTAAGCTGGATGAACTCTACGAGATTTTGTAACTTGAATAGAACGAAAAGAATATCTAATGGCGCTTTTAGTGGGACTATGAGACGTGTTCCAAATTGACGTGTCTTCATTATTTCTAACCCAAACAAAGCCATATTACAATGCAAAGATTATAAATTATGCTTACGTAAAATGTTTAGCATATAAGTTTTAGTTTTGAATTTTACAATAAGTAGGGAGGGGGGGGGGGCGACATAGCCTCAGAGGCTTAGCGACCCTTCCCGGCGCCCGGGGACATACTTTCAATTTGGCGCCCCCTTGGGAGCAAATTTTCGATTTGCACCCCCCCCCCTCGAACTTTTCATTTGCACCCCCCCTCAAACTTTCAATTTGGCGCCCCCCCTAAGGTCGGCGCCCGGGGACATATGTCCCCCCGCCCCCGCGCCCCCCCCCCCCCCCCCCCCTCGCTACGCTACTGCATAGCCTACAGCACTACACTGCTAACCCGAAAGTCTCGAGTTTGAATCCGGGTTCAGATCGGTATAACTTCCGTAATTCCACCCAGCTATGATGGGTACCTGAATCGCTTTAATCGAAACAAAAGTGGCTGGGCACAGTGCTGACTACATTATCCCCTTGGATGCCGAGGTCATTGAAATGGTTGAACTATGCTTATCTACCCCCACGTGTCTTGGACACAACACAAAAGGGGAAATTCGATTAGTGTGTGGGGGGGGGTAAGTAAAGTACACGAAAGTACACCTTGCTCTTTAAAAATGTACACCTTTTTATTTCATATTTGGAATGTTTTCATTTGGTGTGTTACTGGGTCTTTGTCGCAGCGTATCAATGGGGTGGGGGGGGGGGTGGGGGGGGGGGGTGGAGCGGGTATATAACAGCGGATGTGACGCCCATTAAATGATGTGTTATATAATAAAAACACGGTAGGATCCGCTTCTTGAGTTACAGGTGTTGAATTTTTTAAATGGTGGTGGGTGGCAGAGGTTGACTGGGTAGGTGAAATATTCGTGTTATAAAAGCATTTTAGCAGATGGCTACTTGTCTGTTATGTATTCAAGTAATACAAGTATTTTAGCAGATGACTGCGTTTCTGTTATGTATTCGTTTTATAATGTTACCCAAGTATTTTAGAAGATAACTGCGAATATGCTATGTATTTGTGTTATAATGTTATGCAAGTATTTTAGCAGATGACTGCGTATATGTTATGTATTCAGGTTAAACAATCATTTTGGCAAATGGCTGCCTATATACAATGTATTCAGGTTAAATAAGTATTTAACAATGGGACGGCGTGGCCTAGCGGTGGCGCTTTATACTGCTAATCCGATAGTTTCGAGTTTGAATCCCGAGTTCAAGCTAGTGGAACGTTCCTAAGTCTACCCAACTCTGATGGATACCTAACTCACGTTAGTCAAGAAACATATGAACTCCACCTTATCTGCCAACGAATCGTTAGGTCTAAAGAGGAATCTTTGCTTTTTTTAAAGTATTTAACAGACAACTGCGTATCTGTTATAATGTTATACACGTATTTTAGCAGATGATTGCATATATGTTATATATTCAAGTTATACAAGCATTTTAGCGAATGACTGGGTATATGCTATGTATTCATGTTATACAAGTATTTAACGGATGACTGCGTGTCTGTTATATATTCGTGTTACAACGTTACACAAGCACTCTAGCAGATGAGTGCATGACAATCACATATCCCAAATTAAGCTGTAATTCCTTATCTAGTCGAAACGCTGGCTTGGGTAGAATAAAAAAAAAACAATTATGCTTCTCTGCTTTATAATTAAGGGGTTGAATTGTTTAGGATTTAGCGTTTAAGTTGTGCGATTATGCTTTAATTGTGCTTTATAATTAAAATGTTTAATCGTTTAGGATTTAGCGTTTAAGTTTTGTGATTAGGATCCTGGTTCTCTAGGGTGTTTTCACATTTTTATAATGAATTGGTTATCTTTTTGCGTGTTAGGGTTAATTAAACATTCTTCACAGCTAACTCATGTGATTATACGACGCTATTTCGGGCACCCAGTAAAACTCCTGCCTTTAATCCAACAGCTTTACACAGTGTTGTGTTTTTCATCACACAGCTGTACACAGTGTTGTGTTTTTCATCACACAGCTGTACACAGTGTTGTGTTTTTCATCACACAGCTGTACACAGTGTTGTGTTTTTCATCACACAGCTTTACACAGTGTTGTGTCTTTCATCACACACCTTTACACAGTGTTGTTCTCCAACACACAGCTTTACACCGTGTTGTATTATTCAACAAACCATTTTACTTTTTTTGTATTATAAAAAGACTCCAATAAAAGCAATTTTTGAAAGTCATACTTTGTAAATGGGACGGAGTGGTTTAACGGTAGAGAGCTGGACTACAAACCCGTAATCTCGAGTTCGAATCTGGGTTCAAGTCAGTAGACCGTCGCTGAGTCCACCCAACTCTGATGGGTACCTAACTCACATTAGGGGAAGTAAAGGCGGCTGGGCATAGTGCTGACCACACTATCTCTTCATATGCCGAGGTCACAGAAACAAGTGAACTCTACTTCACTTGCCCTATAGACCGTCATTTGTGAAAAGGGAACTTTACTACTACTTTACTATACTTTGTAACTATTTCGTTCTAGTAAGTTAAATTGTGATATAAGTAGCCCTGCATATAAGTAGGATAACTTCATATCACGTTGCCGATAGAATGCTTTAATAACGATGTTTATATTGTGTTTAGTGCTGCACATTATGCTGATATTGCTGAAGCCATTACCTTGCTATTCCGCGAACGTTAATTAATTTACCTTCTAATGAACGCGAACTTTCGCATGTAAAGGACCGGAGTACTCTAAGGGGAAGTACTCGTAAAAAAGGGAAAGTAATCGTAAAAAAGGGGAGAGTAATCGGAAAAAAGGGAAAGTAATCGTAAAAAAAAAGGAATGCAATCGCAAACAAGGGGAAGTAATTGTTATAAAGGAGAAGCAATCAGGTTTGCAGGTGATGATACGGCGCACACATGCGCTCACGATGGATCTCGCTGGAGTAAGATAGCAGGTCGTGAGTATAAAAGTCACTTCCAGTCGTCTGCCGATGCTGATGTTAAAGCACAGATTGCACGTACAGACACGATGATGCAATGGTTCCAGAACGGGGTATTTTTAGTTGTTTTTTTTTTCGCCTTGCAAGATGTAGAACTTTAAAAAGGTTAGTCTATTTATGTGCGGGGTAAGTTGAATAAGGGCGTAAGTTGTGATGATAATGGGAGGGTGGGGGGAGGGTGGATTGGAGGGGGGTGCTGACGTCAGACGTAATCTGGCTAGACTCTCGGCAGATGGCGCGGCGGTTATCAGCAGACGTGTGATGTGAAGTGTAACAACGGTGTTACGTTCTACAAGTGGACAGATTTTTCTGGCGTTGCGGGCTGAAGGGGGAAAATAGTGGTAGAACATTCTGGCAAGTCAAGTTGTATTGTCTGATAACAGACGTTGAGAATGTTGTCATGCTTTAAAGCAGCCCAGATTTTTTAAACTGGAATTTATCATGAAAAAATGTAGTACCTTAAGTGGTTATTTTTGTTTTTTAAATTCATGTTATTAATACAATACAATGTGTGATACTTAAACTTAACATCTAAATTAAAGTTGGAAATCAGTATAGGGTAGAACTTGCGATTATTTACCCAGAATATTCGAGTTCGAATCCAATGTTAGATCAATGTTATGATTAGACGTAAGATTATGGGGGGTCACAAGAACTCTACTTCATCTGCAATATGGGCCTCCTAGATAGTCTACTTAACATACCCACTGCATAGTCAGCTTCAACTCAATAACTGTTGCATTAATTTACGTGATACATCTCCGTTTTCTCAAATGTAGTCATATTTTAAACTGAAAAATAATGTATACATTTGTATAACTATTAGATACAAAATAATTGATTGCATAAAAGCTCTACGACTCATGAATTATTATGTCAGTTTCCACGGGCTATTAACTGCTATTTTTAATCAATAAACCATGACATTCCGTTCATATAAGTTTAGTGAAGTGTGCCAAATTAAAATGCAAGTATTAAATGGTTAAATGTAAAATATGCTCAGTGGTCTATTTTCAATAACATGACTTGAAAGCTGTTTGTTGGTGTAGAACTGCGCAAAGGGAGAGCACTTGATCAAAGGGCGATCACCAACGTTGTACAACCTTTCAACACTTTGTATGTTCGTGTTCTTTGTTAATGTATACCACAAGCTCAAAGCTTTAGATAGATGGGATAACATGAGTTCTGTCTTCTTGTTTACATTCGTATCTATATTAAACACATTTCAGTTAAGGGATGTCCGTTATTATCTTCTTCAATGTTATTTGCATGTCGAAGACACAATATAACCCCACTTGATTTTTGCAAGTATGCAATTATTTTCTCTGCAATGGTGTATAATGTGTCCAAGGTTTGATGTTTTAGTTAGTGCGCCATCAAAACTCAAATCTGTATCAATATTTTACGATACAAGCTGTTAGTATTTTAAGTCTCATTAACTTGATATCGAACGATCACAATGCAAAGCCCTAGAACTATTGCCATCCCAATCTACTTCTTAGTCGTAAAAGTAAGTACTTTCCTTTTTTAACTTTAACGTCCATGGGCAAGTGAAGTGACATCGGCATATAAAGAGATAATGTGGTACGCACTTTGCCCAGCCGTCTTTACTCTCCCTAACGTGTGTTAGATACCCATTAGAGCTGAGTTGGCTCAGTTGATTGGAACCCACGCCGTCCTATTTTCTGTATCGTACCGAAGAGTTTTTAGTAGTATATTACTATGCTTAAATTAATGCTGACCATAACACTAAACATCCATAACCGGCACTATTCCCATTCCTATACAAGTATTTCGGGCAGAAAAACTCACAACCACCGAGTATTGCTATCTTGACTCAAGTGGTCGAGTCGGCAAAAAGCTCATGGTTGATAAATTCGAAAAAGTCTCGAGTTCAAACCCACTGGCAGATAAATCTCGATCCCTTTCAACACAAAAAAATTAAGAACGAAGAAGAAGACTCAAGTATCGAAAACTATTACACCGTGTGGAGCACTTTTAAAGTTTCGTTTAACCAGATTTTTACTTTGATTTAATTAGCCAGCTGACAACTTTATTACTGAACCAATTAACCTCGACTATAAACAAGCAGACATACATCAAGCTTGCAACAATATGCTTGCAACACACATGCACCGAAGATTTATCGCTTGTTAAAGTACACGCCTCTTGCATAAGCACTCACTCTTAGGTGAGTTTTTTTTTTCGTTTTACCACCCGCGTGAGTACCATCAGTGCGCATGTCTGGCTTTGAGGTCGATAATCGACCTTCACCTTGTAACCCTTTGTATCTCTGTTACAAATCTTCTTTCTGCTACCAGCATCCCTGGGGGTTAAAGGTCAGACTCCCTGTACTGTCTCCTGGACTAGATTACGCCTGCTCTATCTTGAGGACCGTTCTGATGTTAAATTACTATGGCGGCGTACATAGAGAAATAAGTCCGGAAATCAAATGGAATAAAGTAAAATGTTATCTTTTGGCGACTAGCTAGAAAAACGTATGGTTGAAAAGTAAACGGTGGGTTATGTTAATTAAGATGTTTTTATACCGTTGAGAATATTGCGAAATATTTAGAAAATCATTGGGTTCCCTACAAATAATAAGCTTATATATATATATATATATATATATATATATATATATATATATATATATATATATATATATATATATATATATATATATATATATATATATATATGTATAAAATGTGTTGTGGAACAGAATAACAGGAAGTCTGCAGTAAAAAATACTTCCCTTCCACTCATATGCAGGAGATTATCATAATTATTGCCTCCCCTGAAATGGCCTTACTTCCCCTTGCTATCCAATACGACATGATGAATCCTCTCGTGGAAATGTTCCAGAAATCATAAAAATCATGGCCGGCTGTTGGCCAGAATTGTTGGCATCGAAGGTCACGTGATCGTAACTATTCGGACAGCCACTTTATCAACGGCTCTACGTGAGTCCTTAAACGAGTGCTCACTTTCAAGGGTGTAAAGACAGTCAAATAAAGCGTTGTGTAGGTCTTGTACGGGGATGTTTGTGTCGTAAAAAAATATTTTTGACATGCGTCGTACGATCGTGTTGTGGAAGGTGGCAGTTTCAAAGATGATACTTATTACCTTGACCTTGGTATTGAATTCACGTGGGGCGCATGCGCAATGGGATGCTGCAGAATTCCAGGATTCTTGTGTCAGCTAGTTGCGGTAATGGAAGACGAAGTCTGAGCATGTTATCTGCTCACCCTCCTATCATTTGCGTTGTTTGTTTGTAAAAACCTGAAGGTGATCTTATTATATAATTACTAGTACTTTAGTCCTATCCAAGTTTTTTGTTCTTTTGTACTTACTTTAGTTGAATACATAGTTACAACTAATGAAGTTTTGTAACTATTGGCAGTTAACACTCAACAATGGTCAGTTTAAATCACCTACAATAGACTACATTCAACTATAAGACAATCACTAGTAGTTATATACAATTAATTATATACTATTCAGTTAGCACTTTTATAATAGCAGTTACCTTCATGGTTTCGCCAGAATTTAGTTTGTAAATGTAGAGATATGCGTTATACTAATATCCAGTAATGGCACCATTATAACACCGTCTTAAAAAAGTGGGTGTTAGATTATGGTAAGTTTACTAGAAAACAATATGAGTTGATAAAATAAATGCTAACCCTAACCCTAGTCCTTCGACAGCCCTAACCTTTATTTCTTACTAAAAACTAAACCATAAACACCTAACTCACCTATTTTCGATAGATTATTATTGAACATCGGAAATACCAATACAACTAAATCATACTAAATGTGCTCCGCGTGGAGTTTTTTTAGTACATATCCACAGAGTAAGTTTCCAACTCGTAAATCTCTATCATAAAACATAATGTCCTCATTGTAAATATATGTCAAATCAATACTGAAAACCTCCCATAAATGTCTCCTCATTTTGAATGAACATAGATTGCCCAAGACATTTTGCACTTTGCGTACCAGAAATAAAATTATTCATGATGTCGCTGTTTCCATGGTATTCAGTTTAGATTTGTCTAGTTTAGGAGAAATGGAAAAGGGAAGGAAATGATGGGACGGAGTAGACTAGGTATTATATGTGTCTGATAAATATGTCCAAAGATGTTTCTGTAGCCTTCATGGTTCACAAAACATATGTAGAGGGCGTGGGGGGGGGGGGGGGGGGGGGGCGAGGGGGGAGAAAAAGGGAGTAAAAATAGACCTAAGAAAAAATATTTCAGTTCTTTCTCTGCTTGTGGATTAATATCGATGTGTTTTTTTTCTGATTGGACCGTTGTTTGTATTCGTGAGAGTTATTGCCCTTTGCGTGTTCAGTACCAAAGGGGGACAATCTTAATATGGCGCCACTCAAGAAGGGGAGGTAATAAGTCTATCAGAGAAAATGGTACTGGTTGAGATGGCTTGAAATAGAAGTAAGAGAGTCTTAGAGTGGTGGTGGTGAGGTCGCTTAGGTCCCCCAGGGACGTATCTGTACCCCTCCAAGCCCCGGGGCTAAATATTCACTTGTCAGTGGTCTGTTTGTTTGGTCATATCCCATCAACTGGAGAGTGACTGATTGTTTCTTATCCCTCTTTGGGATTCTTATTACATAGCTCTTTAAGACGTATTCAATTCTTATTACCTCTTGTAATTAGATTCTTATTACATAGCTATTTAAGTCGTATTGGATTCTTATTACATCTTGTAATTAGATTCTTATTACATAGCTATTTAAGTCGTATTGGATTCTTATTACATCTTGTAATTAGATTCTTATTACATACCACTTTAAGTCTTGATGGGATCCTTATTACATAACTCTTTGTAAGTCTTGGTTGGATTCTTATTACATAACTCTTTGTAAGTCTAGGTGGGATCCTTATTACATAACTCTTTGTAATTCTTGGTGGGATTCTTATTACATAACTCTTTGTAATTCTTGATGGGATCCTTATTACATAACTCTTTGTAAGTCTTGGTGGGATCCTTATTATATAACTCTTTGTAAGTCTTGGTGGGATTCTTATTATATAACTCTTTGTAAGTCTTGGTGGGATTCTTATTACATAACTCTTTGTAAGTCTTGGTGGGATTCTTATTACATAACTCTTTGTAAGTCTTGGTGGGATTCTTATTACATAACTCTTTGTAAGTCTTGGTGGGATTCTTATTATATAACTCTTTGTAAGTCTTGGTGGGATTCTTATTATATAACTCTTTGTAAGTCTTGGTGGGATTCTTATTATATAACTCTTTGTAAGTCTTGGTGGGATTCTTATTATATACCTCCTTGTAATTAACCGTCTCAGTAATACAGGACATAGTCTCATGAACAACACAGCGTCAGGCACTACGTTTAAGTAAAGATTCCTCTTTAGACCTAACGATCCATTGGGCAGATGAAGTGGAGTTCATTTGTTTCTTGGCCTCGGCATATAAAGGGATAATGTGGTCAGCACTATGCCCAGCTGCCTTTACTTTCCTTAACGTGAGTTAGATACCCATCAGAGTTGGGTGGAATCATAGACGTTCTACCAACTTGAACCCGGACTCGAAATTGAAACTATCGGGTTAGCAGTCTAGCGCTCCACCTCTAGGCCACGCCGTCCCATAAACTCTACGTTTAGCTGTTATTTAAATTATATCTTAGCTACATGCTAAAACTCCAATCTAAAACCTTGTCTGAATGAGCTGTTAACTACATGTCCAACTAAATGTTTACCGTACCATATCAACGTGTGCAGCGTACGTCATCTCTATATCCTTTGTTTGTTTAGCAGCACTCGAAAGAAAGGGAGATAAACTCGCTCCCCTTCCCAACATTGACAAGGGGAGATAATAGCAGCAACCTCCTTTTTTTATTAGAATGTCATGTAAACAAACAAAATGTCAGTCGTTGCCTGATGTCTAGTAAGTGTATACCTTGTGTGTATCAGGTATACTGTACTTATTCTACTTTTTTGTATATTAGGTATACTGTAATTATTCTACTTTTTTTGTATATTTGATATACTGTACTTATCCTACATTTCTTTTTCAATCTTACCTGAGTAAAAATTAAAAGATTGATCTATGATTAACGAAATCCAAGGCGCTACTCTCTACTTTCATATCTGACATTTCTTAATGAGATAAACCTCAAATTTGGCTTCCCCCCCCCCCCCCCCCCTTGAGTTTTGAATCATATACTTACATTAGCTTCTACACCTTTCCTTGTCAGTAATGTCTTGTTTTTAGAGATGAAGTGCGCTCCAGATGGTTCCCGTCATTAGTTTTAAAAACCCAATGATTTAGTAATTCACATTAATAAAATATGCTTAGCACGTCCCAACGTGTCATTTCATTTACAAAATTCTTGACCCATCCAAGTTTAAGATTTCAGATACATTAATGCTAGAATTCCTTACCTGTCCGGCATAAATCATGAATCATCACAGTCTTCTCGGTATAAACCCATGAACTGAGAACCCCGACTTATTACGGACTTAGAACCCCGCACCTGTCCAGCTCCAGTCCCTTAAAAACCCCTAGACACAACCCCTAACTTGACGAACTTAGAACCGCTGACCTGTCCAGCTTTAGTCCCATAAGAACCCCTTTGATACAACCCCCTTACTTCGCAGACCTAGGACCCCTGGACACACCTCTCACCTTACGTACTTAGAACCCTTACGTACTCTTATAAAACCCCAACCTGGACACAACCCCTAAGTTGACGTACTTAGAATCCCTGACCTGTCCAGCTTCAGCCTCTGATAACACCCCACTCTTGATACAACCCCTGACCTCACGAACCTAGAACCCCTGGACACAACCCCTGACCTCACGAACCTAGAACCCCTGGACACAACCCCTGACCTCACGAACCTAGAACCCCTGGACCTAAGACCTGACCTTATGGACCTAGAACCCCTGGACCTAAGACCTGACCTTATGGACCTAGAATCCCTGGACACAGCCCTGACCCCACGGACCTAGAACCCCTGGACACTACCCTGACCTCACGGACCTAGAACCCCTGGACCTAAGACCTGTTCCCCCGCCTCAGGAAAAAGCCCCGCACACGTCCAGTGTAATTTAGGCCAGGGGTCGTGACCGACCTATATCCGTAGCTCAGCAGTGATTCATAAACTGTTGAACTACCTGGAGACGTAGTGCAACCCCCCCCCCCCCCCCAACCCACCCCTCTCCCCCATACTGCTTGGTTTAATTTTCCCAAGGAAAGAAACGGCGTTTGAAGAAATTTTTAAGTAATGAGTATTAGGCAGTGCGGAAATTAAGGCTAAATATAAATTTTCGCTAATTACTTCTGAAATTTTGTCTAATTAACTTTGTAGTCAACACCAAAAAAAAAAAGTCTAGTAAATATCTTTTATCACGACCTCATGCAAAATCTTTTATATAAAGAATTCAAAAAGTTAGGATAAATATACTTATTTAGCTTGGCTGTCTTGGATATTTCAGTAGATCTGGAAATAATTTCTAAAATAACCTCGAAAGGTTTTCGACCCCTCTTAATATAGGTGGTGTTTAAAATGGGACGTAATTTGTCTGTAGACTGTGTAATCTTTTCTTGGTTTTGTCTTGGTGGTGAAAGCTATGATTAACTCCAAGACCCCCCCCCCCTTCCCCCCCCCCCCCCACCCCTAATTCATATTCCCTTAGCGAAAAAGGAATTGGACAAGCGAGAAAAGGATATGGAGCTAATTTTGGGTTAGAGTTTATGAAATGGTGTGTTTCCTTTTCAGTCACATTGTTAATAAAGTATTTCTTGTTTTTTTAATTCTAACCTAAAAGGATTTCAACTATTATTTTTGTCTGGATTTAAATATTAGCGAGTGATGCCATTGTCAAACTAGATAATGCGCAAAAGCTAGAGTCTAAACCAAAAACTAAACTAGATAATGCGCAATAGCTAGTCTAAACCAAAAACTAAACTAGATAATGCGCAATAGCTAGAGTCTAAACCAAAAACTAGATAATGAGCAATAGCTAGAGTCTAAACCAAAAACTAGATAATGAGCAATAGCTAGAGTCTAAACCAGAAACTAGATAATGAGCAATAGCTAGTCTAAACCAAAAACTAGATAATACGCAATAGCTAGAATCTAAACCAACATATTTACGTAAAATGACGCAAATCCTGCCTGAAAACAAAAGATGGTACCCATCCAACATCTATTGTCAGGCGATCAAGTCTACGCCTGGCAGTGACACACATCAAGATGTGTAGACATCATGATAAGTACACATCCTGATGTTTAACTACGTCACGCCATTGTGTTTTTTGTTTGTTTGGTTTTCAAAATTCGAGGCTATCTGACAGGGCCGATAACCACTGTTGGCATGTTGACGTCACAAGAAAAAGTGACATTTTGTCGAGATTTTTTTTCTCCCTTCTTTTAAAGAGAGTGCCACGTCTTGTAATTTTACCCCCAACTCCATGGGCATGGCTACATATTTAGGGGTGACCTTTTAATATTCCATCCCCTTCAAACACATAAACACACCAATTTGGCGTACATTTATTAGCAATAAACAAGATAAATTAATAATATATGAGTAATTATAAAATAATTAGTTTTGATAATTATATTTTTAAATACGTTGTATTTATGCAATTTGTTACGTGATCAATGACGTTGTAGGCTCAAGAATCGCTCGGACACAGCAAGTCTATCCCAGTCTATAAGTCACTATATCCCTGATCTAACCTTATCCTAATCCTAACAGTATTGCCTATCTTACAGAAAGTACACCGGCATTGCCTTAGAAGATCGTAACAGAAATTCTCGTATCGGTTCTATTTCTTTAGACCACTATATTGACTTCAACATGCAATACATAACAACTCTACCAACTTGACCTCTTATCCCCCCCCCCCCCACCCCTCCACTCTTCTACATGACACATACTTTTTTACCCCACATCACGTGATAAACGATTTAGCATACACCGGAAGTGGACCGTCCCTGACCTTGCATATATGTACAAACCCCTCAGCTCTCATGAATAGCAATGTAGCAAAACATGGCCCCTAGGATTAATATGGAGCACGAAGTTTATTTTTAGACATTCCAGCAGCCCGCCTGCGGTTAATGTCCATTTAAGTACATTAGCCAGAGTTCGAATCCAGGGTGGAGGAGCTATTTTTAAACATTTGATGACGTTTCTTTCAGTTCTTTATTAAAGGCAGACTCCACCCCACAAAATACGAAAAAGTAATTTTATTTATATGCCCCCCCCCCCCGACCCCCCTTCTGGAAAATTTCCAACTCCCCCACCCCGGACTATCAATTGTTAAAATAAACCATAGTAATATTCTTCAAGCATTCATATTTTGACAAATAAAACATTAATTTTATAGTACTTAATATTTTCGGAGGGCGGACAAAATTTTCCTGAGGAGGGAGGGTGGGGGCGGACACTTGTAAAACTATCTTTTCTATATAAATTCAATTTCGTTCTAGGGGCGGGGGAAACTCTGAACATTTCTAAGGCTAAGGTAGTGATCGCCAGGGATCACCAGACGGAAAGAACCAAATACATACAATGCTACTGTTGTGATATGGGGTCAAAAGGGCATGACGTTCTCAACTTCCGGTCCTAGATTTTGGTCGAGCGTTGTGCGCGGCCAACTTTACTTGACTCGCTTTTTTAACTCTCTTTAGTTCTCTTTATTGTATTACGTTCAGTAACTCCTGCTAAACTCTTCTCGTATTTCTTACCTCCCCTATTCGTGTCTACTGACTAACGCGAATGTATTACGTCCCTTGAACAAACTCTCCAACGTAAGACTGTTGAACTGGCCGGTCAGCTGATTATAGCCCCTGAAGGGCCAGTTAAAGATCACAGGAGAGACTAAATATAGCAGTGATTATATAGATTAGTGACGTAGTCTAGATGAACTTTTACCAGGTTTCGGATTTACTTTTATGGTGATATAACGAAGACACTAATCTTCAAAATGTCTGCCCAAAGTAGAATGGCTATGATCATCGTACGCCTATAATAAATTTGGTTAGGTTTTCTTTAATTAGATTAAATAAAGTATTCACAAAAGCTCAACGTCGAACACACAGTAACGTTTAGAATATTGTTAATTTTTTAATCACGTAATAAAATGATATTAGTGATATAATAAGCACTTTTAAATGACACCATACTAAAAACGATTAGAATTGTTATAAGCTTGTAAGTTATTGTTTTGGGTTGAGGTTTGAAGCCACGACAAAATGAATTGAACTAGAATATCAGGGGGTTATTGACAGTGAACTATTACGGGAGAGCGCAGTGAAGTTGATAGGGGTCGGCGTGGTCGAGTCGGTAAAGCTCATGGTTGCTAAACCGAAAAGTCTCGAAAAGAACGAAAAAGAAGAAAAAGTACGTTTCCTGTGCGTTGTCGTTTTTTTTAAGCGGATTCCACAAAATTTACATCTAGACGAAGCCAAAATACCAAAAAATGCATCATTTTTGATAATTAAGATATTTTTAAAAATGCTCTGTTAAAAAGAAATATTAATTAATAAGAATAACAAAGTAAATAATTCCAAAGCAAATTTCAGAAACCAAACAAAAACAAACACCCACACAAAAACAAACACCCACACAGTTGTTTACCAGGTTTCTCTTTCCCCCCCCCCCCCCCCCACCGGTGGTGTAAAGTTCAAGCCCCTGATATCGGCCCTAATTAATGGCTACTGCGATTGTAATCAGAACATTAAAGAAACTATTGGAAGGGAGAAACTTTTTTCCCTTTATCATTAAACATAAAAGTTCAGTAAACTATTTTTAGCCTTTTTTTTTTTTTTTTTTTTTTTTTTCTGTTGATGTGATGTGCCGCCTTGCATGCTGTTTAACCCTTTATGCTAATAAACTTCCGTCCTGATAAAGCAAAAAAAAAAAAACAACCGATCAGCCCCCCCCCCCCCTCCCCCATCACCATTACCATCCATCTTGTATTTCAAGGACACGCCACGCCATCAAATCCATCTCGACCACCACTCTCACATCGACAAAGGGCGTTAATTCGTATCGGTTATCGCCCCTTATTGGTTCGTTGTCTCCCCTGTTGGGCGTCCATATCTAGCATTTCTCCAGGTTATTTTTGGTAAAATAATGTGCCCCAAAACATCGGCCTTTCCATCTATTTCTTTTTCTTTTTTTTTTTTTTGGTTCCCATGTTTGCAAATGTCCGTTATTATCCTGGTATCTGTGACGCTAAAAATAGAGCTATGTGTCCAGGCATTCGCTGTCCAATACATGGTTTGTGTGTACATGTGTGGATGTCAATTGCCATTAGTTCCATCTTTTTAAAGAGTCAAGTTCTAGCTTCTTAAAAGCTTTGATTTTCAGACAAAAGAATGCTCATTCTAAAAAACCTCTATAGAGAGAAAAAAAACAAAAATACAAATGAAATGTATCAATGGCATATAAAAGTATTTGATATTAAAAATATCTAGAAATTAATTTCCTTCCACAGGAGAAATGAAATTCGGATTTTTTTGTTAATAGATGGACAGAAATCGACCAATACGCCATTTTTTGGTCTAGTAAAACCGCTATGGACCCAATTTCCACCCTCATATAAATTCTGCAGCAGTAAAGTTTATCACGTTCGTTTAGCTGAGACAAATGTTGAGGTGCAATATGGCATGTAATGTTGTACGTACTCTATGGGTGAAGTGGGGTGTAATGTTGGGATTTTTGTTGTTTGATTTGAAATGTAACATGCACGTAATGTTGTACGTATTCTAGGGGTGAAGTGGGGTGTAATGTTGGGTATTTTATTGTGTTGGATTTGATTCAAATGTAACATGCATGTAATGTTGGGTTTTAAAATATTTTTTTATTTGAAATGTAACATGCATGTAATGGTGTATGTACTATAGGGATGATGTGGCGTGTAATGTTGGGATTTGTGTTGTGTTTGTTTTGAAATGTAACATGCATGTAATGTTGTACGTATTCTAGGGGTGAAGTGGGGTGTACTGTTGGAATTTTTGCTGTGTTTGATTTGAAAAGTAACATGCATGTAATGTTGTATGTACTCGAGGGAGTGTTGTTAGGGTGTGATGTTGGATTTTTTTGTTGTTGTTTGATTTGAAATGTAACATGCATGTAATGTTGGATTTTTTAAATTTGGAATGTAACATGCATGTAATGGTGTATATGAAACATGTGCTAGCCAGATTCTGTTTTTGTAAAATATCGACGTTACCTACAGCAGTATCTATTTTGGTCTACAATGCGATGATTCATCGGGTATTATACTTGTCTATGGAATCTCTTCATTGGTTCTGTGTGGGTAGCACCAAAATTGTCTGGTAAATTGGAATGGTTTATCGCATGAGGGTGAGACCCGGTACGTTCTGTGTGTGTGCGGTAGATGAGCACTCAGTAGCTAACATTTTAGAACCGTCGATATATTCCATCGTTGGGTACTGGCCCACAATTAGACTGGCCCGCCTTACACTGGCCCACCATAAGACTGGCCCAACATTACACTGGCCCAGCATAAGACTGGCCCACCATTACACTGGCCCACTATAAGACTGGCCCACCATTACACTGGCCCACTATAAGACTTGCCCACCATTAGACTGGCCCACCATAAGACTGGCCCACCACTACACTGGCCCACCATTAGACTGGCCCACCATTACATTGGCCCACCATTACACTGGCCCACTATAAGACTTGCCCACCATTAGACTGGCCCACCATAAGACTGGCCCACCACTACAATGGCCCACCATTAGACTGGCCCACCATTACACTGGGCCACCATTACATTGGCCCACCATTACACTGGCCCACCAATACCTTGGCCCACCATTACACTGGCCCACCATTACACTGGCCCATTATTAGACTGACCCACCATTACACTGGCCCACCATTACACTGGCCCACCATTACACAGGCCCACCATCACACTGGCCCACCATAAGACAGGCCCACCATTACACTGGCCCACCATTAGACAGGCCCACCATAATACAAGCACCCAGCTACCTACCTGTCTTCCATCATTGTATACTTGACGTAACCATAAAATCAGGAATGGGTTGGATCAAGAATCCTGACATGCCTTTGTATTGTGAAACTCCCCCCCCCCCCCACTCCCCACCCTCCCTCCCGTCTGTATTCCATCCATTCTTTGCAACACTTCCATTGCCTCTACACCAAGACATACCACATTAAGGCCTTGTGTTTATCTTGATTGTTGTGAGCGTTTTTTCTCCCAGACAACATCTTCCACAGCGGCATGTTTAGACAACTGTCTTGCCTGAATTGGATGCTTTCCCTTTTCTACGAACACCGTGTGTGGTGTTGATTTGCAGCAGCTGTATACTGTATGCGTATGCTGTCGTATGATATTTTGTCAGCTTATATGCATATACTATCGTATGATCTTATTCGTCAGCTTATTCGTATGCAGTTATGTGATCTTTTGTCAGCTCATGCTGTCCTGTGAACTTATATCCACTGTATGCGAATGCTGTCTTTATCTTATGTTTGAAGTTTAGTGTTTAATGTATGTGAGAAAAGACACCCCTCCCCCATAATATACAGACATATATAACATGAATCACGTGGTTTTTTTTTTCATTTTTTTCTGTGGAGAATAGTAGTGCATTAGAGTTATAATATTTTGACCATCTTTAAAAGGATTCTTTACTAATAATGTTTTGACCATCTTTAAAATGATACTTTATTTATAATGTTTTCACTATCTTTAAAAGGATACTTTACTTATAAAGTTTTGAACATCTTTAAAATGATTCTTTACTTATAAAGTTTTGAACATCTTTAAAATGATACTTTTACTTACGAAGTGTTGGCATACCCTTTTCCTTATCGCTCGAACCTCCTTCCCTTTCTGACAACAATACCCACTGATATACGCAAGGCTTGTCTTATGTCTGCCCACCACCCACGCTTTTATATATTCCCCATTAATTTACGAGCTAATGACAAAATCTGATATCAAGTCTAAGACAACGGGGCATTGTTCATGTTTTCCCACAGTGCTGTATGCCTGCATTGTTTGTGAATAAAAACCTTTTGTTACAAAATGAACAACATTTGCCATGCAAAATATACGCAGTTCGTGGGATATCTGAACATTATGGTTGGACAAAATTACCCATGTTAACATTACCTTATAGTCTAATCACTATATAAAACATGTTTGTGTGTCAACTATCTTAATTATTTGAATAGTTTAGCTGGGCATAGATAAACCTTCAGTTAATACCTTAGACTAGAAAATATAAGAGCAGTGTTTCTTCCAGACTTTTTTCTCCGGGGGGGCACTTGAAATTTTCGGGGGGGCGGTAAACTTTCTTCGGGGGGGCGGACACTGTTAAAAGTATATATTTTCTATATAAATGATATAAATTTCATTTCGTTCGGGAGGGGCGGTAAAAATTTTTCGGGGGGGGGGGGGGGCTTCGCCCCCCCGAAGAGATGCCTGGAAGAAACTCTGTATAAGAGACGTCTTTCTGTATGTATAGTATCCCATCTATAAGCATATTTTACCTTCAGTTAAAACCTTAGACTAGACAATACAATAAACGTATATCTGTGTGTCTAGTATCCCAGCTCTAAGCATATTTTAACTTCAGTTAACACCTTAGACTAGACAATATAAGAAACGTATTTATGTTTATCTGGAGGGATAGAGATACACGTTCAAACATTACGTTAGTCTAGACCAGGGGTCTCCAAACTTTTCAGTACGAGGGCCGCATTAACTACCACATTTCAGTTCGGGGGCCAGTTTCTTCCAGGCATGTCTTTGATTTTTCTGGGCAAAGTTCCTCAGCCATCACCAACAAACGTTTTTTCCGTGGACAAAAAGATCTCCGCGGGCCGGATGAGAGGACCTCGCGGGCCGCATTTGGCCCGCGGGCCGTAGTTTGGAGACCCCTGGTCTAGACTCTGTGTGCAACGTATACCTGTCTCTCCACTATCTTAAGATCAGTGGTTTATATAGGGATTAGTGAACACAATGGCAGTTGAACACCAAAGCACAACGATTGGGTGTCAGATGAAACCAGACCTAACAAGCAAGACACAATCTGTTTTCTTCTTTCTACTTCCTTACACAATCACATCATAGCCTAAAGTAAATAAGTGATACTAAAGTTTAAGGTATATTGAGTAATTATAAAGTTAAAGGTATATTGAGTCTGCTTGATAAAATAACTAATCTTGAACTCATTTTATCCTTATAATGCCAACTTATTAAAAGATCAGGTGAAGTAGAGTAGACTTGTTTTTTTAATGAACATACGGTTTTGGTAGTTGTTTTACCGGCTACTGTTATAACCAGAGTTTCTTACAGGCATCTGTAATGACATGACAGGCAGAGCCCCCCCCCCCCCGAAGAAAGTCTACCGCCCCCCCCCCCCCCCCGAACGAGATGGATTTTATATAATAAACATACACTTTTACTAGTGACCGCCCCCCCCCCCCGAAAATATCAAGTGCCCCCCCCCCCCCCGGAGAAAAGTCTGGAAGAAACACTGGTTATACCCTCTAGCCACAGACATAGCCCGACACGCTATAACCCCCATCACACGCACATTGAGATAACTCGTTAAGTCTTACAATTAAATAGAAATTACTGTTCGAATAAATTAATTTAACCCAAGATGCCAACTCTTTTCCTATCAATTTTACCTGGCCAGTGTAAAACTCATTAGACAAGTTAAAAATTAGGAATTAAAAACTATGAAACGAATCAATAAATGCAAGTCATTAGGGCAACATGTGTATGTGGTCAAAAGATGATTAGAATTATTAATGACGTAATTATATACACAAGTAGGCTGTACATCAAGGAGTATTTCTAGCGACATAAAATATTGATACTTCCTTTCAAACATATGTAGGCCTACACTCCCACACACACTCACACTCATAGACACATGCACACACTCACACTCACAAACAAACATACACACTCACAAACACACACACACACACACCACAGAGCAGGAGAAGAAAACAAGAGAGAACCGGTCTCTCTAGGATTTTAATGATGTAGTTAACATGCACGCGTGTGTCAGTGTGGCGCCAATTTGATTGGTACGTGTGTGTGCGTGCAAGTGTGTGTGTATGTGCCTGTGACAGTGTGTGTGAGTTTGTGTTTGTGCGTATCTAGGCCGATGTGTTAAATTGTGTGGCTATGTCTGTGTGTGTTAAAAGCTATGCCTGTGTGTGTTTGTGCGTTGCTATGTATGTGTGTGTTTTGCTATGCCGTTGTGTATGTTTGTGTGTGTGTGTGTGTTTATGCCGGTGTATATGTGCGTCAGTGTGTGGCTATACAGGTGTTTTTTGTGTGTGTTTATTTCTCTGTGTGTTTGGCTATGCTGTTGTGTGTTTGTATGGCTATGTCTGTGTGTGTGTCTGTGTGTGTGTGTCAGTGCAGACACCTGCATGTGTGTGCGTGGGATTAGAACTGTCACAGCAGACGAGAGACTCTGACCTGGAGGGCGCCTCCCCCTTCCCTCCCCTTCTCACCTCCCCCCTCCCTCACCTGTAGGGCAATGACAGGCGGATTTACCCTCTAAATCCGCACTTCCGGTTCATTAAATAAATCCTCGCCATTACTCTTTGTCTCTCCCTGCCCATGCTTCCTCCACTCATTTAAAATATGCTCTCCTTAAAACCGTGGACAGCTTTGCATTAGGAAACACACTGGTCTTTAAAATAACGCATGAAAACCTCTTTCCGTATCAACAAATACATTATATTTACATTTTAACTATAATTTTCTTATGAAGAAATCTTTATAGTTGCCATTATTTAAATATAATGGTTGAGATATTGATACGATAATTCATTTCTAATTTATTTATAAACGATTCTTTAGACATATGATTTGGAAAAAACACCTC